>NC_133026.1:62474032-62774354 GCF_048771995.1 Taeniopygia guttata | reverse complement strand
CCTACAGTTACCTTGGTTCCTGTAGTAACACAGGTGCAAGGAGAGTTGGCTTGGTTTGCTGCTCTGAGAAAAATTCATCCTTCACAAAATAGTGGGTAAAAAAAAAAAAGAGAAAGAAATATAAAGATTTGTCTTCCCTCAGATCAGAAAGCTGAAGCATTTTGCCCTATGGCCACACAATCACTAGATTGAGAGGAAGGAAGAGTGTGGGAAGATACAGCTGCGGTAATGGATGGGGACTGCTCATATTCTCAGCAGCCTGCAGTCACAGTGTATTAGGTGTAATGTGAAACTGCACCCTTGGTTGCTAAGAGAGAGCTCTGCTCGCTTTCTTTGAAATAGCGTGGTAGCTAAACTGCTCAACAATACCACTGTACATCACACACGGGTGCTATTACAGGCGATCTCTGCCATTCAGACTTCACTAAGCTGAGCAACTTGGTTAGCAAAATGCTAACTGCTACTTCCTCTGCTGTTCCTCTCTGCTTTGCCATCATGATCTTTTGTGTGTTCAGTTCATACCACTTTCAATTATCTTTTCTCTATGTTATGGAAAAATACTAAGGCTTCAGCTAACTCCCTGGAGGATACATCTGAAAGAAATCTTCTTAAACTAGCAATGACCACATTACAGCCTTAGGAATTTTCACTAAATCTGGGTGATGAATGGTCTCAAAAAAAATCTTTCATTTGGCATGGTTTCCCTATCACTATTACAGAAGTCATAGACATATGTCGAAAGACACATTGGAATTAAGAACTGAGAGCACATGATAACTACAAGTGATACCTTGATGGTTTCTTAAGATTTTTTTTTCCAGATTTATGAAAATCATGTCAATTCTGATATGAATGATCTCAGAGCATGAATACTTTTCATAGACAAATAATCCCTCAATAGTTTTTGGTTTATTTGGTTAATCTATTTCAAAGTAAACATTTATGCATTTTCTTTACATATGCTCATTTGTTCTTATATGTTCTTCAAATCAAATTGGCAAGTGATTAGCCTTTAATAAAGGATAAGACTTTGCAGATGCATAAAGGAATTTAAAACTTGCTGCAGTGCATCTGTTTTGTGATATAAAGATCATCATGAAGGCAAAATGCAAGGGTATTTTATCTACTTAATCTGACACATAAGCCAGTTTTTGTGAATTGTCCAAGTGAATAAGCATTTTAACCCACTTTGCAGAGATAATTATAGCTGGTAACATCATTGACCACAGTGCTTCAGATTGCAAGATGGTTTCCATGTTATAACACTATCTTAATGTGTTCACAGCTTTCTGGAAACACTCACTTCTTGAAATGAAACTTCTTCTTCTTAGTTTCTGTCTGATGATGGTCTGTCTTTATAAAGAATTATGAGGGAGTGTTCAAATGTGTGGAAAAAGAAGCTTTAACAAAACATATTTGTATTTGTGTTAGCTGCTCACTTCTGACACTTTCAGAACCTACAGCCTAATCCAAAACCCACAGGAATTATTGGAAATAGCCACAATAACTACAGTGAGCTTTAGGTCAGGTTGACTGTATTTAACAGAGTTATCCTTGCTTGTTTTTAAAATAATGCTGGGGTTTGTATCAGAGACATGCTGGCCTAACAGAGAAAACTATGGCAGGTCTTTTGTTTGTTAAACTTGGATATGTTGTTTGCAAAAAACTTGTCTAGACACAGAATATTATTATTTACAGCAGTAAGTATCAAAACAGTCTATTTCTATCAGAAAAAGAAAATGCAAAAAAAATGTCTTTCCCAAACCAACAGCATTTTAAACTAATAATCTTAGTACACAAATTACATGTTCAACTCAGAAGCATGGAACAGCCAAAAATCCTTATTTATTATGAATTAATATTTCTCTTGTTGAAGTTACTGAGTCATTATCAGTAGGAGAAGGGCAAGGCTAATAACTAATGCTTTTGCAAAAAGCCTTTTCCTTAGCCCACATTTTTGCCAGAAGTATAGTACTTATTAGTTGAATAGCTATTAAACTTTCAAATTCTCTGTAAAAGAGAAAGAACCAGACCAGCAAGTTCTTCAAGTTGAAGAACTTCTGGATAAATCATTACTCAAATATCCTACATTAAGGAAAAAAATCCAAATCTACGTGCACTTCTCCCACACACGTGTCTAGTCTATTATTAAATCCTCAATGAAATTTGCATAGTTGCAACCACAGGCAGTCTCAGGAAATGCTAAATGTCAGTGACAGGAACATCACTTAAGGTGGCCATCCTTAAGACAGATAAGGACACACAAAGGGAATAATGGAAATTTCTAACAGAAAAGATCCAGCATCACAGAATTTTCTCAGGAGCCTTAAATTAGGGATTTCCTGAGGGTTCTCCACAACACCTTGAAAATTCTGGTATCTGGTATACAGAAGTCACCTAGGTGCTTCTTTAACGTCAGGAGAGACCAGCACACCCATAAACATGTATTCCTGCCTGTCACAGGATGAATGCCTAAGCTACTGAAGCATGGTACAAGTTCAGATGACAAGTTCACAGAGACAAGTAATTTTCAGATGCAAGAGGATTTCTCCTTCTTCCCCTTCTAAAGACTCCCTGTTTATTGCTTTTTCAATGGTGAGATTATCCTTGACTACAAGAATAATAGCATGTCCCTACTACATAGGATTGATTTCATAGAATCATACATGTAAAGATGGAAATATATGAAACAGGTAACTACCTAGAGAAAACAGACAAACCCCACAGCTGTGTCCTGATAGAGAAAGGCCTCTCTGTATGTCATTATAGATGTCCATTTAAGAGAGCAGGAAGAACTGGTTATGCTTCAGCCAAGCATTAGCATCTGGCTGCAGAATTAGATCATGTCACCAGCTCTTTTCCTTCTCTGTCTTTCAGGTAAATGTTTTGCTCACTACTGTTGTTAATCTATTCCCTAAAACATACGGCTATTGTTTAACGAATTTCTGATATTATGGGAAACGCTCATTTTCAGACATGCCAATGAAATTATTTCATCCTGAATGTTGTATTAACATGGGTCTTTTCATTTAATAACACTACATTTCTACAACACGCAGCTCAAACCAAAGAAGTTTTAAAGTGCATATTCAATACTTGGCAAATACACCTTCTGAAACACACAGAGACAAGTCTTTTAATGGAAATCATTAGATTATTTCTATAGGCAGATATTCAAGACAAGATACTTTATTCAACATATTTGTTCCTGAAAACATTTGCCTTGACTCTTCGATATCTAGGAAGCAGGTACAGATATTTTTTAAAGTTTATGCATAAATTAGGGTGAAGAACAACACCTTGGGACATTAATGATATATTAACATGCCCCCAGAGCAGTATTATTGAAATCTGGGGTTTTCTTTAATGCATTATCAAATCTGTTGGTCCTTCCAAATTTTCATGCAATGTTTTGTGGCTTTGAAAGTATGCCTGATTTTTTTTGGCTATGTTTCACATAAGTCAACACATGCACCTGTTTAAAACACAGAAGGAATGTGACTGAAAGTGATCAAAAAGAAATATTTGAGACATCCAGCAAAGTGACTGAGGATATCTCAGTTTCTTCAATCTTCACATTTACAAAAAGCATTTGTATTCAAGATCTCTAAAGATCTTTGAGCAAAATTCTCAAATTAAAGATCTTTAAGTTAGTGGCTTAGCTTCAATTAGAAGATAAATAACAAAGGCCAGATTTTCAGACATGAAATCAATAGAAACTCCAAATACTTAATTTCATAGGTCTGTAAATCAGTCCTGGGCGTTTAGAGGGTTGAAGACAATGACCCATTTTCAGAAGAGCTAAGTGGTATCAATTAGAAATAAACAGAGTTACCATCTCTGAGAAGCACACCCTGTCATTATAAGGTATTAACCCACTCCTTCACGTTTGCCATCTTTTTTTCTTTAGGATAAAAAGAAACATTCCTGCAGCAGAAGTGATCCATCCAGTACATACAGAGTATTTCCAAAGAGAGCTGAATTGTGCCTTTTTGATACAAAGCAGGAATACATTTGCTGAAGTTAAAGGAATTACTTTCATACTTTTTCAGGGAAAAAAAATCTCCAGTTTCATAGGTTATACATTTTATTTAATTTTCAATTCAAATGTAAACATGCATTTCTGGAATAGGATTGTTGTAACATTTCTGAAACACAAAGGGAAAGAAGAGATTGCAGCAGAGAAGGCTTCAGCTGGAACAAGAAGTTTGCAGCTTCCGGTGCAACATCTTTATAAATAATTTTCATAATAAAGGGACCAACTAGATTTTACAGGCACTGCATTCTTTCATGCTTTTATCAAGATGTTCACACATGAAACAAAGCTAAATAATTTTGCTACGTATTAAAAAGCACATCAGCTGGAAAGGAAGTTCCACCTAATCGATAATTAAATTTAGAAGATCAAACCATTCCATAGATTTTGATTATTAGAGAAAGATTTAGCGCCAGTTTTTTAAAAACACCACTCTTCATGCAACATAGTTGACTTTCCCCAATTTTACTGTAAAAAAGAAATTCTACGCCTTTTGTCAGTAAATGGAGTGGTGCCACTGTGTTCAGGACACCACACATTTTGCTTCTAACAGAAAAAGGTTCCATGGAAACCACTGAACACTGATGAATATTTGACAATCATCTATTTTTACTCCTAACAAGTCTAAACACCACAAAGATAATTTTACCATTTTTTCAGACTTTTTTTTCTTTACAATTTGAAATAAAATGTGGTATTTCTAATTTATCAAATGGATTTTCACTGCCAGTGTTAAAAATGTAAAATCCAAAGTTTCCAAAAATATTAGGAATAATGATTTGACATGGACACCTGGGATTTCTTTCAGTTCTGTACAACACTGGGCTACTGTCAGAATTACATAAATAAGTAATTGCAAACCATGCAATTAAAATTTGAAAATACATGTTCAGAAACAAGAGGATATCTTTGTCTCCAAACATTTCCAAAGGATTTTAATTCAGCATGCAAGCTGTACCAGTGAAATTAATCATTCACCTCCAAAATTAAAGGTTAATCTCCTTCAACATGAAGAATGTAGCATGTCCCTATTTCTCACTCCTTTGTATGGGACCACGTAATAGTTGTCTCCCTTATTTTTTATTGAGCATTAAATCTCTGTACAGAGTAGAATAACAGCATGTTAGCTGTGTTGCTATGCCATGGCCAGCATAAAAATCCTTCTGAGTTTTATAGTGGATGTATGTAAAATAATAAACTGTCCTGTAATGTTAATAGATCAAACAGATAGAAGAACAGAAAGGCACATTTAGATTCTCACAGCCATTTTTAAAAAGTGTATCTGATGCACAGAGATTGAAAATATTTCAGTAACTTATAATGGAAATCTAATTAATATAATGAAAACTTTATATTTCTCAAAGTCCTTATACTTTCTTAAAATTATAACCCTGTCACCAGTGAAGACAATGAGTCTCTTTCCATTCATTTGAAAGTGCTCTGGATTCAACCACCAAACATGCCTGCCCACCTCAAACTAGATTTTTTTCTTGGAATTTTGAACTTTTTGTAATGCTCAGACCAGTTTCATTTTCTATTTCCAAGCTAAAATATTGTGTGTCCAGAAGTCTTCAGTCTCAGATTAGTTTTCACAGTTATCTATGTTTCATAGGGCACTATGACTACTGGATGTAGGAGAGGTTCATCCTCTTTAATATTGCCTATAATAATAATTATTTCCACAGGGTTCCTTACTTATCAAACTAAAGTAGTTGTGGTTTAATTCCAGCCAGCAGCCAAGCTCCAGGCAGCTGCTCAGACCAGTGGGATCAGGGAGAGAATCAGATGATCAAAAGCCAGAAAACTCATGCGTTGAGATAAAGACAGTTTCACAGGGACACCAAAAGCCATATACACAAGCAAAGCAAAGCAAGAAATTAATTCACCTCTTCCCATGGGCAGGCAGGTATTCAGCGCTCTCCAGGAGAGAAGGGCCCTATCACCTAGAATGGTTATTTGGGAAGGCAAACACCATCACTCCAAACATCCCCCCCTTCCTCCTTCTTCCTCCCACTTCATATATTGAGCAGGATGTCACATGGTCTGAAATATCTCTTTTGTCAGCTGGGGTCCTGTCCTGGCTGTGTCTCCTCCCAACCTCCTGTGCATCTCCAGCCCCCTGCCAGTGTGGCAGTACAAAAAACAGAAAAGGCCTTGGCTCTGTGCAAGCTCGGCTGAGCAATAATGGAAACATCTCTGTATTATGTTCAGCACAAATCAAAAACACAGACCCACACTTTTCCCTGTGAAAAAAGTTGCCTCTACCCCAGCTAAAACCAGCACATCAGTTCTTCAATAGAAGAACTGTAAATAGAGCCATTACCACTGTATTTATTTTGTGCACACATCCACTTGCATAAAATTAACTCTGTGGGTGCTTCTACCAGGTTATTACTTCATGCAATCTGACATTCTCCTTGGAGTTTTGCACCAGTTCTGATATGTTTGTGCTTTTCCAAGGAGCAATGGTTTTAGAGTCCTTGTGGATGAGGAACTGGAGATTTTGGTTTGTTGGTTGTTTGCTTGCTTTTTTGTTTAATTAAAGTATCTTTAAAACACTGCATAGTGTTGATGAATTTGTGTGGGCTTTTTCTCTGTAGTCGTGGTCTAACATCATCTTCATGCTCTTTTTTTCTACTTTTTTTTCTACTTTTACTTTTGGCTTCCCAGTTCACAAATTTTTCAGGTCACTCATATTTTTTTTCCCCAGAAAAGTGCATTCCTGTGCCTATATGCATGCTTAGCCCAGCACGTGGTAATATTGCTTCTCTAATGCAGAAGGGTTAGCAAGACCTGATCAGTCCAATCAGTAAAAAATGCATATCCACACACCTTGTGCTACAGACTACTTTGAAGACATACAAGTTAGTTGTTGGTTGTTTAAGAGGCCTTTACAATAGATTTGTTCATCACCACCTGCATAGATTTTTGAGTAACCATGACATTCTTCACACAAATTTAGAAACTTCTGCAAAGAAATCTAGTCTAAGATGATATCTAGCTTTAGCTATCCCTTCTCTTTCTATTCAGTTAATTGACTGATGTTGTGATAAACACAAGGTGATATTTTTCCAATAGAATGGAAAAGGTGACAGTAGACATACTTCACTGTTTTGCATCCAGTAGCACGTATTATTAAAGCATCAACTCATATCTGTCACATTAACTCATATTTATTTTAATAAATGAAATAACTCCAAGTAGTGTTATTGTGCCATGACTTTCAGAAGATTTGTCAAGAATGAGGCATCTCTGACTACTCACTTAGCAAAGGAGCCACACTGCAATATTCCTGACAGTTTTGGGACAGGGGAATAAAACAAACTTGCCTCTTTTAAATCATACTTGCATCCCCAGAAAAGCCCAAACCCTCTTTGGGCAGCTCCAGGGCTCAAAAAGCACAGATTTGAAAGAGCAATCTGTGCATTGAAATGTAAATATTCGCTACAGTGTACTGTACACAGGAATTCTGCAGGAAAATAGGATGCTGAGCATCTTTATTCATCTGTTGTTACCCAGAGTTCTCAGTCGGCTGTTTCAGAGAAATCCTTTTCAGTTTGTTTGAATTCTGGAAGAAACAAAGCTTGGACATTGCTTTGGAACAGGCAAAGTTCTTTTCTTGTCTCTTGTAGAGCACTAAAACTCATTTGAAGGCTTGATTTGAGAACAGATAAGTCAGTGCCTCCATTAACAAATTTTAGACCTTCATATAAAAGTCGCAGGTTTGGTTTTACTGGGAGAAGTAACAGAGCCGTAGGCCCATTCCCTCCTCCTTTCCATTAGCACAGTCACATGCTACAGCTGTGGTTGTGCAAAGGCTTTAAATCTGCTCCATTTGTATGATCAGACAATGCATATGAAGATGAAAGATGGGTAAGGAAGTGCCAAGCATTGAACACTGCTGATATCTGGGAGGGAAAAAAATCACTGATTTATACAAGACAGTCACTCTCATTTTTAAATAGTTGATTTTAGGTTAGTTTGGCAAAAGAGAGTAGAATTTTGCTATAGCTTACTTCCTCATGTTACTTGTGTGTTTTTGGAAAAGAAAAACAAACAGACAGATCTATGTAAATTGACCTGTATGTTAGCACAAAAGGACTTAAAAAACAGTGTTTCATTCTGTCAAAAAAGAGCATTCCTTTTAGAAAAATAAAATTTTGTATCAGCATTAAGCATGTTCTTAAAAAAAAAAAAAGAATGAAACTTCAAAAAATGAAGTAAAATTCCAAGAGAAAAATTGTGCCATCATGATTTAAGGATGTTGAAATAAAACATTGCCTTAACTTCAATTAACAGTTTGGCAAATTTGTGAAACATGTTGGTGTTACTCCTACTGTCTTCTCTGAAGGAAATCTTAGCTGCAGTAATGTGCCCAGTTCTCCTGAAGAGTTTTTAAAGTAATGCATTTTAAAATCTTGTAATTTTTCTGCCAAAGGGAGACAATTGTAAATATAATAATATTGTGCAATTGTAAAAATGAGCCATTCTTCTTTACAAGTTTTTAAGAAACATAAATACAAGTGATTTTTTTTAAAAAGATATCTCAATAAATCCTGAAAATCTTAACAGAACACTTGAACAGAGAAAACTATGGTGACATTATCTACTGTTACAAAATCATGACAAAGCCAAACCAGACTCCTTCAATATAACTGAAGTAGGTTATATTACCATTTCTGAACTTGACTTGTTGATTCCTTTCCTTCAAAATTATGGCATACTCCCTTTCTTAGTAAACTCTACATAACTACTTTTTCTCAACAGATTTTCTGCCTCCTTGTGTTCAGAATCCATTTCATGATTTTAATATCAAGAAAGTTGTCACTGCTACTAATAGTTAAGATTCTGCAATTGAGTTTTCCTTCTTGTGAACAATCAATATGATCTTTTAAAGCGATCAAGAGATGGAATAGGTCAGCAGAGGTAAGAAGCAACACCATTTGACCTTCACAAGGGGCACCACTAAATCCATGTATATTTTAAAGAAAAGACAGTTTACCTCTTGGTGCTGTTCTATGAGGTAGAATCTGTACCTCTGCAAGTCAAGAGCAAAGAGGCAGTGGGAAAATAAGTAAACCCAATGGAAAAAACAAATTATCTGTGCTGCAGCTATGTATCTTTTTGCTTCTAGTCCAGTGACTAGAATTCAGTTGAATGAACTGTGAAAGCGAGGAGTATGTTCTCGAGGAGCACACAAGAAAATAAAATTTTGAAGAGTGGTGGTAGAGTGGGTTTGAAAAAAAAATACAGTAAAAACCTTTTAAAGACGAGAACCTTTTAAAAATTAATTTTAAAAACTGTTTGTAACCATGATAATCAAGTAAATAATTTATTTTAATCAATTAAATTAATTAGGAGCAAAATTTGTGATGGTCAATTTTGCTACAGGGCTGAATTTTCAAGAATTCAATCTGGAACACACTGAAACATGTGCAGTGTAAAAAGTTTTAAGAGAGTCAGAATGTAAAATACCTGTTCCTAATCTAATGAAATATGCCGAGTTTCAACATGAGGTGAAAAGCTAGTACTCCATTTAAAAACAATTCCAGAATTATTCTGATATCTGGAGATTTCAGAGCCAATGGTAGAAGAGAAACATTTTATGGTGATGGAGGAAGTACATGTACATGACATGGACGTTGAAAAGAAAAATCTAAGAAAAGCCAGCTAAGAGAAGAAAAGAACTATTAAACTTGTGAATAGAAAAAAAAAAATTCCTTACTTCTCTGAATATAACATACAGTGACTTATGAGGAAAAGTTTAACCCAGCTGTAAGCTTTAATGTTCAGAAGAATTAAGTCCTCAACTTCGAATAATATTTGCAGTAAATTAAAGTGGCAGTTATGCAATGTCTGGAGTACATTGGAATCACCCCATGATTACTATAGCCAGCCAAAACCTGTCCCCAAGCAGGAAAAACTTCTAACTGGGATCAAGGTTTTTATCCAGTGTTTAGTCTCTTTTGACCTAATTCATTTCACCACCCTTACATTGGAAGTAAGGGGAAAGTTTTGTTGCTATGAAAGCCAGTAAAGATATCTGGGACAAAATTAAGCCTGATGTAACTCAAATGATGTCACACCAGGGATGGATTTGGCCAAAAGTGTCTGAGGAAGTTAAATGCTCTTCCTGAACTGGAGACCAGTGTTAATTCATCTCAATTCTTTAGCTTTGCTGCAGCTACAAGTGCAGGTCAGGCCAAGGAACTACGTGATCTGTTCCAGTAAAGTGGGGACAAGTTTGTTGCTGCTGGGCCAGTATCTCTTTTGTACCCTTTACAATAGTGACAACCTGTCAATTTCTTTCCAAAGATAAAAATCTTGACAAAACCTCTCCTACCAGCTTCTCCTACTTTCTTTTTTGGTCCCTTCTGCTCCAGGCACTGCTGATAAAACCTTTTGGTTGGTAGCTTTTCCAGTCGGCAGGAGCTGCTGCAGCTCATAAACTGCACCTCAACATTTCCTTAGCAATGGTTGCTGCCATTTCTCCTGCGCTAATCACCTTCATAGAAACAGGGTGATAATGTGCCATCTTAAGGGCTGCATTCTGCCCTCTTACCCCAATCGATGAGTTGGAAATGGTGTGGCAGCATTATAGCCAGTATGAAAAATGCCATCTGTGTGGGTGTGCTCACATTCTTCATTTCTAATGTTCCTTGTCTGAGCACATGTCCCAGTTGAAAGTTCTGTGCATACACAGATGAGTAACAATGACTTCTTATTTAATGGCGTTTCCACCCAAGACAGTTATTAATAGTGAAAAGAATTTACTGCAAGTTTGACACATAAATTATAAGAGAGATACAGAAAGCATCTCTATGTTCTGGTGACAGTGCCACCTCAGAAGGAAGCTCAGGCAGCAGTGTTACATGCCTCAATTGTAAGGCAGATAGGATAAGCTGCTGAATGCAGGGAGTGCTCATTTCTGCAGTTTTTGCTAAAGAAAATAAGAGGGCACTGACAAACATGCTGGAGGAAACGTCTGGTCTTTCTCTGACACAGTTCAGTCCATAAAGCATGGTTTGCCCTACACCTGCCATCTCTGGAGCACACAGTGGTGCTCTGTGCAGAGGGCAGCACAGTTTGTTATGTATCTCCAAGTGTGGTCCCCTAATTCTGGGGTTCTTCCAAGGAAGCTAGAAGAGAGGTAATGAATGATGTGAGCCACACACCAACTGAGGACATCCTGCTTCCTGATCCCTCTCTGACAGCAAGATCAATCATCTGTACAGTCATAAATGAGTCTCGTGTTGCTTTTAGCCCAAGAAATACCTGGAAGAGAGCACCACTATTAAAATGCACTTGGATTGGGACACCAGATTAACTCACAAATCCCAAAAATATTGTTAAATTCAAATCATCAGAACCCTATCCAGCATTTAAATCTTATCTTAATAGTATGGTTAATAAGTTAAGCTTCCAGTCAGCTGTAAAGTATGCAAGCTTTTAGTTTGCCACTGGAAAATGTCCCAATTCTTGTTCACAGTGTCAGATAAACCATTAATACACCTATCCTTGCTTTTGTATTACACAGCCTTGTAATCTATCTAATCCCTGCCCAGTCTCACCACATAAAATGTTGCTTTTCCTTCCAAGTGAAACGAAGAAGGCACAGCTCTTCTGCTCCTCTTTTCCCTACTTCACGCAAGTCTACATTTTCTTCCTATTCCCAACTGTCAAGTGAAATTTATGGGCTGGAAATGCCATTAATTCCACCTGCTTTTGCCATGTGTGTCTCTCTTGGTCTGCAGTATTCCTCACTACATGATGCCCTTCCAAATCCTGAGATTGGGGGGGGGAGGGGGGGGGTGCTTTCTTCAGCCAGCAGTGAAAGTGCTAAAGCAATGAAAAACAACTGATGTTTTTTCCCATGTAGGTTTGTCTTTGGGAAGCAGAGATTATGAGAAACCTTCTTCCTCTTTCCTCTGAGAATACATCTTAGAAAATGTCATATGAATCCCATTATTGGTCAGAAGCATAAACAGAAGTTTGAGAATTACCAGAAAGGGTGTAAAGAATGTAATAGAAAGAAATTTTATGCTGTTATATGAATCCATGGTGCACTCACGGCCTAAATAGTGAATGTATTTCTGATCATTCTAACCCATAAATATTATAGTAGAATTAGACAAGGAATAGTAGATGACAGAAAAGATTATAAAAACATTGAATGGCTTTGCTCAGGCAGAGACTGTGGTACTTCAATCCAGAAAAAAATTACAGTCCAAGGAGATTAGTAGATAACTAAAATATCATGAGTGGCAAGCAGAAGAATTATTCACTGCTTCTCAGAAAAAGAAGAAAGTAAGATGCTCCCCATGAAAATTACCAAACCTCAGGATTCAAAAATCACAAAGGGAAGTGTTTTCCATGGGCTGCAGAATGAAACAGTGTGACTCTCTGGCATAGCATGTAATGAAGGTCAAAAGGAAAATGGTTAAAAAGGACAAATTCACTTCACAGAAAGGTCTACTGAGTCCTGTTAAATATGACAGGATGAAAGTAAGACACAAGTCTAAAAATCCCTCATCAGCTATTGTTAGAAGATGGAAAGGAAGACCATAGGAAGAGCACATTTTCTTGTTTATTATGTTTCAATAAACACCCATTACCAGACCTTCTAATCTGATCCACCCATGTTTGTGGGTGGATCAGATAAGAAGGTCTGGTAATGGATCTTCCTTCCTTCCTTCCTTCCTTCCTTCCTTCCTTCCTTCCTTCCTTCCTTCCTTCCTTCCTTCCTTCCTTCCTTCCTTCCTTCCTTCCTTCCTTCCTTCCTTCCTTCCTTCCTTCCTTCCTTCCTTCCTTCCTTCCTTCCTTCCTTCCTTCCTTCCTTCCTTCCTTCCTTCCTTCCTTCCTTCCTTCCTTCCTTCCTTCCTTCCTTCCTTCCTTCCTTCCTTCCTTCCTTCCTTCCTTCCTTCCTTCCTTCCTTCCTTCCTTCCTTCCTTCCTTCCTTCCTTCCTTCCTTCCTTCCTTCCTTCCTTCCTTCCTTCCTTCCTTCCTTCCTTCCTTCCTCCCTCCCTCCCTCCCTCCCTCCCTTCCTCCCTTCCTCCCTTCCTCCCTTCCTCCCTTCCTCCCTCCCTCCCTCCCTCCCTCCCT
Organism: Taeniopygia guttata; assembly: GCF_048771995.1. Lineage (NCBI taxonomy): Eukaryota > Metazoa > Chordata > Aves > Passeriformes > Estrildidae > Taeniopygia > Taeniopygia guttata. The sequence goes on along the minus strand of NC_133026.1, from coordinate 62,761,216 downwards.
CCCTCCCTCCCTCCCTCCCTCCCTCCCTTCCTCCCTCCCTTCATCCCAGAATATTTGGGTCACTGTCTCAGCTTTGCCCTTGGCCTGCTCCATGCCTCACCCAGTGATTATCCCAAAGCTTCATGTATTTTGTGTAATAGACTTACAAAAGAAAAAACACACCTATGTAACCAAGAAAATACAAATCTCCTATGATGGGTGTCAGTACCTTGGGAAACTCCCAAGAGGAAGACTAATCCTGAGATTTAGTTTGATAACCTAGACACAGATGTTTTTGTTACTTTGGATTCACCCATTTCTAAAGGGGTGCCTAGGTCTTCAACGTAGAATAACAATTATTTTGGGGCGGGTAGTTTTTGTTATTATTTTCTTTCCTTTTGCTTTTTAATCTGGCAAAGATTTTATGTGGCCAAATATTTCAGATGTTTTGATAACAAAACCATAAAAATACCTGGGCTTATACTACATGTCTACAACTGGAGTTGAAGTCCAGCTCTGATATTTCCAAATGGCTTTTGCTCTCCCCAGTTTAATGCACGTAGCCTTTTTAAAAATAAAAGTGAAATCTAGCATGGTTCACTAAGAGTACTTCTTTAGAAGCTAGAGGGTGGATTTGCCCCACTTCATGTCAAACCGTTCGTACCAGATGGTTGCAATGTCAATGTAAGGACAAAGTCAATGCAGATTTTAGAAAATAGCAATGTTGTGGAAAAAGTGCTCCCTCTGGTTATTTTTCTGGAGAATTATTTGCTTACAGCAGACAAGAAGTAGGGCAGAGGGCAGTTGGGTTTACCTGCATTGTTTTCACCATTACAGTCAGGAGGAGAGTTGTTTGTCAAATGGGGTTTTGTTCCCCCCCACGCCCCAAGGGCACACGTTTCTGACATGCTGTGTTAGTTTTCTGAGGAGGTGAGGGCTCTTTCTCAGAGATGGTGCATTTTCTGGATGCACTAGGGAGGGGAAGGACACAGATTCCTTCCCAGTGTGCGTGTCAGTCAATCTTTTTACCTGCTACGCCATCCATGCTGTTTGGGAGCTGAGACCCAAAAGGACACACATGGCTGAGGCAGCTGCTGGAGCCAGCACAGCCTCCTTCAAACCCCCCTGATCCGACACAACAACAGTGCAGCTTGCTGGCAGCCCTGGAGGATTACAGCGTCACCGCTGGCTTGCTGTTAACCCTTTGGAGCTCACAGCCAGCCGGAATGTGGCATGAGTTGGCAGGTGACAAACATTGACGCCACCCAGCACCCGAAGGCAAAGCGTCTCTCCAGAGACAGGACCTTGAATAGCAACACACTTGTACAATACCTATTGCTGGTGCGGCACAGTCAGCTCTACCTGCCTTAAAACAGCAACAAAACAGAAAACTGTCTTCCAAAATTTTTCAAATGGAAAGAAAAAACACAAACAGTCCATGCCAAGACATTGTGAGGAGGTAACAGCAGTAATTTCAAGTTTATTGCTTCAGGAGGAGAGTTAGCATAAATTATTAGTGCAATCACACAGGGAAGTAGCTTGGGCATATTCTGGGCAATCTCATTTAGACTGAGGCAGCAGATACAAAATATTCAGTTGTACTGTGCTTGATTGCTGAGGAGACTTCATAAACTACTGGTTGCTGTGTTGAAAAAATAAAAGTAGTGTCCAAGAGACGTGCTGAACTGAAACCGCCAGAAATTAAGAATAATCTCAAAATACATCTTTGGGAGTGTGAGAGGTCTGGAGACTTCTGCCATGTCATTGTTCCAGGTTGCCCTCCCAAGCTAGTGGATACAAAAGGAGGGATCGTAATGATCCCTCCTACTTAATGGCAATCACACCTCTGACTGCAATACTTTTGCAGTCCAGACCAAACATAGATTGGCAGTGCTATGTCTACATTTTGCAGGTGTTAACACTCCTCCCTGCAATGACAGTTTCTTACAGGAATACTCTGCTGGCAACCTGAGCAAGGACCATGAAGATGAACTGTTGCCTATAGCAAACCTGAGCTTCTTTTGACCTTGACAGGATAGACTGTTTTTCTCTTAAGACATGTTAAACATTGTATCCCCTATGCTATGCGGTGCAATAGAAAAGTCATGGACTTTTGTTATAGGCTGCACCCGTAACAATCTGCAATTCATGATCCGGAAAAAAGTTGCTTTCTGTGACAACCCATAACGGGTTTACAGATAACCAACATGAAAAGTCAAGACTATCATACTGTCAGTCCTAGAACCTCTTTGGTTTCAGGATGTGAAATGTGATTTAACTGATACCTTTATTATTGCATATTTGTTCATTATCTTCTTGCTTCCTCTTTTAACACCTAAGTGTTTACATATCAGCTGGTCCTTTTAAGTCTGTCATTCAGCATCTTGCCCCTTCCTTATAAGATGAGAACACAGTTGATTCCCCATGCCAGCCTTTTTTTTTTTTTTTTTGCTCCTCATCTGGAACTACTAGTGAAGAGGACACAAAAGATGTGGGGTAATGCTGGTTGAACAACATCACTGTACTAATTAGTCATAGGCCATCTGACATCCAAAATTCTTCTATTCTTCTGTTTTTCTTACATTTTCATTTGAAAAAGAAGACCTTTTCCCCAAACTCCCAAATGCACTAATCCATGAAGCATTCCAACAATAAGGAAATTAATATTTAATTACTTTAATTCTACTGTCTTATTGAAAGCACAGTTTTAAGCAAGTTCATTTTATGTGTGGTTATATTGAGGCAGTCAGTTTCAGTCCCCAGGTCTTATCACAAGTGCTGAAGCCAAGGATAGATCCGGGTGTAGTTGCATTGTTCCAGTACATTGAAATTCTGACTGTGTCTAGTTAGCATTGTCCTTAACAAGTGAAATCCAAAGTTCATCCTGGCCCTCCTTTAAAAAAAAAAAAGAAGAAAGAAAGAAAAGTCTTTTCACGTTTTTGTAACAAACAAATTATATTGCAGTACATGCATAGCACAGCTACCAATTCTGTATTTTGTCTAACCAAAATAGGTCAGTTAGGAAGCACTCCAAAGTTGCACGGAAGTTGGCATTTCTGATTATTCGAGCTGAACGATTCCAACGGGCCAGTTGTCAAGCACAATTTGCAAAGACTCCTGGCACTCTGGCCAGGGGGGAGTTCCCCAGTTTATGTTATTACACAGACAACAGCAGTAACATTTTAATCAGACAGTGGAGCCTGCTGAGAAGCTTTGTTATAATCCACTGTTAGACCCAAAAGGACTGCAGCAAGATATGGATGGGAAGTCTACACTGGGCTGTGGTTCCTTATTGCAGCCACCTTGGATGTGAATGCAGGATTAAAGAAAAGATGTTCCTCCTCTCCCTTGACACACACAACAGTAAGTGACTGTAGTAAATTATTCCTTCTGCATACTAGGCTATTTTAAGAACTATCTGCTCTGCAATTAGATTAGGGAATACCTTGTATGTAATGTGGGAAGTCACAATTGGGAAGCAGAGACAGAGGTCTTTATCTGGAGGACTCACAAGACATGGGTGAAAGACAGATCCTGAGAGCTCACTTTGGGCAATCAAATGCATGTTAAGCATGTGTTCTTCATCTATACCAAACTTATAAGATATATTAGTCAACACATTTTTGCAATCAAGACTTTAAAATGAAAAGTAAGGTTTTTGATTGGCTATAATCTCAAAATCATTCTGTCCTTTAAAGATACTAAGGAATGGAAGAGCGACAATATCAGCCTTCATCTCAAAGTCCATTTGAGGAGGCCTCAGTATCCAAAAATACTTCAAGGAAAACAGAGGAGGAGCAAGAAGAAAGAACCATAGGACTATAGATTTTGCAGAAAAAGAAGTAGTGTATTTAAGAAAAAAACAAACAACAAAACACTTTTGAAATGGAATTAAAAATATATAATGTTGAAATTTAAATACTATAAGTACAGTAATTCCTAAGTGTATGTTTTAATTACACAAACTAGTATCCTTCTTGAAGCAATTATAGGATCCGTAATTAAATTGTGGGTCTTTTACAGTAATATCAATTAGCTCTTTAAAAACCACATTATTAATTTATCAAGAAGACAACTTGATAACATAGTGAAGGCAATGAAATAGATCAGTCTGTAACACCCAATGCTAGAGGGAACAGATTTCATTCAAAAGTAAATGTACAGTGAATCTGCACTAACTTCTGAGGAGCTACACAGATTCATCCCTCTCAGAAGGGGAGTTACATTCTTAACATCAAAACTTTCGTCTTTATCTGCTTTTTTTGCCTGTTTTCTATACCATGAAGAAAATCATATTTTTGCGGAGTATGACGTGTAATGAAGCTGTATCATACTGGTTTTCTTTTGCTGTAAAATGCATCTTCTTGTGTCTGGGAAGAAGAAAAGGGCATAAAATGAGTTTGGAGGCAGAATGAAAAGTGAAATTAAAACAAACCATCCAAAACAAAATAAGAATTTCTTCATTGAAAGGTACTTTAGTTACTGACAACAAAGATCCCAGATGATCCAGAAAAGAAAGGAATATGAGAAATACCTCTGGAAAGTATTTCTGAACAGTAAAGAGATTATTTGGACTAGTTATGTGTGTTTGACAGCAGCTACTCTTTGGAGTAATAAAGGAATACTAGATAACTGTTTGATCTGCTGGTGAGTTTGAATGGCAGAGATCTGTCTGCACTCAATATGGCACTACTTTTATGGGAAGGAGAATATACAAATCCTCTGAAGAAGAGGAATACAAACAAACAGTGCAGAGGGAGAAGCATGAAAATCTTCCCCCAGTGCCACAGAATTATGCAGCTCCTTGCTTACTAAGCTATTACACTGGCAACTGTGTTCAGATATAGATATAGATATAGATAGATATAGATATAGATATAGATATAGATATAGATATAGATATAGATGATATAGATATAGATATAGATATAGATGATATAGATATAGATATAGATATAGATGATATAGATATAGATAGATAGAGATAATCGTATTTCTCTCAGTTCTGCTTGTTACATCTCACCAATTTCATCACTCCTTCCTGTTTTTTCCTTCAACCAAATTTCCAACATCATTTCCTCTAAGCGTTCTTCTAGAGACAACTTCTGCATCAGGGCCCCACAAATATCTTCCTGATTTGTGAAAGTGCCATCTGTATTTACATACATGTTTGTGGGTCAAATACCATTCTCCCAATCATTTCAGTATGTGCCTGCAATGACTTGCTGATGTCGATGTATACCCACTATGGGCCAAACACAGAAAGTGTTAATGTAGATCTCCGTCTGCTGCTGGAGGGGCCTCCTGCTTGGATCATCACCATACAGTTTCCTGCAAATGCATGTAGGGAGAACACAAAGTTTGCGCCACTGAATGGTTTTGGGGAGTTCTACACAATCTGCCACTCATGTAGACTTCCACATGACCCTTTCTGATTCGTTCCAGAATACTTGCCCAGGATACTTGGGCAATGCTAAAAACACTGGATGAACCCAGTCACTACCAAATGATATGTTTGGAGTCACAGAATTGGTATTTTCTATGGGGAAACAATTGTGCACTGGAAAATTTCTCATTACTTTTAACAAAAAAATTCGTATTTTTTTGGTGACAGAAATCACCTGAATCTTCTGTAATATGATGTAGAAAAATGGTTCCCACTCTTCCAAATATCTTTGAAAGAAAGAGAGGTAAACTAGATATTAGAGACTCACAAAACATTAGTGCAGAAGCATGAATAATACCGCAAGACCAAAATAGACAAATTTAAAATATAATTTTCCTTTCTTAACATTTTCTCTCTTTCTTACAAGGAATTGTCTACTTCACAAGACTATTCAATTACAGATATCTGAAAAGAAATGAAAATAAAGCTATAAAAGCCAAAAGTACATATTTGGGAGCAAGGGTTTTGTACTCTAATTGGTCAAAGCAATAATACTGAGGAAACAAGATAAACATTTGCAAGGAGAACTGACTTTTTGCAAGACTTATCAAGAGCTGTGCTTTCTAATGAGAGCATGCTTAGGTAGAAATGACAGCATGCTTAGGCAGAAAATCGTTTTCCTATTTTAAATTTGAAAATAATCACAATGTAGAGCTATGACTTCAATATAGCTGATACAATTTGTTCATCCATGACAGCATCCCAGATAATCAGATAAAGTTCACAGTTCCAGGTTTGGATGAAAAATATCATTTATGGCAGGTTTGACCCTATACAGAATGTACAAAACCCTGCGTCTTCAACCCATATATTGAAAATTATGCATTTAAGCTATCTTGTTTTGCAGTTAAGTCCGCAAAAGTGACCTCTCACCCAACAGGATCAGGAGGCTGAAAGACTGTGAAAGACCTCTCAGGCAGCACACAGCTAGCCTCAAACAGCACAGGGGATTGCAACAGAAACTTGTGCAATACACCAAAAAGGGTGATAAAAAGAGGAGAAAGACCTACTAAGCTGAAATAAATGGGATAAGCACATAAATCAAATGCTCATTGCCAAACCATTTTTGACCAAATCCAGGAAAGATGGAAACAATTTTGCAAGTGGCAAACCTCCAGAACAATGATACCTTACATATGGCTCAGGGAATTTTACTTTTGAAGTTAAAAGGCTGCCAAGTGTGAAATCTGTGATCAATATAGGAAGCAGAAGGAAAAAGCTAACCAGACACAAATAAAAATTCCTGATGGCATTTTAATTCCACATGCATTAGACAGCTCCCAGGGAAAAGACCAATAACTGTATGTACTTTAAATAAACTGCATGCAAACTATGCAGTGTTTATACTTAATAGTATACCTGTTTCCCTTATCAGTTAGGAACTCCTCCATTAACATTTCCTTTTGATTCTCTAAGTTTTGAAAGGATGATCAAAATTAAATAAATTTATTCTTCTTTGCTAAGGAGTATTGTTGATATTTTTAAAAGAACATTCAGGAGATTCATGTAGCTACAAATATTTGCTCTTTAAGCATTTAGCAACTTTAGGAAGTACCATCAGCAATTAGAACAAAAATGCATTAAATCTGAAATTAGATAAAAATTTATACTATTCCCACTGAAATTTCTTGTGGTGAAATATTGGCTGCATGATTTCAAGAAGGCCTGGCTCTCACTGATACAAATAATCCACTTAGGAAAACCTCGGTGAATAGTCTGACAGCCTAAAACAAATTTTCCCTCTGCTATATCTTTCAGAAATGAAGTATTCCCAGCTTTGACTAGAGACAGTTCTAAGGAACAAAGACGAGCTCCAAAGATCAATTTTCCTCAAAACATGGCAAACATTTCAGTTTGTTTTTCTGATTTGTTTTCTCAAAATGAGAGACAGAATTTTTTAATAATATATCTTTTAGCTAATACCTGTTGTGTTGTCATTTAAAATGGAAGTGCTTCAGCACCTCAACTGAACACATATTTAATATCCTGTCCATTTTTAAACAGGTGAACAGTGTTATTGATTTCAGTAGTATCTCACATGTCTTTTAACAAGACAGAGAACAGAAGAATAAGTGGCCTCCCAGAGCAAACTCAAAACATGCACACCAGTCCTTTCCAATGTGCATTAAGCTGGGTAGGCATGGCAGGAGACTCTTTTGGCAAATGTCACTCCCCTTTGATGAAGAAAGATTTGGGGAGCTACAGGCTTGTCAGTCTTGTCTGAGTTCCTGAGGTAGAAAATGCAGCAAATCTTCCTGAACATAATTTTTGGACAAATAAGGGAGACAAAGGTGATGAGATTGCTTGTTTGGTCAATAAAGGTATGAAAATGTATGTCATTTACCTTGCCTTTAGTAAGGCCTTGACACAATCTCCCAGAGACTCTTTCCATCCTATTTGGAAAGGTATGGCTTACATGAATGGAAAACTAGTTGAACTGCCAGCCTCAAAAGCTCAAAATCAAAGGGTAGTCAGTTACTCGCAATGCTTCTAAGTGTTCATCTTGGTACTGGTATTGCTTAACATCTGCTTTAAGAAGCAGAGCACAATCAGCCACTGTCTGCTACCAGCACACTGCTGGCAGTAGGAATAATCTTGGCCACAGAGCCTCAAGACTACATGGAGATGGATACCATCTGAGTATAATGCTGTTGGCTGATGCCACTCGAAGGCACATACAATAATTGCATAAAGAAATGTAACAGCACATGTCCAATATGTAGAACTTACTTCATATTGACCTCAATTTACTTTTTTTTCGTCTGCCTAGATACATCAGAGCAGGAAACAAATCTACTTTTTAGGTTTCTGAAAACCAGCAGCAAGTGTCTGTTGTGACTGAGATTTCAGGGAAGTATCAGGAGCACATTGAAGTACTTACAGCCACAAATTAGGAATCCTTTCTCATTTTCATAAAATGGCTGCCTTGATTTAAGATTAGAAATCCAGGATAAGGTCTTTTATGGCTAGGCAGGCTCATCAAAAATGTTTCAGATCTCTCAAATTTATAATATACAATTTAATTTTTATTGATTTAATGCACTGTTTTGACGTGTTTCTGTTGTTGAAGTAAACCTTGAATAAGCTGAAATTATGATAATAATAAGATAAAAATCATCACTTTTCTTTTGTCTTCCTTTCTCTGTTCCAGTCATTTGGGTAACTATAGGTGTCCTGAACATTTTCTAAATACGACTTGGCACTGTTCTGTGCAAGTCAGGGGATCATATTTAGTTTTTGTAACTTCTCTATTCTCAAGTGACCAAACACATTTGACTAAGAATATATAGTGTACCTATGAAAATATATATGAAAATATTAAGGATTTATTGCCATTTTTCTATTTATTTAAATATGTGAATAAAAATCTAAGATATCCTGTCAAATGTTAATGGAAGCATTGGGAAAGAAATTTCTTTAGCAAAGTTTTTTTTTGAAACTAGAAAACAATTGGACTGGGAATTCTCTTCATTACTCTTAGGGAAGAATAAAGCATTTATAAAAAACCAAGGAACCCCAAAACATACTTCATGTCTCCTGCTAGTGTCCACCATGACTGAATAGAAGTTGAATGAGACATTCCTGCATGACAGATGGGGTTAAGCATCCCTCTTGACACATATCTCTTCAGTCTTTGACTACTGTAAGAGACCTAAAAGGGCTTGTAGCCTATTAATTTGTGTAGGTCTGTTTGATGGTGCAGGAACACTGCAGGTTTTGTTTAATCTCTTTGTATCTGCCCTAAGCCTTCACAAAAAAACCACATTGTGAGCATTGGATTAGCAGCTCCTCTATTCTACAAGTATCCAGGCAGCCTTGAGGTGTGTGCAACTCATCCTAAAGACCTCCTTCACACCAAATACAATCATTTACACTAACACTTAAAACAGATAGCTTTTGAGATTGATGGGAGACTACTGTGGAGGGCACTGTGGATGAGAAGTATGGCATTCGTATCCAGTTTTAGGTCTGCTTGCTGACTTTGTATCACAGGTATGCACTAATGCCTTTATTGATGAGAAAAACCTTGGGCATAAACCATAAAGCATCTGCTGTTGTATTCTACTGGAATGGAGCCCCCATTAACTATAAAATAACAGCTCTCTTAATTTTTCTATCTTGCTCTAATTTGAATTAACTCTTTCAGGAAGGAGTTTGATCATTGTTAATGCAAATAAAAGACTCCTGCAACTTACCACTAACAGCAAAAAGCCAAAACAGAAGTAAACTGCCCAGAAAAAGTAATTATTCCACCCTTGTGGCATACTGAGTAATACATATACTGCAAACTACAAATTACCAAGCTTGTGCAATGAATTTTCAGATCACTCCTAAGGACTGTCAAAAGCAGTTGCTAATACCACTAACATCCACTGACTTCAGAAGAAGTGTAATCAGGACAAAAAGAAGCATATCTAAGCAAGTGTACATTATCTTTTAACAGCATGACTACATCTAGACCAGAAACAATGCACTGAACTTCTAATCCAAGGAAAAAGAAAGTATAATTTGTTCCTTTTTTGTTATTTTCTAAGTAAATATTAAGTAGAAATACAAATGGTTAAACAACAATATATATTAACAACATATATTAACATAATAATTTTTGAGAGTTCCCCTCAAAATACAATGTAAACAATATCTTATCACAGAACTTACTAAGTGAGGTTCCTTCAAAAAGAACACCTAGACTTCAGCTATCAGAGAAAAATTTCCAGTAAAACTGAGGAGTATCAAATTTTGGATCCTGTACAAGGCTGTGGATTTATCTTTACAAAATACTCAATGGACTGACTAAAGTCCCCTCCTTATTAATGAACATCAGGCTTTGCAATTATAGGTGGGAGATTTCTTTCAGCCTCTGAAGTTTGTTTTCAGAACAATGTCCTCTCAAATTAGTCCTGCAGTTTACAAAACATTAGTAAACTTGACTTTTAGTGACTGAATTTCACAATGCTTTTCTTAAAGGCATTCACTGCCAACTAGTGCCTAGGGGAACAAAATAACATGCATTTGAAGTTTACCATACTTTAAACGTTGCAGTTTACTTAGGGGAGGGCACAAATACTTAATATCTGCAATATCCAAATTCTTGCTTTCTCAAAAAGGATGCAAGGGCACAAATTGGTTCATAAAACTATTCATATAAAATACAGCTATTAGAGGTTTCAATAGCTGAGCTGAGTACATGCTGTTCTATTTATTTGCATTTATATAATCTTTCTGGAGGACAAGTCAAAGAATTGGGGAAGCCAAAGAATTTGGCCTTAAATTGGCTTCAAAAATATTAATACTCCTGGAAAGCTGAATGATAATTTGATTGCAAGAATGGAACAATCTACTATAAAGTCCTCTGGCTCTCACAGTCTTGGCCCTGATTACATTTCTACCAGCAGCAGTGATGTGTAATTCAACTGGTGGCAGTGTAAAATGAGCAGGTGAGACCACAATCATGCCTTTGGAGTCCAGTATCAACCTCTCCATATTTTTATTTGAAACAAAAGTTTTTTCCTCTTGATTCATATTACACTTTTCTTCCTAGACATCCTGGCAGAAAACCAGTCACTTTTTTTTCTTCAGAGGTACATGGAAATTACACAGCACATGAAGAAGCTGCCAAGGACAGTTCAGCGCTAAGTGTCATAACAAGCATCATATTTCATACATTTCTTAAGAAGCCTTGATGTACTGCAGCAATGATCAAATGATCTTTGGCATGGGCGAGTGAAGGACACACCAATATACCATGTCAAAGCTACAGCAGGAGGAAGCTGGGAAATATTTCAGCCTTGAAACTCACCAAAAGCCCTCAGAAAGAGTTTCAAATCTTAGAAAACAAGACAGGGATCTGAATACTTCCATCTTTTTCTCCTCCTGGATCTCTCTGTGGGTGGTGTCCTTTCCAACCTTAACCATTCAGTGATTCTGTGGAATTCACTTCCAAACTTACACTGACTGGGTTACTTCCCATCAGACTAACTCCTTGTTTCTGCCTCCTGCCTTCTCATGTACAGGATGTAGAACAAGAATCAGTAGGCCTGCAAAGATGACAAGAGTGTATTAGAGGCCAGGTTTCTGGGATTCCAGACAGGCACTAGAGAGAACCATAATCAGTAACAAAAAGGAAACAGGGAAATTCTTGTGATCTCTATTACAACACAGAGCACCTTCAGATTCGGTAACACTGCGTTACTGACTGATAAAGTGAGCATGAGGGTCTGGAGAACTACTGCTTATAATAAAGTACAAACCATCGGAGCTCAGTCTTTTGCCTCATCAACACTCAGAAAGCTGGACTGGATCCCTTACACCATTACTTTTTTTGTGTCTGTCAGACACAGCTCCATCACCAAACTGTACCTCGTGTAAAAGTGGATGAATCCCATATTTAAGAACAGCATCGGTTTGCATTGGTGTGCTAAGGAGACCTCTTTGTCATTCCAGGAAGTAGCAACTACTACTCTCATGAGAACAACCTCAACAATTTTACAGAAAATGTCAAAGGAGAGTGAGTAAATTAAGAAAGGACATTTTAAACTTTGGTCTGGAAAAACCTGAGCTAAACCCACCCTAGACAGCAGGAAAACATGGTGCAGAACCTCTGCTGGTGCAGCTACACAGCTAATGTCTATACTCTACAGGCAGCCTGAAGACAAGAGTGGCTCAAGGGACTAATTTGAAGATTGCTGTGTTGTTATCTGTGATATCAGCAAGCTACAGATCCAGATGGATTTTGAAACAGCATTTTCCTACCACAGTGGTAGTCAGTTGACAACAGCATTTTTTTTCCCAGGAAACATTAAAATAATTCAGGGAAAATAGGACTGTCATTACATTGATCTATTTGCAACACATGTCCCACAGCTTTTTTAGTATCTCCTCCCACTATAGATCTTACTTATTCATGTATCCAGCCTCACTTTACTGCATCTCAAATTCCTATAAAGTCTTTTGCATCTTCTTAACTTTCATAATTCTAAAAGCAGCTTTCAGGAAAAATAAGGTTTTGGTCTGCTCACAAGGAGCTTCCTACATGAAGTAAGATTTTTGAAGTACTTGAAGTCCTGCAAATTTTATTTAAATAAAATGATCAGCCACCCACAATGAATTCAGAGGTAGTCAGTTTCTGCTGTGATTTACTCCTTTGCACAATGGTTGAGATAGATTGAGACAGGAAGGGCAAGTTCTTACTGCTCCAGCTACAGCAGCAGAGAGGCTTCAGGGCACATATGAAGGGAGGGAGGGAAGGAAGGAAATTAAGAGGGAAGAGCACTGTTTTTTGAGATGGGAGGAGGATAATAAACTCATCTCCTTTAGCAGAGAAACACAGGACCAGATGGAACATCATCAGTTAATGTGTTCAAGTGCCCTGCTAAGGCATTCCTGCTAACCTCAAGGTTGTTCTATTGATGGTAAATTTATGCTCATTTTTTCGTTGGGCAAGATTGGGAAGATGCATTGCCTCTTCCTTATTTAAAACTCTGTGATTGCTTGTTGATAATAAAGGCAGGAAAAAAGTGTCTTTTTCATTCTTATTTAAGCAACCTTTTTATCTAATTTAATCCAGTTCATGTGCTTTCCTTCCTACATCCTCCAAAATCTTTAAAGAAAACCAACGTATTAAGATCTTCTTTTCACTTTCATTTTGTTAAAAATGCTGATTTGAAAAAAAAATAGAATTTCCTTCAAATGTCACTGAAAGTTAAAAATAGAAAGGTATCAGAAAAGCCTTTTATAGTGCAATCATAACAGTACCACATCACGTTGAGTACCACAATTAAAATGATCCATTGTGACAGTGATGTGATACATCTCTGCATTTGGTCTTTCAGGAAGCAGAGAAAGAAATAGTGTAATTTTTGTTCTGTCTGTCAACCAATTTTTCAAACAGGGTACTCATATACTTTGAGATGCTGAAGTATTCTTTCCTTTAGATGTTGTGATATGGATATTTTTAAAATACATTTTTGGGATGTTAAAGTAAAATTATTACATAGCCACCAAATCTGCTAAGACAAGAAAAGGAAAACTAAGATTCTAGGGTACATAATACATAACACTTGGGTCCATAATACTGGATCCAAGAGCCACAGTTTGTTTGGAAGACTGTGGCCAGGATAGTTATGTTGCCTTTTACAAATTAGGTAAGAGTTGCAGGTGTGAAATTACTTTTGATATTTAGATAATTAAATTAATTTAGGAGACAAATTCGTGCTGACATTTATAAACATGGATGCTGCTACAGTTCAGCCTGAAAATGAAATGTGAAAACCTTTAAAGGTGAAGCATCTAAAGAGGCATTTCTGAACTATATGAATACTGTGCTTTCTTTACAGTGAAGGATCATTAGAAGAGAACTGTTTTCTTCAAAAAATAATCCTGTTACATAATGCATAAATGATTACAAGGGCCCACAGTACACTATAATTTAAGTAAGTTAATATTAATTTATAATCAGCTTTAATAAGATATTAATGAATACTTTGTTCCTTTATTCTATGTGAATTAAGATCAAGGAAAATTGCAAGCTTAAAGGAATTTTTAGATGCATTTATTAAGTAGATAAAAGGAAAAATATCTACCATTGCACTAAATCTTGAATATGCAAGGAATTGTAATAAATACAAACCTAATTTTAAGCTCTTATAGGTATTTGAAGTACTGTGTTACAACTGTGGAGACCCCTGGGCCAGCCTCTAAGATCTCTAAGCTCTTAGACACAGAATCATCTTTTTGTGATATGAATGTTACATACTCCAAACATTTGGTCAGTACTTCTTTGCAGATAGGGTTTTGAGAAACTGCAGCTTCTTTTCTAATAGTTCTTTCTACAAATATGGGTGACACAAACTTGCATTCACCAGCATCAAGGTGTTTACCTCAGGATGACACCAATGGAAAAATTGGTGTAGGGAAAAATGAACCACGGGGGTAAGAGTTTAATTATTGCTTAAGCAACACAGCAGCTCACAGAAGAGCATGCTACCCATGTGTTGCACCAATCAACATCAAGTGGAACCAGAGTATATAATAATGATATTTAACTCATAGAGATGGCAACAGAGGTAAACTTCCAACAAAAAGCCCATAGCTATCTATAGTAAGGGAGACAGGGAACAAGGAGGGATGACTTGTTTACCAGGGCAGAGTAGGCTACTTTGTATCATTACATCTGCAATGGAACATTTAGAGGGAAAAAAAAATAAATTCCTGATGTTAATTGTAGAGGTAGGAATCACTGGAATAAGGGAAAGTTTAAAGGCCGTTTGCAGAAGATGTACTACTAGAAACATCCAAAAATTGACTGAAGAATTAACTGAAACCATTAGAATTTTCAGTTTTTCTACCACCTAGACTGTAACAGAAAAGTGATGTTCAAGGCTTTTTCATCCTGCTGAAGTCAAAGCTGACTACATCCATTGCTCCTTCCTCATTCAGAGGTCTAGTAATTTCATAATAACATGAATCAGGTTGGTCAAGCATATCACCTTTGACCAATCCACACTCCCTGCTCTCAGTGACCTCCTTCTCCTTCATGTGGTGAGGACTGGCTTCCAAGGGGACTTGAGCCATAATTTCCAAAATATTTGGAAAGTTGACCCTTCTGGTTGACCCATGTATTTTTATAGGTTGAAATTTCTCAATTGAACTCTCAACTGGCCATCCAACACTATCTCTCCTATTTGAACATGTTTCTGGGCACAAAGCTTGGGAAATGCTGACAAAGACAGAGACATTTTTAAATCTTCTGCCACTAATTTACCCAGCACTTTCAGCCATGGGCCATTTGCTTCATTTGTTCCTTTTGCTGCTAAACTAGCAGTAAGCATGCCCTTGATGTTTATTATCTGTTTCAGCTCTAGCTGAACTTTTGCTTCCTTACTGCCGCCTATGTCATTGTGGGCAGCCTCTATTCTTTGTAGTCTGCTTCTGCCTCTTACATACATTCCTTTTGCCTTGGAACTGAGCTGCGTGTTCCCTGTTTTGTCAAGCTGTGACACATGTACTGATTTTCCTGACTCCTGGTATGGACAACATTTTGCTCCTTATGAGTAATAATAACTTGAGCTCCTTTGCTCTTTCAATGATGCCTTCTACAGCATCTCGCCCACCAGCTCCCCAAGAATAAGCCAAAGTCTTATCTGCTGAAGTTGAATCTCTCCCTTGTTCTTTGCCTGCCTCACCCCACTGAAGATGTTGAATATTGCCGCTCTATGGTCACTGGGGACAAAGCTACCACTGACCCCGTCAAGAAATGAAATCCCAGGTCACAGCATTCAAAGGGCTGACATACTCAGTCCTACAACACCAGTAGTAAAGATCACTCCTTAAGGCTGAAGTTTCAGGGCTCAGAATACTTGCAGAGGAAGGTTTACTGTGCACTAGAAAACGTGTTCATTTTGTTTTCCTTCCTAAAAAATTGAAGAAATAGCAAAGGCTGTACAGTGTATTTTATGGATTTCATTATTTAGGGGAATTTATATCAGCTGTTGCAAGATAGAGTTATCAATTTTGCCATGTCACCTAAATATAATTATTCTTGATAGAACAGGACGCTGGAGGATTTGAAGCCATGCTCTTATCCACTTCCCTTTAAATACCCAGCAATGACAACTGTACCAGTCTCCCATGAATTCACTGGCAGTTGTTTATTTCTTTATGCCCCACTGTCTTTCTCCACACTGTTGTCTCTTAAACTGTAAGCTCTTTGTGGCAGGAAAGCTCTTTGTTCATTGTTTTGTGGTGGGTTTTTCTAGACAGCACCCAGAACAACAAGGAATCAGGTTCCTAAGCTTTACCATAATACTAACTTTTTACCCAGCTCAGCTAGACTCCAGAAGCTGCTCCATTCACATCTTCACAAAGATAGTGGTTTCAGCTGCAGTAAGCAGAAGATGGATCCAAATATCTTCTTCAAATATGTGTGATGCAAATACTGCCCAATAATGTCATTTACAGATATAATCAGCTTTCTGAAGAAAGACAGAAGCACAAAAAGATGACCATGTTACGGGCTGCTTTTGCCAGAGAAAGTTAACTGATCTTTGTTATACTGAGTTGTTTTGTTCAAAAATAACAGAAAAACAAATGAGAAAGAATATGATGTTGTTCTTCATGATAGAGGAAGAGTGTTCTTACTAACTTCCACTGTAGAATTGACATACTTGTATTTCAGTTTTTACGGTAGGTGCTTGGACCAAGAAAAAGGTTGCTTTTCATTTCTGAAAACTTTGGAACAACAGATTATCGGTGTTTAATCATGCATTCAGTGATACACAGTCATGTAGAACAAACTTCACCTTTAAAAAAAATTACACACTCTCCACAAGCATAGGTGCACAATTTCATGGATGATGAAGAAAGTAAAAACAGTTTGTCTCTGAAGGCCTCAGTTCCTCTTTTCACAAGTTTTCACAAACTGTTTCTTTTAAAATTATTTGGTGAGTTCCTTCCAAAGCTTAGCAAGTGCTACCTAAAATGCCACTACATTTAGAAGAGAAGCAGCAAAATAATTCTTGCCTCTGGAGATGAGACTACTCAGGTCACCAGAGAGGTGGTCCAACAGTATTGACATTCACTCTCATCCCAAATGCTATAGTGTTTAGGAAAATGGTCTACATCTATGCAATCTATTCAAGCATTATCAAAATAGACCAGGATTACAAGAACACTGATGAATGACTATGTTCTCATCTGTCTATATGTCAGACCATTTTGCTGTGGGGGTACTTTGAATAGAACATCTTTTTGTTCCAGCAGTATTCTGAGCAAGATTTGAATAAATAAATCTCCTTTCACCTATGTGAATAAATTTGCCAACACTTTTAAGCATCTGCAAGTAAATAATAAGAAAAATGACCTTTCGTGAAGTCTGACTTGCATAATATTTTGTACTTCTTGTGCATTTTTCTTGAGAGAATCTCTAATGCTCTGAAACCTGGATGCATTCCACATGACTCTATCAAAATTTAAACAATTTAGTCCTGTATTATAAATATGCCTGTAATAAACTCCTGAGAAAAATTCTCTACATTCACTTTACACCATGACATTCTATCAAAGATCTAAGAATTAAGAAACAAGTATTATGTCTGAAAAGCAGCTATAAGGCTCTTGTAGCTTGCACTTGCAAAATATTTAAGGTGCGCCTCTCAGAATTTATTTACATAATTCACTATTTTGTTCACAGGTCTGCTAGTTTTTCTGAGATGTTAATAAAAAACACTTTAAGACATGACTTCTTTTTAATGTATGTGAAAAATAAATAGCTAGATAATTTGAGTTCATTTTTAGAGGATTCTTGTGCATCATCTAACAAGGCTGGCTTTTCATGCTTGTTTTGCACTGCAAATAGAGACCCCCACATCTCTACTACCTTGTAGTACTCTAGCTATTGCAGATGAGGACTCACGAGAGGAAAGAGACTAATGGACCAGCGATTTTCTACCTCACCCCATCAGTTCTGGCTGTACCAGGACATCATGTAAAACAGAAGACTGTGCGTCCTTTTCACAGCTAAGATCAAGCCCCTTAGAGTGATAAAATCACCAGTGGTGACAAGTCTATTTATAAGGGTGATCAGAGGCTTATGCTGTACAGAGCATTTTCTGTGTGAGCAGCTTCTGTGAGATGGTGACCAAAACTGGTAAAGTCATTGTTTTTCCTACACCTACTAGTACTGCAATTATTATCATAACACTAACAAGTAATTGATGCTGTTTACAATAGTACTGAATGCAGGTTTGTAGGGTAAGTGCCAAAGGTATGGAAATAAAAACAAAGGAAGACTTAGTGCATATTCTAAATGAGAACATGTAACATAAAATTCACACAGCTTCAGAAGATCCAGGTGTCCACCTAGTGTTCCTCTAAAGCATTAATTTATGGCACAGTCTCTGAAGAGCTCACAAAGCTTTAATCACATTGCAAATTCATACGTAGCCTGAACATCTGAACTAGACTTAAAAGAGATTCAATAAAGTGCTGCCCCCTGTTCTCAGCAAAAAGAGGTTCAAATATCATTGTGTCAAAAGAGCAAGGCAGCTACAATTCCAGCTAAGAATAAAGTTCTAGGAAGTGACAAATTTCATGTGAAACAACAATGCAAAGACAGAATGTTTCTTTTGTCAGACAAGAAACAAAAGCTTCAAGGCACAAAGGAATCATGAAGGATTAATTACTTCACTGATACTGTCTTCCCAAAGTGGGCACTTCAGTGAATCAGCAGTACTTATAATGACATCCACCAAGAAAATTGTAATATTATCTTTCAGAAATATTTATTTTCACAGACCATGTTTACTGAAGCATTCTTCGTTTACTCATGAGATTGTGGCTAGGAAACCTAATATTTTTGATGTATCTTCTTGCTATTATGCCCATCATGACTGTATGAGTAGAGGCATCTAATAAAGGAACTGTGTGCTACAAGTGTAATTACTGAGAGGGCCAGACAAGCTGAACTATCTAGGATATCTGTTTGTCTACAATGTTCATGCAATAACTTTTTCAGCTAGACATCCAGTTACCTACGTGCATTGAAATAAAAGATTTTGCTTCAGAGTGTATTTCAAAGCCCTTTTTAAAGTACACTCTTAGTCCAGGTGGTAAATAATGTTTCTTAGACTTTAGGGGTTTTTAAAGGGTTTAGTTTTATAAGAGGATAAGCATCACAGAATTGCTGACAAGAGAGTACTTTTATATAGACATTTGGATAAACACAAGGCAACTGGATAATTATTCTGAATACTTGCAGATGACAGAGCTTTGGGATTCAAAGAGATCAAGAGGATTTTGGGATCGTGCTCAAAATATTCAAGAACAACTGGATGGATCCTGCAAAAAGTGATCAGGCAGTCGACAGTCTGTGATAGAAGTCCTGCCCTTTTTATTTGGAGCATGGAGAAGACAGCTTCCGGATCTGCCTGGAAAGAAAAGAAAAATGTCACAGTAAAACACCTACTAGAACTTTACAAGGGTTTTGACTTCATCTGAAAGAAAAGGGACTGTCAGGAAATAATGTTATCCTCAAATAAGACAGATTTGTTTGGACCATGTTAAGTGTTGCTCTAATGTCCTTCTTATTGCTTCAAGAATTGGTCTCCTCCTCCCATCATAGGATCAATTTCTACAGACAGTGATTAAAGACCCAGAATGAAGCAGTCTCAGGAAAAGGAGCAGCAAAGAATGCAAGTTGTGCTAAACCCAGCCCCTGGCCAGGTTGGTATAATTGCTGGCCGAAGTTTGAGCCAAAGAACAAATATTGTTAATAGTAAATTGCAGAGTTTGTGGAGAGGTCACTGGCAAATCAAAACAGTGCAAAAACCTAGAACTGATGTGGTAATCCGTACTTGCTGGGACACAGCAATAAAATGCACTGACAGGTAAAACAGAGACTTACGAAAGTGTTTTAAGGACATATATGCAGATCACAATATGATAGATGAATAAATTTTTGCAGAGCTTCATCAATAAACTGCATTTCATTAAATTCTTGACCAAAAAGGACAATTAAATTAGATGCCACAATTAAAAATACACTACAAGCATAACCATGACAAAGGTATCAGTCACACTTCTATGATACTTAAAGCAGTTCCTGTGTTTTATGGAAGCCAAAGAACACCGAGGAAGCCTAATTCCTCTCATAATCTGTGGAAGAGAGATGTATGCCTGTTAATTTGCCCTCAGTAGGTATAAAAAATCAGTAACTTCTGAAGACACTCCATCAAAAGGAGTATAGGAATGAAATCCCATATAGAATACCAGAAAAAAGATGGAGTAAGGGGAAAAACTAAACCAAAGTTTAATCAGGAAGTATGCTTGCTTGCTGCAATCTATACTTGCAAAGCAGTGGCCAGCCTTTGCAGCATTCTTGTTTACAAATTTCATCAGTAGTGCAAGGGAAAAATTAAAACTCTCTAGTCTTGGCAAGCATAAGATTTGTTCAGCAGACCTCTTCTGGGCTTAAGCAAATCTGGAGTTTCCTCAGTTTTGCCTCAAAATTTGCAGGAATTCTCATGGCATCTATATTGTTGGGTCATAGAATAGTTTAGGTTGGAAGGAGCCTTGCAGATCATCTCGTTCCAACCCCCCTACCATAGGCAGGGACACTTCCCACTAGGCCAGGTTGTGCAGAGCCCCTCCAGCCTGGCCTTGAATGTTTCCAGGGATGAGGCATCCACAACTTCTCTGAGTAACATGTTCCAGGGTCTCCCACTGTCATAGTAAAGAATTTCTTCCACATGTGTAATATCAGTGCAGCCTTTTTCAGTCTGAACCCATTTCACTATAAGTGCAACAACTGACAGAAATGAAAGCCATTAGCAATTCTTCTGCTCCAGAAATTTTCCAGTTCAATCCAGACAGCTCCTGCTCTGCAAAATCCATCTATATCAGCTTGCACCCTATGCAAAAGTCAAGCTGGACTTGTGCCATTTCTGCAGTATTGGCCCATGGTAACAGTCTTAGGCAACTGGGTGGGTTGCAGTAAATTATATAAAATATAGAGCTGTATTAGCTATAAACGTATACTCTTCAAATAAACAGTGAAGTAAAGGGTGCTAAAAGTCATTTTAAGGTTGACTGGTGGAAAGAAAATTAGTAGGTTATCTCAAGTTTACATTTAATTCCTTATCATTAACTTAGAGCACATCTAATGGCCTTACTCCAAGAGCACAGTTACCATGTTTATTTATAAAGCAATGAGTATGTGTTATATTTCTTAAATTGTGTTAAGAATCTTTAGTTACTAAAGAAACATGGCTTAAGCATTACAGCTTATGTTTGTCAGTAGGGATAAGAGGAATGATGTTACAAATACACATCGATGTTGCTATGTTCCAGATTACCAAAGACTACTAAACCCTAGATGTACAGTTAAGCATCATGAGAATTTATGCTTCAAATGTGACAGATTGCTAACATCACTGATCTTACTTCATTTACTTACTTGAATTGCACTGCACCTTGCAATCTGAAAACTGTTCTATGGGAAAGTAAGCATCTACAAAACTCTCGTTTATCTGTACTCAGCTTAATTATTTGACATAGCATGAATCCTTTGATTATGTTTGTTTCATTTGGGTTTTATATTGTGTTTGATTATCTGTGCTGGTCCAGTACAAAGGATGTCTCCTTAACATCTTCTTGCCCTCGTTTTCCAGTGCATTACCACGAGGAGGAGCTGCAGGGAGCCTTGTAACGAGATAGAAAACTACCATAAAATTTACCTTTGAAAACATTCGCAGCAAATATTTGCTCCAGACTCGGTCACTGCTGGTACAAGTATTTCAGACAACTGCTTACAACAACTCTTATGATCAGGACAAAGCCTACACTAGACTCTTGTCCTTTGAAATGATCCAATGTGATTTCTATTTAAACAAACAAACAAACAAACAAACAAACAAAAAACCCAAACAAAAAAAAAAACAAAACCAAAACCCAAAAAAATAACAACCCAGAAAAACCAAAACCACAACAGTTTTAGATCACTAATAAATAGATGGAGCTATTTTTCCTAGCTTTTACTCTTTCTCACAAATGCAGAATGAATGAAACTAATTGTTATTGCCAGGATTCACGCATAGTTACATGTGTGTGCACGCAAAGGTCCTTTCTGTGAGGGAGGTGGGATTTTTTTCCAAGCAGGAAAGTCTACCAGAAGCTGAAATCTATATTTGAACTGGTTGAGTTCTCTCCAGAGAAGAAAGAAAAAATGAATTAGCATGTATTACACTCCAGTGTCCTCTAAAAATTTAGTGTACACATTATTTATAAATCCTAAGGGAGAAATTAGTAAAGAATTTAATTTGAAGGCTATAGAATTTTATGTTATTTCCTGCTCAGTTTTACAGCAGCTTTACTGTTTAGTTATAGAGATGTAAAACACCAACAGCATACTGTGAACATGCTCATCAAAGCAATAGTCATGATAAATATTTCACAAGCCAAACATGGTCTGAAATGTTTTAACTTTTATTCCTAACCCAGATTAATGACACATTTCTTTATGAAGCAGAATTGGATGAGAAAATTACTATAATTTTTTCACCTGCTAACAGGAGATATATATATATATATATAATGCCACTATATCCTTCTTATTTTCATTTTATTTCTGTTTCGTCATTTAGCCTTCTCTTTCATAGAATGAGATATTTCAGTAATTTCCAAATATCTCTTCTCTCCCTACCTTTTCTATCATTCTCTTTCTTCCAATATATGAGCAGTAGAAATCAGCTCACTTTTCATGTCTATTCATCCTTTTGCTTCTCTGCTGCCTGCTGCTGTCTACCAGCATAACAACTGGTGCCAGTGACTGGTATGATCTGGATACCTTCTTGCTAGGAAGTAAAAATGTGTTTGGTACAATTTCATTGCATGCCACTTTAGGATTGCATTTAGCTTTGCAAAAGCAATTCCTATTTTCCAACTTAACATGTTCAAAAATATCATCCCAGCATATTCAGTCAAAGCTAAAGTCTTATTTTAATTGCAAGAACTTTACAATTTTGCTTTCAGTGATATAATATTCAGGATAATTTGGAGCACTGAGATGTTCTACTAACAGAAATCACTGAAAGCAATGAATCACTGTCATTGCCGAGGGTCTCTAGGCCATTGTAGAAATTGGAGCCATACATAAAAAGCTGCTGTCATGGCCATAACTACATATATCTGGTACTCTCTCCATAAAATAACACTCTATTTTCTTTGTGTACTGCTAAAACAGATTCAAAATCAACAACAGACATATTTAGAGTCTTCAAAGATAAACCAGTTTAAATCTTCTGAGGAAAACTACAGCTCTGCACCTTCCAAGTAATGAATATTTTAATGTTAAGGGAAATATCTGCAAAGCACTCTCCACACATGACTAAAAGCACTGGACAATTAAATAGTGAAGGAAGGGACAATTGTATACTGAAGGAAGATGGCCATTATCCTCTCCTCAACTGAGCAGTTCTACCACAAGAGATAGAATAAAATTCTATGGACTTACTGCAGCAACACAAAATTCTTTCTCAGGCACAATTTGCCCCTTTAAGCATGAGGCAACAGTTGTTGCTCACAGGGCTTGTAGCACTGTTGGGATGCACAGATTAAGTGCATTTGTTAAGGAGACATCATGTTTTGCAACAAACTTTACCTTGTTCAAAAAACAATTTTACTTCTTGGTACAAAATCAGTTCCTTTAGACTGAAGGATGATAACAACTTCTACTCTTGGCTATGCCAAATCCATTTTAAGCAGCTTGGGTTTCTTTTTTGAGCAGAAACAGTCTTGACTTTCATTTCAGCTACAATTCAAGGACATTTACTGGTTATGTTCAGGTTCTTTCCATAGTGAGAGTATTCTTCCACAGGGAAGTATATGGCCCCAGGACCATCCCAGTTCATTCTGTAATCAAGCCAGAGCCCAAGTTCTCACTTCTTTGTAGTCATAAGATTCCTGATTTCCTAAGTGGTGATTCCATGCAACAGAACTGGAAAATACCATGGTCTCCATTACAGTGACATAAATTATAGGTTTTCTCATTGAGGTAAATGACTAGAGACTTGCACGAAAACAAAAACATTCTAAAATCTAATTGTGAAAAGGCATTTCTATAAACACCCTCCTCTAAGAGATGCATCTCATTTATGTGAATTAACCTGCCTTAGATAAATATTGAATGAAATTCTTTAAAGCAAACACAGGAGGAAGTCTGAGGCTGGGTTGCTGGGGAGCAGAGAAGAGGCAAGAGAATAGAGACTGAGGGAGTAATTTGAGAAAAAGAAATAAGAGGTAAATAAGAAAAACTTACAGGAAGAAAAGAGATAATTTACAAAAGAAAAAACAAGAGGCAATAGATTTTAAGTATAAGGATTTCAAAATTTTAGCTATGTTGGCGGGGCGGGGTGATTTCCTTTAGGCAAGTATTCGTAGTCTAATGGTTAATAGATTCCTTTATATGACCTGCTTATCAATTCAATTTAAAACTAAAATTACAACTTTTAAACAAATTAAATAAATCAGTCAGGTTAGTTCACAAAGTTTCAAAGTAATATACCTCTAGTATCAAAGCATCTAGGTAGCAGGTTTACTTCCTTAACCTTATAAGATTTATATGATATAGAGGCATTTTGATCCAATTCATACAGATATGGACAAAGATACAAAGATTCAGTTCTGTTTTAATTGCTATTGACCACAAAACTGATGTTATAATGACAGCTCAATACTTTAGCAGATCTATTAAAAACAGAATGGATATCATATCAAAATTTCTAGACCGAATTTATCTAACTTTTTATGATCCAGTCACTCAGTATAACAATGTCCTTATGCACATCTTTGCCATTGGCATGTATCATTCCTTCTGTGCTCCTGCTGTTCCTATTCCATTAAGAGTTGTCAGGCCAATGGAAGAGGAAAGAGCATGAAATATATTGTCCTGGTTTCAACTGGGATAGAGTTGATTTTCTTCCTTGGAACGGGCACAATGCTGTGGTTTGGATTGCGTTTGAGACAATTTTTACAACATGTTGATGTTTGTTGCTAAGTAGTGCTTACCCTAAGTTAAGGATTTTTCAGTTTCCTATGCTCCGCTAGTGAGGAGGTGCACAAGAAACTGGGAGAAAGCATGGCCAGGACAGCTGACCTGAGGTGACCAAAGAGATATTCCATACTACAGAAGCATGCTGAGTATGTAAACTGGGGGAAATTGTCCGGGATAGGCCAATTGCTGCTTGGGGCTGGGTATTGGTCAGTGGAGGGTAAAAAAATGTATTCTGCTCTGGTTCATGGGTTTTACCTCTCTTTTTGTTTACTCCCTTATTATCATCATCATCCTTATTATTATTTGCTTCAGTTATTAAGCTGTTCTTACCTCAACCCAAGGGTTTTACCTTTTTTCTAATTCTTCTTGCCATCCCATCAATTTCTCTGTGTGTGTGCTGAGTCAGAGGCTACGTGTTACCTAGTTGCCAGCTGGGTTTAAACCAAGACATACATACAGACTAAAACTGACCACAGTTTCAAAATGAAATTTGCCTAAAAGCAGAAGCAATGCAAACAAGAATTATAAAGGAAAAATGTAATGTATTAGTGTAGTTTCCAAGAACACCATCAACACCCCACAGAATTACTAGCTCAAATTTAAAGACGAATCACCAGCTTCTGACACCGGAGTTGTGCAAGCAGTTCAAGCAAAGCTCTGAGATGGACCTACATCATACCCCTGTCCACAGATTTATGGTGGACTGGAGTCTGCTAGGTCATCCAAGCCCTGGGCTATGGGACAAAATGAATTAGCAGGACTCAGTCTTCAAATTACATTGGGTACAAGCAGAATGCCCTGCTGTACCTAACTGCAAACCAACTATGATCTACTGCTAAAACTCCTTTGCTGACACTGGTCACCACATGGAAAGGTGAAATAATGAAGGAACTAAGTATTACTCAACATGGTGATGCAGTCCAAATGTAAATGTTTCAGCAATCATGCCATCTCAAAGAGTAAATGTGCTCCGAGCTGTGTCAGCTCCACTGTTTTTGTAGAGAGAGTAAATCAAAATGGGAAACTGGTCCAGCTAATGGGTTTTCTGGTGTGGGTTATTTTTTTAAGTGTATCAGTTCTCTGATCTGGTTCACTGAACGCCTACATAAATATTGGTGTCAGCACTGCACAGTGGGCTGTGCAAGGGTGATCACAAACAAGCAGAAGCAGAGAATGCTGCCACTTACAATACCTCAAGGCCCAGAGAATCTCACACATGAGAAAAATGTTTACTACAACAATTATTTGATAAAGTACAAAGCTTGTGATGCAGTCTTTTGCTTACTGGAACCATTAATAGTTTCACTTTCTTCCGTCAACAAAAAAATGTGTAGGGATTTAATATTTTCCCCTAGCTCTCTGTCAAGTTTCATTTTAACATACTAATTGATGCAGATTGCTTTCACTTTATAATATGCTTCCTAGAGGAGTCAGGTAATGGCCACATTTGTACCTGCTTATAGGTATAGTGCTTCCTGCAAAATAAACATTTTAGGAATATAAACAGCCCAAGACAGAAAGCATACCAAATCCCTCAGGGCTATGACAGAAACCAAAACAAATCCCCCAGAGGCAATGCATCAATGCTTTAATGTCATAAGCTGATGTAACTGCTGCTGAAAGAAGCAATCCCACTGCCTGCCAGGCCCCCTCACATCTCCCTCCTTCTCACCAGCATGAGCGTGCATTCATGTGTTTGAGAAAAAGGATAAGTTGTTTGATCTGGGTCACAATTAACCATTATTTATTTACTTACTGGGTTTTACCTGGTTAATTGTAACTCAGATTGATTCCCTGAGCCGGGTCAATGCACGGCCATGAAAACAGCCGAGTCAGCAGAAAACAAGGCATGGGAGTGAACTGGGAGGGACTGAGGAAAATAAAAAAACCTGCTCCTTTCAGTAGTGTGTTAGCTTATTCTGGCTGAAAGTTTCAACTATAAAATGATGGCCCAAAACACTTTTTTTTTTTTTTTATTTCAAGTGAAAGCAGAAACTGGCATTCCTCAAAAAGAGGAATGACAGTTATTTGGCAAAAGAGTCTGATGAGCCCACAACGAACACCTGCATCATGTAAGGGTTCATGAAACTAAAAGGGACTCCAGCTTAAGAAGATTTCAATTCCTTTAATTAACAACACTTCTGCCATTTGTTGATTCATATGTAAAACAAGACTCCAGTAACTATGTCTCCTGATTGAATTCCAGGCAATAATGTTTCTTCACCAGGTGCTTCTCATGTGAAAAACCAGTGGAACCCAACATATCATTTTAGATACATTTAAACAGGATTTTCTCATTTCCTGCATTTGCAGATTAATTTCAATGGATATCTTGCCAAACTATTGACAAATGAGATATGATATGTAACCTTTCATAAATACTTGTAGCATTTCAGAACAGGAAGATGAGAATGTATACGTTCCACAGACTGTGAATAGGGGTTGCAAATCTTCAATATATTTGAAAACATACAGGTCTTGCAAAAGCTTAATACATAGATTTGCTAGTTACTATGTAAAACTCCACAAAATATCCTTGAGATTGTTTTCCATGTTATTTCCTAAAAAAAAAGGTATTTGCAATCGCACTTTTGTTTCTGTTCTGGTTAAACATCTTTAGAATAATATTCCTATGCAGTTTAAATGTTCATTCAATAAACCAAGCAAGATGAGGAAAGGGTAACAATTTCTGTACACCAATACACTGGTTAGAGAGAGAGGCCTCAAAACAAGATTGCCAAATAGTTTGTTTAAACCTGAAACTGTGACTTGTAAGAGTAGCTAAGTACCAGTGATAAGAAGCACAAAAGTTATGATGATGATTACAGAGTAAAGAGCCTTCTCCAGTGTCTGAATGCTGTAAGTAAATAGTGGATGACCAAAGTAAATATGAATCTGCCCACATTCTACCTACATAAAATTGTACTAGACCCTGCACAACATAGGCACCTCCTGCAACTGCATTGTAAAGGATCAGAAAGACTACAGAGAAATTCTAGAAGAAAATATTGAGAGATATTACAGCACACAGAAGGAAGAACTAAGCAATAAATTACAGTGTGACAGCTAACTTTACAGTACACTTGAGGTAATTCCTTCAATAGCAGTATAGTGCCTAACCAATTAGAGAAGTTTCCAGACAGGAGGCTTAGCCCCTCAGATACTCCTTTGTGAAAATATTTCAGTGCGATTGGCCTAAACTTATAGTTCAGTACATAGGATCTTGATAAAAATTGTATATATTGTCCAACCTTACTGAATGCTGACAGTTCTGGAAAGATTCATAATTCAAGATAAGTGATTATATTTTTATTAGATGAGGATAATCTGCAGCTAGATGGGATACATTAATTTACATTCATGGTAAAAGAACTGCAATGGTTTAAAGTAACAGGGATGTTTTTTAATGGAACATTAGAGCAAAGTGTAAGAAGACAGAGGAAGCTCAAGGCATGCACCAGGTGGTCAGTGACTACTGAGAATTGTGGACCAAGAACTTGCTATTTTAGGTCCAAAGTAAGCACAATGCTGCAAAAAGGCTATTCCTCCAGAATTAATGATTGCATGAAAATGAACCACAAAACCAGCCAAGAAAAGAGGAATATCATTTGCTAGCTCCTGATTAAGTCTCATGTTTATATTTCTCTGTTGGTAAAAAACTCTTCTTAAGTAAATAGGTCCAAGTCTAATTCCTTCCTGATGTCAGGTACTGAGCGTATCTTTCAAGCTGAGGAAAAAACAGAGCCCACATAAACAGGAGATTCCAAAGATATCAGCGATTAAGACCCTTTGCTAATATTGTAGTTTTCTACCCTGTAGCAGCAAAGCTATGAAAATCTCTCTCCCACATGTCTGAAAGAGGTTGTCATCATCAATGCAAAAACCATGCTAAAATCATCACAAAGTAAGTCTTGCAGGATTTATTGGACTTGTTTTCAAGGGGAAAACTATTTGTCATGGAAATCAAGTTCTGAATAATAAAGTACACATCCGCTTTCTGAATAAACATTTCCATCAAAGAGAGAACAGCTGCCTTGTCATGGTAAAGAACTGCAAATATTCAACTCCTTAATACTGAATTCAGTCCAGTAACATTACAAAAAGTTAATTTTAGGAAATTTATAGGAAAAACAATCAAACACCCAACACAAAGACTACAGAAATTATTGCAAAGATGCAAGAATGATCATCACAGAAAAAGAAAAAAAAAAAGATGATTGTGCTGGTCAGACTGTAGAATGTTGCACAACTGAAGAAGAGACTGGTGATGCAAATTTCCTGAAGAAACTGGTGATACTAATGATAGAGTGATCACCTCAGTATATCAAAATCAGCTTTGATTGTGTCAACACCATTCCTCCCTTCCACCACAAAGTTACGCAAAACACTACTTGTTCAGTCTTGTATCAACACGTCAGAGAACCTGCAATTATGCTGAAACACATGGCATGTAAGTACAGATTACAACAGGCAATCATTCTGCAAACAAAACATCAGGATCTGGTGGTCTGAAGACTTAGTGAATGATTTGGAGTTTCATAAGAAGGGCACAATATTTTCTCTAGTACATAAATATGTGCCCATATATAAAGGGACAGAACAAAAGTGCATAACATTGAGCCACACTGAAAGCTGTAAGATTTGTGACCTTTCTCCTGCAAGATCGCTACTCCAGGAGTAAGAGTACATTGCAAAGAAGAAACATTTAAAGACATGCTGGAAAGAGAAACCATATTGCCTATACGTGTCTGGCTCTCAGCAGCCACGGGATGGAGGTTCCCCAGCTGGCTGTCCTGCTTGTGGCCGCAGGGCAGACACGCGAGTGGCCACCCTGAGTCTCTGCCCAGACCGGTGCGGGTGGCGGTGATCGCTGCAGCGTGGGGAGCGCAGCAGGGCACAGAGCACGGGGAAACCGAGGCACAGGAATAAGGGAAGGACACTTGTCTGAGTCTCCAACGATTTAATCCCAAAGTGGGGCAGAGCAAGTGACAAATCTGAACCTGAAGGGGCTACTTTTAAAGGGTAGAGAGAACACAGGGAGGACACAACCTGTGACCAACAGGAGGGCATTAGGGGAGGCGCGCAGGGCAAGTGCTCCCCAGTAGAAGCCAACACAGGGAGGGAGAAAACCTTACAATCCAATTCTGTATAATTCATCCCTTACAATCCATCCCTTCGAGGAAGGGATGAAAGACAGTGAACATTCCAGAACCAAAGGAGTGTGCTGTCTTTGACAGACAGGTGTAAGACAAGGGAACAAGGGAGGTATACAGGTGGATTGACAAGTAGATTGACATAGATTTTGGCAGGGAAAACTCTGGTAAACAACTCAGGACTGAACCATTAGGGAAGCCAAATGGGGTACATAGAATGAACCATTACAAACTTATAACAAGGAATATTGAAGCATACTACAGAAGAACAAACTGTAAAATAACAGACTACCTCACGTATATAAGGAAAAGATAACACCACTGTAGCAGCAGCTCTGGCCACAGAGAGCAACAGACAACTTTCCCAGGTATTGTCCTGGGAAAGGCTGTGAGATGATCAGAGAAAATAATGAGAAACAATTCTTATTTTCACTTGCTGCACCTGTTGTTGTGCACAGGAGATTCCAAAGACATCAGTGATTAATGCCCTTTGCTAATATTGTGGTTTTCTACACTGTAGCAGCAAAGCTATGAAAATCCCTCTCCTGCATGACTGAAACCATCAATGCAAAAACCATGCTAAAATCATCACAAAATGATGTGGAATGTGGACACAGGTGGAATGTGTTATGGAGATTTGCTTACCAAAAGGTGACTTCTTAATTAGCCAATGATGATGGTGTTGGGATTCAATTGACCAGTCTGGTCTGTCTGTATTGGACTGTCTGTAAGGGTGATGAGTTTCTTTAGCATAGTATAGTATAGTATAGTATAGCAATGATCAGCCTTCTGGAATCATGGAGTCAATGCTAATTATTACCCAGCTGGGGACCTGTGATGACACACTACCTATAGGACAGAAAGAGGTTTATGTGATTAACTATTCATAAAAGGGGGGAGTGGTTATGTCTTAGCTCACCCGAGCAGTGAGATGAATGCTAGGAAGTTGTGAGAAAAACTAGAGAAGAAAAAAGGAAGGAGAACACCTGGAGGCGTAGGTTTCTAGAGACAGACACATAGAGCAAATTATACTCTTCTAGACACAATACATGGATTGTGATCTGTATCTTAGAGAGGTGAAGAGAGAAAGAAATCTCTGAGGTTACGATTTCTCTATGCCACTCTCTGTAAGCACAGAATACTGCTGGTGTCTGTATTTAACCCTATAGTATGCAATCCATCTTTGAATGCAAAGATGCCTTTTTACAGTCTTCAGGCAAAACTGAAAAATGCATTTGCAAAAGTTCCAGTGTGACTTTATTAAAAGCCTGGCCTATTTAAACTGACATACATTCAGCATACAGAAGTTAAGCAAAATTAAACTTCTAGGTAGTAGCAGAAAACATGAAGATGAACTAAAGAAAAGAACATGGGAATTTTACCCAAGGATAAAAGTGCAGCCAGGAAAAAAATTTCATCTTACCATTAATAATAAAATGCTAGAGAGGGCATTGCCATGAGGGACTTGTTTGTCAAATAAGAAATCTGAAGCAACCTACTAAATGAGTCCTCTAGGGAGCCCTCTCTAGATTCATTACTTTAGTGCTAGCAATACTACTACAGTAAACTTTCAATTGATATTCATTACATTACATTTCTGTAGTGATTTTTCTGGCCATTACAAATAACATGACTAAAATTGTTGTGTTCATAAGGTTTCAGTTTAAAAATGTTCCTTTAATTTGACAAAATAAATGCTAACATTTTAGAGCCAAATTCTTCTCTTATTCACAGAATAAGCCTTGATCCTATATCTCAGAGCAAAACTTAGCCCACAGTTTGTCTTTATATCTTCAAAATACTCTCTAACAAGTTACATATTTATAAGCCATGATTTTGCTTGAATAGGGGAAAATAAAGATATAGAACAACTGAAGTATTTACTACAGCACATTTGGAAGAGTGCTTTTAAAGTCTTCTGCAAATATGAAATAATTTCATATCACAGTCTAGTGTAGCAGAGATGGAAATTGCTACTGAGAGGCTAAAACACAAATACCTCCTTTAAGTAGGTCTGCTAGGACTGTAAAGCAGTAGAAGGTTGTTTGTGAAATTGAGAAATGTTAGACTTTTGGATCTGTAATCAGAAGGAAAAGTCATATATCAAGTTCAAAGAACATCCATACTTGAAACACAAGGCTAAGTTAGAAAATGTCAGTTACATACGATTTGACTCTGGTCACACGTCATGATCTTCACAGTGTGAGGGGAAAAATGTGCCATCCTGATTGCTAGTTTCTAACAGTTACATACTATTTGGAAAACTGTAATCAAATGCTTAAGAAAGGAGAACTCTACAGGTCATTAGCAGCTTCAAAACATTTATGCTTGAGGAGAGTCTTAAACGCATTTACTTTTGGAGACGAGTGGGGGAACACCCCTATACTAAAAGGTAATTTTATTAGATGTCTTTTGAAAGGAAACTAACAGAGCTGAGTACCTGGATTGTGAGGATCTTCAGAGCACCTAAGCAAACACAGAAACATCTTTCACAGAGCAAGTCACACTAGCAAAGGAAAATTAAATATACCTTCAGGAGCTGAACATGAAAGAGCAAAAGCTGAGCAATTAATAGTGATATATTTTAAGGGAGATGGGGCAGACACTATTGTTTGTTCTGCCCTTACACAGTACCAATGCCACTGAGGTACAGACACCAAGCCAACCAGCAGCCTGCCAGGTGATTTGTGTGTACAAACAAGAATGCAAATATTTTAGGAGCTTCCAAAATAGGAAGTTAGTACATTAAGTGGCTGTAATTAATGATGCAATGCTCACTACAAGTTGCTTTTGGGGGACTGAGACAAGCTTATGAAAGGGTTCCAATTTCCTGTCGTTTAGTCTTCCATTGACTGCTCTGATGACCTTGGCCAACCACCATGTTTGTGCCACAGCTGGCTCCATTTCTGACCCTGCAGAATTTGCAGCATGTGGAACTGCCTGGTCTTCTTGGTACCCTTGCTGTGAGTGCGTTTAGGGTCTTGAGCAGCTCCTAAAGCACCTTTGGACTTAAGGGACCAGATGGGATTTTACCCAAAGGTACTGAGGGAGCTGGCGCAATAAGCTGCTCTCCATCATTTATTATCAGTACTTTGTGAGCTAGAGGTGTTTAGCCGGCAGAGGAGGAAACTCAAGGGTGACCTTATCGCTCTCTACAACTGCCTGAAGGCAGGTTGAAGCCAGGTGGGATTGGCCTTTTCTCCCAAGCAACCAGCGACAGAATGAGAGGACATAGCCTCAAGCTGCACCAGGAAAGCTTCAGGCTGGACATTACAAAGAAATTCTTCACGGAAAAAGTGAAGAAGACATTGGGGTAGGCTCTCTAGGGAGGTGGTGGCATCACCATCCCTGCAGGCATTCAAGAAACAACTGCACGAAGTTCAGCTAGTTCACTCGGTGCCATGGTTTAGCTGACAAGGTGGTGTTGGGTCAAAGGTTGGACTCGGTGATCGCAGAGGTCTTTTCCGACCTAAATGATTCAGCGCCTGCCGGGCACAGTTTCAGAGCGCTGCCATGCACAGCACAGCCTGCCTGCTTTTATCGAGTGAGCAAACCCCGGCCCCGGCCCCGGCCCCGGCCCCGGCCCCGGCCCCGGCCCCGGCCCCGGCCCCGCCCTCAGGCCGCCCCCTCCGCGGTCATGGAGGCGGTGATCCATCCCCGGGGCGGGGTTCGCCGTCTCCTCCCTCCTCCCACCTTCTTTTCCCGTGGTTATGGCGACTCCGGCGCTGACCTTCGTCCGGAGGCCGTGCTGGCGGCTGCGCTGCGGGACGAGGTGAGTGCCGATCGCTCCGGGGCGGGCCCGGGGGTGCCCGTGCCGGAGGTGCCCGTGCCGGAGGTGCCCGTGCCGGGGGTGCCCGTGCCGGAGGTGCCCGTCTCCCGCCGGGGCTGGGCGTGCAGAGCGGGTGCCCTGCCCGCGCCGCTGGATGAGCCGGGCTGGCGTTCCCTGCATGGCCCGGCGTTAGCGCCCCGGGCCGGGCGCCGCTCTCATCCCCAAAACGGGGCAGGTCGCTTTCTGCTAAAGTTTGGGACCCCCTCCGGCCGTACCAACCCCTTTTAAGTGTTTGAACACAGCGTGGGAGTGGGAAACCTGTGTTTCACTTTCTTTAGGTGAATATTTCACCACTAGAAAAATTGTTGGTTAGGCTGGGGGTGAGGTATCTGAAACAGTACTGAAATGTGCAAAAGGGTGTGTGTGTTTGGGCCTTGTTTTCTATATTTTATTTTATCAGTTCCATAGACCATGCGATTATAAATGGTTTGGGTTAGAAGGGACCTTAAAGTTAATCTAATTCCAGCTCTCCTGCCAGGTGCAGGGACACCTTCCATTGGACCAAGGTTACTCAGAGCCCCATCCAGACTAGCCTTGACAAAACCAAGCTTAATTGTGTGTCCAGCTAATTAGGCCTTCTTGCTAAGACTATTCTGGCTTTCCAGATAATCACACAGTATTGTCTGTGCCTTTATTTATTACATATTGCCTTTAAGCTGTTTCCAAATAAAGTGTCATGTGCAGGAGCGTTCACTGCAGCAGCTGTGCACCTTCAGAGTTAGCTGGGCAGTGAAAAGCAGAAGGGGTGGCCTGAATTGCAATTATACTTGGAATTGTGTGTTACACATTTTTATTGAAAATGGCTATATTGGAAATTCCTTTATGAAGTTGCTTTTATGTATTGCTTATAAAGTTGCTTGTATATAAATAAGTATCACAAAGTATGCCAATTCATAAAATTTCCTCTTCCAATCAAAAATCGCGTAATACTCAAGAAAAAGCAAGGTGTGTTAAGTATACTTGGTAAGCAAGCTCCTAAATAGAGTAGTGAAGCAGACATTGTCATACTAATAAAGATGTGTGATACTCTGGTAACAACATTCAGATTTGACTGTTATAGTGCACACCTTCATAAGTGAAATGCTTTTACTCAAGTATCCAAGTATGTCTGTTAGGCATGAGCGCATCTTAACCAGAAGACTGTGAGACATTTATGCATTAAATTGTCATATTTTTCACCCAAAGCTTTGTAAGAACTTATTTGAAATAAGTACATGAACATTCTAAGACAGAGGGAGAAACAAAGAATTGTGTGACTTCTGCCCTCATTTAAAAAAAAATAACTCTCTAGGCAAGCTTTCTCAGCTAAATAATATTAATTTAATGTAGCTAGGTTGTTACAATGGAAGTGAGGGAAAGCAGTTCTAAATTTGGAAAACATGTAAAATACTGGCCTCCTGATCATCATTAGGCTGGTGGAGCCAGATGTATTTGAAATGGCAAGATTCTATATGAGACAGCAGTTCATAAATCAGTATTAATAATGGGTTAATGTTTTTAATATGTAATCAGATATAATAAAGACAAATAGTGCAATTTTTCTAATGCTGGAGCACCAGAAAGATTGACTTTATTTTCGGTCTTAGCAGTATGCAAGCAGAATTTTATCGAAGACACTAGCAACATTGCTATGCCAGTGAATTTAGGAAGTATTTTTTACATTCTAAACTTGGAAAAAGGAGTCACATCCTTGAACACTGAAAGAGAAAGACTTGTGCAAATATAAAGGCAAAATGCAAGAATTGCTCTTACTTTATTTTGGTTGGTTTGTTTTTCTAAGCAGGACATTCATTAATTCTTTCAGACATGGAACTGTGGTTTCCACAGGTTCTTCTTGTCCTGTCCTGTTGCAATATATAATACTTCAAGTTTAAATTCATCTGAGATGGGGGGGATGCTGACACAAATGCACCTTCAGAAGAGTCTTACTGGAGCCATATTGACAGTCTTTGCACTCAGATCTTTGATGTTGGGGGCCCCACAACACCACTGCTCTGAAGCCGTATTTGCACTTAGGGCAGGTCAGACAGACCAGTGGGCACCGAATGCTTGCTGCTGGGAAACCTCCATCTGTGCTGTCCTAGTTTTGGGGTCCTTGGGCTAGTTGTAGGGCAGTCCCAATGCTGAATACCTGTCAGTGGCTGGAGAACATCTCCCAGTTTTATGTAGTTTAGAAGGGATCTAACTTGTATGTGTCAAGCTCAGCCTGGGAGAGTGGAGTTGGCAGCAGTGCAGAGACTTTCTCCAAGAGCACTCTCCTGGTCAAACTGAGACAGTAGCATAGTCACACCCAAACTTTCTAGTGTGTTCCTTTGTATTTCAGCAACTTTAAAGGAGGTCAGATCTTGTCAAAGACCAATTTCCCATGAGCTATTCTTTTATTTCGCAGAAAAGCCTTTTTCATAGGAGCACTACTAAATGCTGGTCTTTAAGTAAAGTGAATTGAAAGCCAGTTAATTGTCTCTTACGCTGTTGGCTTCTCCTTGCTTCTGTAGCCTTATTGGTCTCTCCCTGTGCCTGGAATACTTCCTGCTCACAGTAAATCTCCACTACACTATCTGGTTTTCAGCTTGGGAGGCAGCAGTCTTATGAGTTCAAGTTCATTTCCATCTGTCTCTTGAGTAGCATTCCAAATCTCTTCTTGGCATCTGCTTATCATCTCATGACAAAACATCTGGATGTTTGCAGCCCACCCACATGGCAGGAGCTCAGGTGTTCCAGCACAATGCACAACAATCCTTATTCAGTCTCTGCAGACTTTTTGTACTTCTGCCTGGGAGCTTATTGATCCTGCACCCTAGATTGCATACTCTTTACTTGGTAGTGCAGTTGCATTTGTTAGTAATTTTCTCAAGCACCCTTTATAGATTTATGGCAAAGCAAGACATTATAACCCTTCCATCTTTTCCTTTACCTCTCTCTGACTGCAGACCTATAGACCCACAGAAAAGAGCTATGGCTTTTTTCTGCCTTGCCTCCCACTAAGCCAGTGAGATGTAAAGTCCTGGGTCTTTAGGGCCCAGAAGCTTTGCTTTGCCATTAAACTGTGCTTTTATAACGAAGTTGCTCCACTGAGGGCAGAGGAGGAACTGATCTCTTGCAGCTGAGATTATTTCTTGTTTCATCAAATGACTGCATTCAGGAGCTTCCTTCTTGCAAACAGTTCAGTACTCCAGGTCATTCCCTTAAAAAGCTTCTTGATTGCTATTAATGATGTATCACCTGCATCACAGGTGTTTGTTTGCTTCTTTTTAATATGTGAGGAGCACGTAAATACATTTTGCCACTGCTACAGACATGCAATAAAGTTTCCTGCATTTGAGGAGAGCTGTGCAT
The DNA here is from genome assembly GCF_048771995.1 of Taeniopygia guttata. NCBI lineage: Eukaryota > Metazoa > Chordata > Aves > Passeriformes > Estrildidae > Taeniopygia > Taeniopygia guttata. The sequence continues at coordinate 62,723,927 of NC_133026.1, read as the reverse complement.
GCCAGCACACCCAGAGGACAGGTAAGTCTTGCCTTGTGGAAAACCTCTTTGAGGCTGCTGCCATCCTGGAGGTGACCAGTAAGTCTGGTGGTATCCCCTTTTCTGTTCTGTTTCCTTTTTCCAGGTTTGGCCATAAGGACCTAATTGGCCTTGAAAAGAGTCTGCTTTGTATCCCTGGTGGGAAATGTCTAGTCCTTTCTGTCAATGCTATTCAGATAGTTGTGGTTGGGTATGGACATGCAAATTTTAGGAGCTTTTTCTGATGTTCTCATGCTGGCATCTTCTCGAGCATGCCTCTTCACCCACTTTCCCCCCACCAGGCCCTATTTTTTTACTGCAGCAGCTTTCTTTTTCTTTCCTACTGTCTGCTGACATCCATAAACCAATTCCCTTTACAAGGAGGAAGACTGGATTTTTGCAGTGTTGCTATCAAGTAATAAATCGGACTGCATCCTTAAAAACCTTCTTTGCAAACACTCCTGAGTCTCCTAGGGGTCTGTACTAAAACCTCTGATGCTGACAGTACAAGTTGCTTTTATGCCTGAAACTTTTGTCCCGATATAGGTGAGTGGGGTCTTGTTTCCCTCCTGACCTCAGTGGGGTGTAGGCAGCAGATGTCCTGCAGCTTCCCAAACATCTGCCTGCCGACTTCCCTACTCACTAGCAGTTGAATGGGAATGCATCCTAGCTCACTGACATGGGAAATGTGTCCACATACAAGGGTTGTGTCATATCCATGAAACACCGTGATCATGCACCAGGAAAGCCCTGTGGAGTATGTTTTTTACTTCCTGATGCTGTCTTACACAGGCTCTTGCATTTTGGTTTCTGACTGTCTGAAATTGTGCCTCTTGGTGCTGTATTTCAGGCTACACTAGCGTGCCTTGCTCAGCTCTTTGCTATTCCCTATCAACCAGCGTATTTTTCTGTGACAGATTTCCATTTATCAGCTCTCCTTGGCTTGTGCTGGTTTCTGTAGTGCTCCGGTACTCTGCTGTGCTCCTCCTGTTCATGATAACCATGCTTATCTTTGCAGACTTCATTTTGGTAGGTCAGATCTGTAGTTATAGTTGGTGTTTGTGATCTAAGTTTTGTGGGTCACAGACCCACAGCCTGGCCACCAGAAAAGCAAGCAGAGCACATATCTGCCTTGATTTTAAACCTATTTTCCCCCTAAGCTTAGTCTTTTGTCTTGATGCAAGTCAATAGGAAGTTGAGAGAGCTCATCATACTTTTCTTATCTTTCAAGTAGTAATTTTTTTTGTTTTATATATTAAAGAAACTACCTTCTTTCTTTTCTTGAAACCTTGTGCCATTTGACTTTTGCAATAAGTTTTTGCAAAATACTGGTAAAATCAGCTTCCCCTAGAATTTGTAAGGTAACTTTCAGAGTCTTTCAGAAAGGTTCTTCACACCACCAGCTGATCTTGAATTTCTCTTTTTCTTTGAGGGCCAGGATTCTGAAACATAGCCATTGGAATAAACTAATCCACTGTGTTTTGAACATTGGGCTTAACTAGTCAAAAGAATGAACAACTAAATCTCTTAATGGGAGGCTTTCTCTGCAAATATTCATGTTCGTTGCAGGATTTACTACATCTTGTTTGCTCATGCTGGTTTACCAATACAACTTAAAAGACAAAAGGTAGCAGTGAGATGATTGGATAGTTTTCCAGAAAAGTGTCTTGGTAAACTTCTGTCCTTATGTAAGCACATTCTTAAACTGTTTTGAATGGAAACACACACAGCAGTTAAAATCAACAAAATGTAGTCCAGAGCAGGAAGCTGTATGTAACTGAGCTGGATTTCACAGTTCTTATCTAATATCAAGCCAAGGTGTCTGGAAATCCTGTGTCGTGGAATACAGCTTTCTGAACAATCCCAGTTCTCTAGGACTGTCTTAATATGTGAGATGCTCAGTCTCTGTGGTTCTTTTCTGGTCTCTTTCCAGTATGAAATCTCCATGTCTTTTGTATTATGGAACTCAGGACTGCATGCAGTAATCCAGGTGTGGCCTCACCAGTGTTGAGTAGAAGAGATTCCATTCTTAATTATTAATAAAAAATATTTATTGAGGATTAGAAATTGTGTTGTGTGGATTCTTTGCTGATTCTTTGGCCCTCCAAAAGAGCAGCTACTGTTTTTTGGGTAAGGTGTTCTGGTAATATTTTTTCTGTCATAAGGCCTGGTGTAAGAAGCTTATGGAATGGCCAACAATTCTTGAATAATTTAGTCCTTATAAGCTAACCATTAAACAGGATAAATTTTAATTTTCAAATATGCTGTCATTTCATACCATGATACGCATGTTTGTAAAATTCTTACAGCTTCAAACATGTCAGTATAGTCAGCCTGTTTCTGAAACAAAAGAATCTGTTTGGTTTTGTGTTGATTTTCTTAATTACCAGTACAAAACCAGATGAAACACCCTTTTATGCAGAGGGAGAACTTCCAAGTTATATTGGTAATCCACCTCTTTCCCAGATCAATAATTCTTCATGATCTTTACATGATATCAGAAGCCAGCCTGTGTTGCATCCCCACTTAGAACTGGCACAATTCAACACAATCCTCTCACCTCTTTCTTGGGAGCTGCTGCTTTAGGTGCAGCCTTCTAAATGCTCTAATTTAAGCTTTTTACACTGTCTTAGTAGGACATGACCTGAAGTCCCTTGGTATGTTTGTAATTTCCATAATAAATTGCCCCAGGTCTTTGAAGACAGCCTGTTGGTCTGTTTGATTGTGGGTGCTGGAAAGACTGACAAAACCAAGAGCAGTGTGCTACTTTGTGTTTAAACCTAAAGTGTTTAATTTTAAGCTGTCTGAAAAAGATCTAGATTTGGGCAGGATAAGCCATTGGCAAATACTGCTTTGTTACTGTTTTGTTCAGTATTTTTTGTCCACCCTTATTGTATCTAGATGTGATGGATTCAGGAGAGAAAGTAAACCTCTGACAAAATTTTTGTTTCCTTTCACTGATTCAGCTGCACTGTGAGGAGTGTTAGTGGGTGTTCTGATGTAGGTGGAAGGTGTAGGAGCTGGTTGTATCCTTGTCAAGAAACCTACCTGTGTTTGCCATAAGCCATTAATATTAAAGTATACATTTTCTTGCTATCCATACAGCCAACAAAATTTGTCCCTGTAAGCTAAATCAAAATGGCACTTTCCTTTCTCCATTGATTTTAAGTATCTGTTCATAACTTTTTGTTGTCACCTTGGATAATGATGTGTAAGGAATGTATTTGAGTTTGCTGCTCTCCAAATGCTGCAATAAACTGAGTGATTCTCAGAAAATGTCACATATATAAGTATTGCAGCTCTATATTTTTTCTGCTACCATTTTTATTTTAACTTTGAAGTGTGTTTCTGTCTGTACATCTTCCTGCTTTTAGAGATGTCTTGCATGGACTGAGCATGTACAGGAAGTTCTCTCATTATTTAGTTATTCATCATGTCTAGTCAACTTAGGTCTGCTGGAAACAGAGAGTTCTTGTGGTGATTTCAGGAGATGATCCTGGTGTCCTTCCCAGCAGCTGTGATGAGAGCATAAATAAAATAAAACAAAACTATGTGTGTATAGAGCACAAAGATCAGATAATTTCATATCTCAGTGAATGGTAATCTAGACCCTTCATTCTTAGCTATTCTTTAGTATTGAAAAATAAACTATCAAGCCCAGCTGAGCCACTTGCACTAAACAACAGTGATTCAGCACTTCAATTTGCCAACAGACACATAATTATCCTCTAGTTTTTATATGTCAAAACAGTGTAGGAGTGTAAAATAGTAAAAGCTGATAAGGATTTATACACCAAACTTGTGTTTAGAACAACTCTTGAAACATTCTAATGTAAAGGGGAAAATAATTTGGCTTTAATTGCGTTGTTTGTTAAAGTAGCAGTAAGTAAATTGTTTATAGAATATTTGAACTGATGTTTCCTACTAGTAAGACACATTGGAAATATAAGAGCACTGGAAACATTCTTGTTGCCTAATAGCAATAAATTTAGTTACTCCATGCTGCAGTATAGTAAGGTACTGCCAAGGTCTATGCTGGTGGACCGGGAAGGGATAGTTGTTTCCTTACATCTTGGGGTTTTTCTAGGAAGGATGGAGTTCTGTTTACTGAGTCATCAACTCCTTCATGGTGTTGGCATGGTTAATAAGACTTGGTGTTTCCCCGAATGAACCAAATGCATTGATTTCTAGAGAATAACTTCAATGCTAATAAGACCCCATGGGTGGAACAGATACTGAGCACACATGCAAGAACTCTGAACAAATGGAACAGCATTGTAACCAACAACTATTAAGCTAATTTATTAAATGCTTTTAACAGATTTGTTCTAACATGTTGTTGTCAGATCTGTTATCTCAACACTTTGTGCTCCACACTGGGCATCAAAAAGGACTGTTGTGGTGTAACTCCAGCTGGAGTACCATGCAGCCACTCACTCACCACCTCCCTTCTCCTAGTACTGCACATTTCCCAGTATAAGAGAAGAAACTTGAAAGGGCAGACTAGAAATAAAAACCTGAAGCAATTTGCCTTTATTAGTGTAAAAATTGTCAAGCTGAGGTTTCTTTTAATATTATACACAACTCCTGTTTGTAAGAAAATCTGTCTGTACAACTTAAAGGAAGAGCGCATTGCAGCTAAAAGTCTAACAGCAGCAGCAGGCATCATTGATTTGATAGGCACACATGATAAAGTAATTCAATAGCAAGACAAGAAAAAAAAAACAATCTGAAAAGAGTATATGGTGAGAAGTGTGTATAGTTAAGTGATGTGAATTGCTTTGAGAACAATGTGTAATAAGATGGCATAAAGAAAGACAGGTTTGCTTTTCTTCTACAGCCAGAAGAAACTACCCAGAATTTATCTGTAAATTTACCAGCTACACTCTCCATAGCTCTCCTTTATTTTTCCAACAGCAAAGGAGCAATGAGTGTTCCAAACATGCCACAGGATGCTCAGTTTGCTTTAGCATTTTCAGGTGTCTCTTCTTTTTCCCAGCTCAGGTCTCGGTAGCTTGTATGGGGAGAATAACTGGAGAGATATGGCAGAAATGAGCCCTCTCAACTTTAAGCAGTATGGGGAAAGCTCTTTTATTGCTGTATAAGTGCTCGGGCTATGTAAAAAATTTATGAGTCCTTAACGTTACATTATTATCTGTTTGGTTTCAGTAGAATATAATCAATGGCATGATGAATGATAACTTGGGGAACCTGCTGATTAAAATTTTCGAATAATTTTTATGTTAACAGCATAGACAATAGCTTCCTATTGCCAGCAAAATAAAGTACAACCCTAAATTTACTGTGTGCAGAAAATACTGCAAGTGAATATCGCAAATGATAAATGTTATTTTCTTGGTTACCAAGGAAGTGTGGTACTGCTAATACTTTGCTCATTGTCATAATTATTTGGTAATTAAACTTTATTTTTTAAAAATCTTGTTAGAGATTCTGATATGAAGGCTTGGGGGAGGGAATGAGAGAAGTTCATGTGTCAGGTTGGACTTGAGTCATTTTTTTTGAGGTGGTTCAGTCATTTTCTCATGGTTACAGTTTAAATATATATATATATTAGAAATATATATATATATATTTCTATTCCACTCACACTACTAATTTCCTATCAGTTGCTACAATTGCCAGTGGTGACAAGCTTTCCCACCATCTCTGCTCCTGTGCCCCTTGATGTAGCTGAACTTATGATCTGAAGTTGCTATTCCATCTCCAGATCCCTTTTCCCTGCCAGAGAGAAAAATCAGGATAATTTTAAGGGATTGAGAGAAGTGCTGCTGAAAGAAGGGGAATGAAGCCTGAAACCGGTTGGAGTGGTACTGCCCAGGCACCAACAGGCAAGGACTGCCCCAGTGACCTTAGCAGGGAGCACGTGTGATTCCTTGCTGTGGATGGATGTGTGCCCACAGCAGGACAGGGAGCAAGGAGGTCTGATTTGGTTGCTCTCCTCCTGTGTGACTTCATAGTCTCTAAGAGCATCACTTGCTGGTGCTGGGGCAGGTGAAGCTCTTGAGATAGGTTTTGGGCTCCTGAACCTTATAGAAAAATTGGAGGTCTGGCTGGCACCTACAATCAGTTGTGGGTTGGGCTGAGGAAACATATGCTGTCTCTTCTTTGCAGAGATTCAGGAGAGGCATGCTTATCTTAGGTGTTTAAAACAATCAGAAGCTTGTTTTAGTTATAACCAAACACTGAACACTGTGAGGTTTGTGGGAATTGATTGCTTTGTGTCATAACTAAACAAAAATCAACCCTTTACAACTCTTTAAATAGCACCAGCACACCAGTATTTCATGCAATTTTCCCTTAAGATGGAAAGAACATGAGCAGAAATAGTGCCACTTTATGATGCTGCAAAACTCTGTGTGTGGGAAATGGCAAAGGGTGGTTGCCGTGCCCTTCACTGTTCTGCATGAGGACTGTGTGAAAACAGCAATGGAAAAAATGACAGCACCTTGAGATCATGGCAAAGAAGGAATGTTGTACACATGATCTGAAGTATTACATGTAATGGACAAAAGATGTTGCAGGATTCATCCAAGTGACAGTTTAATGTGCTTCTTGCTTCTGTCTAACAACACTTCCTGTTCTTTTTCTTGCTTGTCTCCCTGAAGCTACTTCAAATAATGTAAAATGAATGTTTTCCATTTCTGTCAGGAGTTTTAAACCCTTGTGTATCTAGCACCACCCGCTGCTTTTAATCCTAATAGGATTTTTAACTGCTTTTCTATGTGCTTTATTTCCCCAGGATCTACTAATGTTTAGAAGAAAACTTGTACTAAGTAAATGGAAGATAGATTTCAGGTATATCCATCCCTTTCTTCTGCTGAGTGTGTCTGATGTTTCCTGTGCAAAGAGATCATTTGACTTCTGTTTAATCTTTATGAAGAAATTGCTGAGTTGCTTTAAAAGTTAGAAAGTGAGCAGTCAGTATTTTACAAAATGTTGGCATTTTTAACTCTTCTGAAGCCCTTATGCAAGGGACAGAACTACACAGAAGTGAGAGGCCTGCCTTTAACAGGCTTTGCAGTCTTTTTTTTGAATAATATAAAGAGTGAGAAATTACTTTCAGTGGAATTGCAGTCCTAAATTTAAGAGACATTTGAATGTTTATTGGGATAAGGGACATTTAAGTGAACAAGTAGAGTGAATAGGATGAATGATGAGCCTCCAAGGTATCCTGAATGACTGAGTGGCAGCAGAGAGATGTCTGAACCAGGAAAATAAATACAAATGGTTGTCAACCTGCATGTTTCAGGTTCAGGCAGTGATGCCCAGGATTTATTTCTTTTTTCAGAGTGTACAACTTGCGAAGTCCCCAGTGACTGATCTTGCAGGAGAGCACAGGCGTTTGTCATGGACTCTGACTGCACTGCCAAGTTGTGACTCATCTTGCTTCTGTCTCTCTGGTGGGAGCTGGCTTTTTACCCAGCTGGGGGAGGTTGTCCAGCCCACACCACTCTTCTGTGGGTGCCTCTACAGCGAAGGTAATTTGTAGCCGTGGGGCATTGGCAGCTAATTGGGTGCAGGGCAATAAATAGGAAGCTTTGTGAAGGAAAGCATTTCACTTTGTTGCAGTGAATAGATGAGAAAGAGAAATACTGAAGGGTTTTTGGTTGCCTTTCCTAGGCTTCTTTTTCTGCATGGGTTAAAAGCCTGCAAGTGAGGTTCTAGGCTCTCTGCCTGCTTTGCTTGGTTTTCACACAGTCTAGTGTAGCTGCTGAACCAGGGCATGGATTTGCTCAGTGAGTGACTAGGAAGGACTCAGTGTCACAGCAAGGGAGCAGCAGATGGAGGGAGCAAGCTGTTGCACACTGTACTGCAGCAGCCTCTGCTGTTCCTCTGTCCTTGGGACTTGGCATGGCACCACTGTGCAGTGCCAGAGGTGTCGTCTCCTCACTCTGTGTGATCTACTTGGGATCAAGAGGCTTTCTTACTGCTGTTTGTGTGTGCCTCTGAAGAATGAAGTCCTGCCCAAGATGAATTAATTGTGAAATAAATAAATTTTTCCTTTGTGTTTTCATCCTTTGTCGTAATTTTAATAGAGAAATCATAGTCATCAGCTTAGCCATAGCGTGTTAAGAATTGACGAGCATCTCTGATGTGTAGGGAATGTCTGTAGAGATTAGAAGGCAGAAGAAATGGGGTGAATCATCAATGTTCTGCAGAGAACTGAGCTACAAGCAGCAAGGAAGAATGAAAGATAAAAGGCCTTTTTTTATAAACAGACTTTAATAAACACCTAGGTTGCACAATTTCCTATTACAAATCAGTAGGTAAGGAGGAAAAGAAGAACGAAAGATGAAATACTTGAAGTGGATGGATAACAATTTTACCCAAACATTTAACTAAGAAGCAAAAAGTGAATATAACCAAACAGCAAAGATCCTCTGAGCCTGGACTTACTGAAAGCTCATTCCACTTTTCTTTTTCCCAGCCAAACTTTTTTGATTATTTTCTCATCTCTTCTAACTTGTCTACTTTGCTTCCTTAATAAGGAAGAGAACTGTGACTTGCTAAATGGAAAGAAACTTCAACCAAACCAACCTTAACCATAAATATGTGTGTACATACCTTCAGACCAGCTGCTATGACATCTTCCTCTCCGCAGCTGCTCATCCTCAAATTTTGTTAATTTATGATCATTATCAAGTTGTATATAAAAGAAATTCCTACAGCCTTTTTATGATACTGACCACAGCCAGACTGGAGTGAGATCCAGATTGTCAAGCATGGTGTAAATCCAAATCTCCATTTTTAAACATGAGATCTACCTCAGTCACTGCCTAGACTGACAAGAAAATTTGTAGCAGATACACGGATCATCTTGGGGACAGTAGCATTCCAGTAATTCCAAAGATGGATAGCAAAACTGGAGGAAAGAAAAAGCCAAACCAAAACAAACAACTACTCTTCCTGCATTCTTATTTCTTCTTCCTGTAAATGTGCCTTTAAAAACACATTTGGGAATAAGTACTGAAAGTATCATGTTCTGGGACTCCAGGACAGACTAATGAAAGAGATGCAGTGTTAAAAATCTTGTATCTGTATTCATTCAGGTGCACTTTTGCCTGTTGAACATATTTTCTTGACGCTGGAAATGGAGTCCACAAGTTGGCTGAATAACCTCCTGGCTATTTAAGGGATAAACTTGTTAAACTCTGAGAGAGTCTTCTGAACATACCAGCTTGAATGTTGGTTACAGTGAGAGTTGTTTACTCCCCGTTTGTCTGGGTGCACTGCTATCTTAAAGGCTTACAGCTGATCAGCTTAAATAAAAGGACTTTCTGTTCTTGCAGCCTTTTCTGATAGCCTGTTCCATTTTGTACTGTTCACATATGTTTCTTGCTACTGGCATAAGGTTTTGAAGCAAATTTTGAAATCCTTTGACTTTGAAAGAAATTTTGTGTATAACAAAAAAATATTCTTTCCATGTCTGTCGTTCAAACTTGGTATCACCAAAATATCAGAACTTTGATTTTGTTAACAAAGAAGGACAATAATAGGACATAAAAATAATAGGTCTTACAAATATTTTTACAAGACATCGTCTAGCTACATAAAATTAAAGAGAAATAAAACTAATTCTTCACACTTTCTGCTTGCAACTTTTAGGCTTTCAGCAGAAAATAAATTTTCTTTAAGAAATAAGAGCAATGAGGACATTTTTGAGGTAGGCAGTAGAACATATTTTAAATTCTCATTAGGTGTGTATAAAAAGGCATAATTTCCATAATTTTTAAATTATTGTCCTGTAACTGAAATATTAACATTAAATTGATTAAGCATTCAGTCAGTCTCTGTTTGAGATACTCATTAATTTTTCAAATGAGACTGATTATAAAATCTATCATATATGATGTTCTAACATGACAGGTGTGTCTGTAAGATAATAGGGAAAGTTGGGTCTTTTTCCTTGTTACTAGACTAGAGAAGGAAGGTTCATACATAAACTGCAATAGTAAAAATCTTAATGTATATTGCAATTTAACAAAAAAAAAACCAAAACAAAACTGTGATAACATGCTTTTGTCCTCTTGAAGTAAATCAAAATTGTATGACTTCTTGGCTTTTGAGTCCAAACTTTACTGAAGTAAACCTGCTTTTACAAAGTATTATAGAGTTGGGTTAGGTTTGCTACTTTTGGGGAAGTTTTTGATGGAGTTGCCTTATTCTGGTGGGAAGTTGCTCTCCCAGAATATTTTGACTGTGTTTCTTTTTCTCAAGTATCTGCAAGCTGGTTTGCTTACAGTCCCTTTCCAAAGTACATATTGAAATTAGTCTTCACTTGTGCTGCCCTGAAAGGAGGACTAGACTTTCAAATTCCAATGTTTCTAGCTAGACGTGCACACACTTGAAAAGATCATGAAGAGCAGACAGGCTGCATACTCGTCTTAATTAATGGATGTATAAAGCTGCTAATCATAGAACTGTTTAGGTTGGAAAAGGCCTTTGAGATTATCAAATCCAACCATTAACCCAGTACTGTAAGTCCACCAAAAAAACCATGTCATCAGATGTCACATAGACATATCTTTTAAATACCTCCTGGCATGGTGACTCCCTGGGCAGCCTCTTCCAATGCCTGACCACCCATCTAGATATTAGGAGCATTTTCTTTGCCAATCTAAACTTCTGCTGGTGCAAACTGAAGCTGTTCCCTTTCATCCTGTCAGCTGTTACTTGTGGGAAGAGACCAACTCCCACCCAGCTACAGCCTCCTTTCAGGCAGTTGAAGAGAGTGACAAGGTCCCACTGAGCATTGTTTCCTCGAGGCTAAAAAACTCCAGCTCCCTCAGTTGCTTCTCATTGGATTTGTGCCCCAGACCCTTTGCCAGCTTTGTTCCCTTATTTGGACACATTCCAGCACCAAAGTGTCCATCTTGCAGTGAAGGGCCCAGAACTGAATGCATTATTCAAGGTGCTGAGTGCAAGGGAATGAGACTTCAATAATTAATAAAAATCAATAATTTCCAAAGGTTAATTATATCACAGCAATAGCAAACTTCTAAAGCAACTTTCTTGTGACTTTTAATATCTTGCTGTTGTTGTTTTGATTAGTGTTGTATGTAACATTTCACATTTACTTTAAATGTCTTAAAAAGCAGTGTATTTGTTTCTCCTCTAGTCTTTCACAAAAATCAAGTAATGGGATTTTTTTTCTCCCACTTACTCCCAGGCCAACACAAGCTGCTCGTGTTCCAGTGATTGACCTTCATATGACTGCAGCCACCATGCAGGTCAGCCAGGAGGACTTCCAGAAGGCTCAAGAACAGCTGAAGCTTTTGAAAAAGGATCCTGGGAATGAAACTAAGTTGAAACTCTATGCCCTTTTTAAACAGGTAGGCATGACTTGACTTATTTTTTTTTTGGTAAGGAGCATTTATCACCTGAGGGGATGGGCTTGTTAAATTTATTTAAAATACAGGCTGTTCAAATGTATTGTGTGTTAACAGGCTCTTCATTTTATATGATCAAATTGTGTTCCTGAAATGTCAGCCCTTTAAAATGCCTAAATTCTGAAGGAAGCCAAACCTGTTTTTTTCGTGCTTTGAGTAGAAACCCTTTTTCAAATAAATAGAGCAAAATTGCATCCATTGTGTGATGTCTTCCATATAATAATATTGATTCAGCTTTGGAAATGGCTTATGCCTAGGAAAAAAAGCTGAATGCTTCCCTCTTAAATTTCTCGTATCTATAGACATCTGGGCCTATTATATAACAGTTTTGACATTTGGAAGTTGATTTCTGGGGATTTTTTTCCTCTCTTTTATTTTAGTATGGTCATTGTTGGTTTTGGGGTTTTTTGTTGGTTTATTTTGAATTCAAGGAACTGTTCCTCCACAGTTCGAGTGAAGGTTATTCTTTACCACAGCATAAAAGGAGACCTTTGCAGAAATAGCTTTATGTCCATAGCAGGGCTTGTATTGGTATTTCAGGAAGTATTTGTGGATCAGATTTGACTGCAGGTTCAGTACAGGCTTGTTATGTTGAGGAAGGCAATCAGTAACTCATTTAAAAAAGCCTTAAAGATAGCTGATGGTTCCAGGTAGCTTTATTGATTAGTAATAGTGAGCTCATAAATGTATTCTTTCTTTCTTTCTTTCTTTCCTGCCTCCCACTTGAAATATTTATTTCCAATAGTTTAGTTTTCTTCAGGAAAACTGATCATAGAATACTTCAGGATAGGTCAGACACTTCCAGTTAATGCCCTTTCTCTTAGCCAGGCCAACTTCAAAGTAAGACCCAAATTAATAGTTCCTATTCAAAGGTCTCTTCACACATCTAACAAATCTTTAACATTCTTTGTAAGTATAAAATTTTCACAGTTTTTGCAGCAGGAGAACTTAACATGCATGGGTGTTTTGGAAAGCAGTCTCTCATATTGATCAGGTGCTTCTGGAAGCCCAATATACTATTAGAAATAGCAGGCACTGAAAACCTCACAGTATGTGAACTGTCAGAATATTGTCCAAACAGTATTCGTCTCTCTGAGTTGAATTCTGTATCCTGATCAGATAAGTATTCAGAACAGTCATCATCTTTTCTACCAAATCATCTGAACTTTAATCAAAGGTTTTAAATAAGCCTGTTTCGCTCTCTTTTCAGGCTACTGAAGGTCCCTGCAAGGCTCCAAAACCAGGCATGCTGGACTTTGTCAAGAAAGCCAAATGGGATGCATGGAACTCTCTTGGCAATTTGTCTCAGGTGACAAAACTCATAGTTTCACTTAGATACTTTGTAGATTACTCTACCTTGAAGTGCCTGGTCTTTAAGTGAGTGGCTGATGACTAAAAATATTGCATGCTAGTTGAGCATCTCTGCTTCAGCTATTAAAATGTTTGCTGCTATATTCCTCAATCACTTCACTGCTTCACTGTTTGGAGATACTTTTTTAGTGTGTAAGCCTAGTTCTACATTATTACTGCCAGCTTGTATCTATGGAAGAGATCTTATGTGGTGACTTCCAATGAAAATAGTGATTTTTTGCATTATGGTCCATTCTGCTGTTCTCCTTAAGAAAAATGGATTGAGCTTCTCAGTTCTTACTACAAAACACAAATCTCTGAATTCAGCATATTTATAACTTTGCCATTTTAAAAAGTCAGTCTCTTATGCTGTTGACTAAAGGACTAGAAAACAATGGTGTATTGAGAGCCTCTCTTCATTCTTTCTTTCTCAATATATCTTGATATTTTTAGTATCTTTCATAACCTTTAGAGAAGTCAAGTGAAGCAAGCAGGGAGAATAAAGATGCAGAGATACATAACAATCCTTTTTCATGCAGGCTTTAGTAAGTCTGACTGCATACAGCTGCCATGGTTATCTCAGCTGCTATTAAATGAAGGAAGCAAACTTTTCAAATCATCTGTGTCAATGCTGCATTAGACCTGCTGCTCAGTAGTAGTTGCTGAGCTCAATCAAAAAGATTCTTTAATATAGAGGAGGGGTTTTGTATTTTCCTTTTTCTAAAAGAAAACATGGTTGCATAATCTCATGAATATAAGATATTGTTCTCCTTTGGGATTTTTAGGGTGCATTTTGATCTTTTGTTTAGTTTGGGGTTTTAGGGTTGTTTTTGAGAGGGCCCTGCAGCTTTTAGGAGTAGTCAAGAAATACTTAAGGAAGGGATTTGGCTCCTCAAGTTAGAGTGGAGAGTGGATAGACATTTTCATGTGCTATCATTATAGATTATAGGACTGCTCAAAGTATGCTGTCCTTTCAAGCCAGTAAGTTGTAACAACCAAGTACTTAAAATTCTTCTAAGTCATTGCTTACTTTAGAAATAGGGAGACAGGATTCCTTAGGCTTCTGTGTGTCATGTTAGTGCTAAATGAAAACTATTGTCTTCAAGCAATTTTCAAATGCCATAAGATCCATTTCAGTGATTTTATTTTCAGCAACACATATTCTAAAATAAAAACTTTTGTTGGAGAAATGTCTGACTGGAAAGCAGAAACAAAGGATCCATAGAAACGTGTAAATGCTGGGAATATGACAAAGGTCTCTCTGGTAAACTTAATCATGGATGGGAGCACTCTTCCAGCAAAATAAATGTCATCATCCCAGCATCTATGCTCTTTCATTTTGTGAATCTATTGCTGCTGCCTTTAAGGTGACTTAAAGCATTTTCTGCAGTGCTCAAATACAACATGTTCCTCTCCTCTCCCCCGTAATTGGAATATGTTATAATGTAGATTTTAATTTTCTTTTGTCCTGAAGCAGTCACCTTCCCCTCCCCCTCCACCGAGGTACCCATTTTATTAGTACTGTAACTGATTTCAGTTGTAGCTTTTCATAATCTTGTGTGTGTTATTTTCTTCTTACTTTTTAAAAGTATTTTTTCCTTTTTTTTTTCCCCTCCTTTTTTTTTCTACCTTATCTTAAAATTTCTTTAATTTTATTGCAGGATGAGGCCAGACAGAAGTATGCTGAACTTATCTCAAGTCTGGTCTCTGCAGAATCTGCTAGCCAGAAGAAAGAGGCTTCACCAGAAGAGGGCAGACACGATGGCTATGAAACATTAATAGTTACTACCAAAAACAATATCACAAAGATAATGTTTAATCGACCGGATAGGAAAAATGCCATCAACCATCAGGTAAAGAAATGAACTTGGGAGGATTAATGATTTTTTTTTTCTTTCTGAAGAAACTACTTTAATCTTTAAAAGGTCCTTAGTACAGGTAAGGGTTCAAAAGAACATGGTGTTCTGACCTTTGTGAGGGATCCAACAACAACCTAAGGAAACCTAGTACAAAATTCAGCTAAAATTTTACAGATTAGGCTTTTCTGTGTCTCTTGATTTCTTGGAAACTTAATATAGGATTATGGTCTAGACTAAATTAAAATAGCAAACTGCAGGAAGACTGGCCTGTGTTTTGGATGCAAGATTTGACCGCTGTGTTGAGTATAACAAAGCATTTGTGTAGCCTTTGGCGCAGTACTGCTGCATGGATGTGTAGGTGATCTTCTGTTTCCCACAGTTATCTTCATGAGTAAGTCCATCCTGTTGGAAGCATCACAATCATCCTGGTTCACAACTGCAGATACCAGAGCAGGGTCTTCACCCCACTGCTGTTGATTCTTTAGTATGTTATTTTGTCCACTTAAACTGCTGCATTGAAACTGGATGTTTCATGTCAGTGCTTGTTTTTCCATAGAACCTTATTTTGTCCTTTAGATTTGCACTGCAAATTTTCAGTATTGCAAGCGTGTGTCTTTATGGTCCGAAGTACTTCACATTTAATACCAAACTTTCTGTGCATGACAAATTTTTCAGTAGTTAAAAGGATCATAGTTAATCTATTTCTTGAGTTCCATGTGATCAGTGTCAATCTCATTTTTATGTTCTTTTGCAGCATCACATTTGTACTTTGTTGATTTTCCTTTTATGCAGATGTACAGAGAAATTATCAAAGCGCTTGAAGAAGCTGGAAAAAATGATTCTACCATAGCAGTTATTACTGGTATGTTTTATGTTATACCAAGGTATAGAACTGACAATGAAATACCTACCTGTGTTTAGACTAAGGTAAAATTAAGTGAGGAAATCCTTTCTTCTGTTATAGGCCAAAGATTTTCTGAAGTGTTTTGGCAATTTTCTTCAAGCTGGAGTTTTAAATTCTTAAGCAAGCTTGCTGTTACATCAAAACATCTTTCTCAGCTGAGAAGATGGACATGGAATACTCCTAAAGGCTTTATTACTTTTGAATAGCTGCCCATCTGGCCCGTCCTCATTGCAGAGAAGTGTCTTTTTAGGAAATTAGCCAAAACTTGAGTTTTGGGTGGCAGCTAAGTAGTGTGAATTCAAGGTGAATTTGGGCTTGAACATGTTTACTCTGAGGTAACTGCTTGCAAATTCTTCTCCACTGGTGTTTACCAACACCTGGTTCCCATTCCCAGAATGCTGGATTTCCTTTCTGTAGCAATGACTGTGCACCACAGCCCTTACAAGATATGAAAGGCAAGTCACACAATTGAAGCTGGAAAGTCTAACACATTATATAGTGGTGAGTCAACAGCAAACATCTCTGCAAAACCTTTCTGTTCCTTTTCACACAGTGAATAACAATACTGCAATGTAAAATAGGTCCTATCCTGTGAATGTCCTCATGGAGCATAGGGTGATTTAGGCAATTGAGTCATGCAGTAGTCAGCTTTTAAATGCTTCTTGCTTTTTTGGTGGTCCCTCAAATTGACTTATACATTGAATACCAGCTTATCTGTTTCTTACTGAAGAATCCATCTTCCAGTACAGTGATGTCAATGCAGTGCTGTCAGTCTTATTCTTAGACTACTGTTCCTTTTTCTCAATAGATCATAAAAAATATGAAACTCTACCACATATTAAATAGGTTATTCTGTCTACTTTTGATTTCTTCATCAGTTTGAATGTGGGTGAACGGAGATGCATCAACTTGCGTGTCCATTCTCCTGTTTAAAAAAAAAAATGTTTCTCACATCTAATTGTTTGAATAGTCACAAATTGACAGGAAACAAAAAACCCTAAGGAAGTGTGCAGGGAAAGAAATAAAATATTTTTTCTATCTGACAGTTACAGAAAAAAAAATATTTTTCCATATAAAATATTTCACAGCTAGCATTCTTCAGCTTTTTACTGTTTTTTTTTTCAGCAAATTGACAGTCAAAACACTTTTAAAATATAGATGTCCTTTAAGATATTGTATATATTTTGATAAAATCCCTCTAATTTATTAATGTCATTGGACACTCACAATGAAATTCTTTCATAAATGTAATAAATGAAAGCTTCTCCTCTCTTTCCAACTCAGAAACCATTGGTGCATTTATTCCTATGTGTTTTCTGCAGGAAATGGAGACTACTACAGTAGTGGAAATGATCTGAGTAATTTCACTAATGTCCAGCCTGGTGAAATGGAGAAGATGGCAAAAGATGGAGCAGTATTACTCAAGTAGAACATCTTGGTTTCATATATACATAAGTTACTGTAATGGGAAAAGTATAATTTGCAGGCATTGTTAGAAAACAGCAGCAGAGACCCAGATTCATCTATTTAGGTGACTGTATCTGTGGCTCATCATGTGCATAAACACAAAGATCCTGTGGGAGGAAGTGGTATTAATTGTATGAAAAAGATTAATATTAGAAGTCTTTTTAAGTACAGTGATGCTAAAGACTTGATTTCTTTGTTTAGTACCCCAAAGTACATACAGGTATAATGACAAAAACACTGTTTTAACTGTATATTAAAAAATTGTGGGGGTTTTGATATCCAGCAGGAATAGGATACTAACAGGAAATGCCAGAATACCTTCACTGGCAGACTTCTTTGAACAGAGACAGGTGTAATAAGCTTGTTCAACATTGCCCAGTAATTCTCGGATCTTGCTTCTACCTTTAAGTTCTAATTCACCTGTTAAATGAATTTATTTTCTAAGGCCAAGTAGATCAGGGATATCATCTCACATGAGGGTCTGCTTCTTTTTTTTTCCCCTTACTTAAGCAGATTCTGTCTTCTTTTTTATTCTGTATGTGATAATTGCATCTGAGAGATGTTTGCAAATTGGATTGTTTCCTTAGGCACTTGCAATTGGTGAAAAAGCTAAAATACACAGAAAATCAGTGGTTTTGGTTTATGTTTTAAAGATGAACTGCAAGTGAAGTACTCAGTTTTGCAGCTTTTACTTAGGTGAGCTGTCTGTGGATCACAGTTGCCCCTCAAAGTGATAAGGATGCAGTGTGATCCTGTTGTGAAGATGTTACTCAGTGGTACATGGCAAGTGTTCCTGCCTGTGGTGTGGTGTTTTGCAGGGTGTTCAGCACAATGCAGGGTCTCGTGTGCTTTGTGGTCTTTAACCTTGCTCTTGTGAGAAGCCTGTGTTTGTTGGGCTCTTACTGTTACACAGGCACAGTGCTTCACTACAACCGCAGAGATGCCAGAAAAATAGAGTTCTTGCAGCACCGTTCTCTTCGGGAAAATGTTTTATTTTGAGAATGCATTTTGCACCTCTTGGATGGAGAAGCAGCTGTCAGATGAAACAAAATGCTGTTTCTCAAACGTGCGCAGAAGAGCACTAGGGAATTCTGTGCTGAGGTATCATTACAGTGTTGGTGCCTGTTGGGGCTTCACTGCAGAACAGTCTGTGAAGGGAATTGCTGTCCCATGGGTGGAGTTGAAATGGATGCACAGGCAGAGCGCTCTTGTCAGTGCGCTGTATTCAGCAACTGTAGCTGAAGAGGAAAGCACTTCCATAACTTGATCATAGGAACTAAGAAAGTTCTGCTGATATGTACAGGTTTGATTCTTAGTTGCTAAGGAAATGCAGCTATTTCAGATAGTTATTATTTTGTCACAATTCATTTCTGAAAAGCTCAAAAAACATACATCACATAGTTTCCATCTAGCCTATGGGTTTTGTTATGCAGTGTCTAATTATGTATTTTGCAATTTGTTTATATTGGATGAAAAACACTTGAGGTGTATCTCTTACATCTTGCATCTTCTGTTTTCCTCTCTCTCTAGAGATTTTGTGGGTCATTTTATTGATTTTCCTAAACCACTGATTGCAGTGGTAAATGGCCCAGCTATTGGAATCTGTGTAACAGTCCTTGCTTTGTGTGACCTTGTCTATGCTTCTGACAGGGTAAGTACATTACATGACCTATCCCAAGACAGTCTTAAAGCCTCTTTCTGTATTAAATACTATTTGATTTGGGGTAATCTGAAAGAAAAGTTCTAAAGGCTTTGTATATCACATCAAGGAGCATCTCCCTATGTTAATAACCAGCACAGCGGTGCATCGGCCAGTGGTTAACATGGATGGAATTTCTTGTGCTGTAGTTAAGTTATCAAGTTACTGACTCCAGCTTAGAGGCTCTTTTCTAAGACCCCCTCTTCTAAGCTGGTGTGAAATTATGTTTGTAAGGCCCCTTTTAGGTGTGAAAGGAGGAGCAAAAGTTTATATGGAATGGAAGTTCAGTAACTGGATGAAGTAATTAATTA
Source organism: Taeniopygia guttata (assembly GCF_048771995.1). Classification (NCBI taxonomy): domain Eukaryota; kingdom Metazoa; phylum Chordata; class Aves; order Passeriformes; family Estrildidae; genus Taeniopygia; species Taeniopygia guttata. The sequence goes on along the minus strand of NC_133026.1, from coordinate 62,704,908 downwards.
CAGATCACTGATGGCTGTCACTCCTGACATATATCCTGCTTGTATAATGTGTATGATTTATTCAATTATGGCCCATGTATCTCTTTTTCTACTAGAAAAATATTGGCTTCTCCCTCTTTTACCCCTCTCATCTGATCTTTTGTTGCTACAGGGTGAACATATTTTTCCTTGTTTCTTAGTTTAAAGAACAGTCTATATGCATCCTCCCTTGGAATAACTTTAGCCATCAGTGTACTTAGCCTATTCGATATATCTCAGGTTTATCTTCTCAGTATTTTCCTTTTTTTTTTGAGCTGAACAGCTGCCATTTGTTCAGCCTTTCCTCATGTGGGCTGCAGTCATATTCCTCAGGACTCTTTCATTTGCTGTGTGTCTCTTTAAGCATAGTGGTACAAGTACGACACATCACTCCAGCTCTTGTCTAACTAAACGTGAAATGGAGCAGACAAACTTCTCCACATTCTGCAGGCTGTACTTCTGATTTGACATCCCACTGTGTTACTTGATTTACATACTTGTGGTCTGATCTAACACCTGGATCCCTTACTGTAAAGTTGTCAGGAAAACAGTTTTCCCTATTCACATGCTACATACCAAGTTGTTCCCAACAAACTTTAACTTATCCATCAGTAGTATCTTCTTACTCATACCTCTCAATTTTATCAAGACTATTTGGAAGTCTAGTCACTTGCCCTCAGCATATACCCATGAGTTAGTTTAGATTTAGTTGAAGTTTAATGCAAATATGCATGAAATGTTTTGTCCTATTAACATTATCCTTCTTTCTTGAATGGCTTGAAGTTCATACTTAAACTTCTTTTTTTACTATATATAATCATTGATAAATGCATCTTATTTTTTGCCTTGTATTTTTAAAAAATCTCTGCATGATTATATGAGTTGCATACTTATTTTCTGACACAGTTTTCACTTTCTGCATCTTTGTGTTTAAAGTCCATGGCAAGCTCATTATTTAGTCTGCTAGTACCTTCCTACCTGCACTGGGGCAGCTTTTGCTTGAACCCTTGGTAACAGTTCTTGGAGGATGTCTATAGGATCTAACCTAGCCTTTCACTTAGATTATCCTTTGTGACAATTTTTCTATTACCTTCAAGATTCTTGAACCCCTCTCAAAGTTGATTGTTCTCTGTTCTAACAGATTGTTCACTGTTCTGTTCTGACTTGCAATTATGGTATTATTTTGTATGACGCCTTGCTGCATTTCTGGCATTGGCTCTTTTTAGATTTGCTTAAAATTTGGTGAAAAAAGATTCAGTGACTTGAATTTTTCAGAAGAATAAACTTGGTTTGCCTTCAGAAAGGCAAAAATGCTTTTTGCCTCCTAAGTTATTTGGAATACGTATTTAATAATGTTTGAGGCAAATGTGCATGAACATCCTTTCTGTAAAGATTTTGCATGAACATTAGTTTCTCTAAGTGCTTTGTTCAATTAATTTAACTTCATCGATAAGGGTTGTTAGATGTGGGAATGGAGTTACATGAAGTTGGCTCTAGGGTGAATTGAGGGAATGAAGCAATGTTACCAGATGGTATTTGAAGGCTATTATGGTGATAGGTCAGATGTGTTTGCTGAACTCTGTTGCAGTAGAAGATTTAAAATGAGAATGAAATCCTAGTACTTCAGTTCCATGCTCTGATCTAAAGTTTCCTTTATTTTGTTCTCTTTTTTTTTCCAGGCTACATTTCACAGCCCATTTAGTCAACTTGGGCAGAGCCCAGAAGGATGTTCCTCTTACCTGTTTCCAAAAATTATGGGCTTAGCCAAGGTAAGAATGTCTTCACTGCCTTTGGGATCATCTCACCTTTGTGTGTTGGTATCCCCTGACCGTGACAGCAAGTGTGGTCTTCTGTCCATACTCTTAATTTCTCTGTCCATTCTAGAAATAAGGAAACTAATTTATAATTAAAAGGAAAAAAAAAAAAAAGGAAAAAACCCTGAAAAATTAAGAGACAGCAGAATTTTTTTTTTATTCTCAGAACAGCATAAATCTTTTTTTGCTTCTTTTGATATCCTACAGAGAAAATCTGGGTAATTTTAAATACTTATATTTCATGCACTAATATAATGTATTTTTTTGAGCAGGGTTTAAATCTATAAAGAGCAGAGCAAGTGTTTCATAGGCATACAAGTACTAAGAATAGTCTGTTCAATGAGACACAGCCTGCCAGTACATGTTCTAGAAATCTTGGAGTCACTGCAAAAGCGAACAAACACATTTATGATGAGGTAATTTCAGATTGCAACCTTGGAGCTCTGCTCAAAAAGACATGTACAGTCCTAGTGAACAGCAGGAACTATAGGCCAGTCCCTAGTGATGAAGCCCAGAGGTTACTTCTGGGTATGAAACTTGCTTAACCTCTTCTTTATGGCTTGGATGATAGGACTGAGTACCCTGCTAGAGCAAGCCCTTTGAAGTAGACAGTATCTGGAGGTTCCTTAATAATTACAGTAATAATAATCATCATCTATTCTGTGTTCTTTTTAGAGAACAGATATTAACAAGCAAGAGAGTAAAATGAATGTGATGTGGAAGCATGCAGCTTCCCTGTCAGATAACTCAAGTCTTGTGTCTTGTTGAATCACACTTTACTTTTTTTATATAGGCAAGTGAGATGTTGCTTTTCAATAAAAAGCTGACTGCAGCAGAAGCCTGTGCCCAGGGACTTGTGACTGAAGTCTTCCCTGACAGGAGTTTTCAGAAGGAAGTTTGGGCAAGATTAGAAGCTTATGCAAGCCTCCCCAAAAATGTCAGTATTTTTAATTTTTCTCCACCTTGTAAGCTTGTAGAATTCCCAATTCTTCTGCCAAACCTGTCCTGCCACTTGGTTTCACTTCATCCTTAATCAAAATAATGAGGCTCAATATATTTTCCTTCAAGCACAGATCTGTCCCTCTGTTGCTGGGAGTCAGATCCTTCTCTTCTACTCTGTCTGTATCTAAGACAGTGCACTGTCCACAGAGATGCAGTGGCTGAAAAGCTTTACAAATTAATTGATTAATCCACCTGTGCAGTGCCTCTGTGAGTGCCTTAGGTGGCTTCCTGTAGGTTTTTATTTTGGCAATATTTTATATTTAAGATTCTTACCACTGGTTCTGCAATATTATTATAGTGTGTGCACTCTGGGTACTCAAGATAACACTGAGTGGCTTTAATTTTTACTGAACTCAGTGTTCCTGCTCCCTAGTTTAGGATTTGCAAGACTACTAAGTCATGGTGGTCTTGTGTTTCCTCGGACAGGAGGAGACAGCTGTGCCAGCTGCTGATAATGTGGGTGACATTTCACACTGCAGACAGTTGAATGGGTTTTGTTTCTTGTGTCCATCTACTCTGATTATGAGTACTTGGGGGATTGCTGGTTTGCTTCCCATAAGCCTTCTCCACTTTATTAGTAGTCTAGGGAATTAAATGCAATAATTACTTCCAGCAAAAAGTTGACTAAAAGCCAAGAGATCTGATGTTAATTCAGTTGGGTTAGGATTCCAGTGTGGGTTTTGTATTATTTCCTGAAGCACTAAAGTACAGAAAAGAAAACTTAGCTTCCTAATGTTCCTCTCTTTGTCCTCTAGTCCTTGGCAGTGTCCAAGCAGCTATTACGAAGTATGGAAAAGGAGAAGCTCCATGCAGTCAACAGCAGAGAGTGTGAAGTGCTGATGGAGAGGTGGTTATCTGATGAATGTATAAATGCTATTGTCAGCTTCTTCCAGAAGAAATCAAAACTCTGATCTTCACCAGTAGGGTAATTCACCATCTGTCAGTAGCCTGACCTGCCCTCATCATTAATAAACTTCCTCTTCCAATAGTAATTAGTAATAGGAATACCACCTTTTCATGTGGTATATCTCTGTTCTGAGTACTAGGTTAAACCTGGTTCCCAAAATTAATACACTGTTATGTGCCTTGGATCCATTATGGTTTAGGTTGGGGAAAAAGGTTTATTATTCTGTAGGCATCAGTGATGTTTCTGAATAATTCTAAAGCAGATTGTTTTCCTAAGAGATTCTATAGCACTCTGTTTTTATAGCTCTTCAATAAGCATCTTATGAATGATTCTTTTTATTTGTCTGGGGGGAAGGAAATACTGTATTATGAAAAAATAAATAGAAATATTTAATTACCGTTGTGGTGATTCTTTTTCTTTCTGTGAAACATCCTGAGTGAGAGGGCAGGTAGTTCCTGGAAGCCCTATTAATGTAATAATCCTACAAAAAAACATTCACTTGACTTCACATTAAACTCAAAAGATGTTTGTTTTGAGCTCTGTGGGTCTAATCCCCAGTGTATTTTTCCATTAATTGCTTCATATGACTCCTTTTCTGTGGAAAAGTGTGATGTGTTTGCTTTCCTCATGGGAAAATGCAGCCCGTGATAACCTGTTGTTGGATGAAACAGCAGAAACAGGAATGCCTTGGTCAGTAGATGCCAGCATACCTCTTACAGCAATGGGAAATAAATCACTGCTCTCTGTGAGTAATGAGAGTAAATCAGCATTACCTCTAGGGGATGGAACTCCTGTGTGGTTTTGGTTAACTTGTGGAAAGGTTCCAGTGTCTCAGATCACTCAGAAAGTTTGTAACTTTTATGTTCACAAAATTTTGTTTCAAATTAGCATCTTTAATAATTTATACAAATTTTATAGGTTTCTGGTATTGACAACAGTGAAGTCTGATGAATCTCTTAAGACACTTTCTGTTTACTCCATACAACAAAGCAGCAACTTTGGATCATTTCTCCTGATACATAGTCACTTATTAATTATATCTATTATAATAAGATTGTGAGAATTACATAAGTGTTCCTGAATGTTCCCTTCCAAGGTATCACTGTTGGATGGTGCCCATTTTCCTAATGGGGGTGCAATGTACAACAGGATTCAGGTCCTACTTGGCACAGTTATACACACACCTACTCTCTGCTTCTGTGTTTGTATAGAATCAAATGGACCACATGAATACCAGAGGCAAGATTCCAGCACCAAGTTTCAGAAAATAAGGTGTTCTAAGCTTACACTGATTAGACCTGCAACATTCATTGATTATATTCATTATAGTTACTGCTAATACAACACCTGTTGGACTAAAAGCACATTTGAGATCAACAATTAGAAATCCAAAGTCTGTCAGAACCCATAAAATTATGCCTATAAGTGATATATACTCAGTATTTTCAGGCTGCATTATGAAGCCAGCTGTTATGTTTCTAATATTGAATTTACAGCAAATATCCATAACGACTGTGCTGTGTTGAAGTGCCTCTCCCTTGTTCCAGGTGGATGTGAACACTTCCATGAGGGTAATGTTATAGATCTCTGATCTGAACAAGGACATAAAAAGTTTTCAAACAGATTAGAATTTATGATGAAAAACTTAACTATGGTCATCAGGGAAAGGTTTCCTGCACCTAGAAACTTTCCTGGGTACTTACAGATAATTATGCACATTATATAATCATGTAGAAATCAAGAAAAATGTTTCTATTTGCAAGATTTTCTTCAAAGATTATTTTTCTTTGATTCGCAAGCAACTAAACATTAAAATGCATTCTGTATTGCCTATAACATATACGTAATGTCAATATCAGTTGGTATCAATATATTTTAGCCATAAGTAGCTGGAATAGATTTAGAATACAACATGTAAAATCTGGGGAAGAAAAAGCAAGCCCAAAATCTTTGTCCCTTCCTAAAATTCCCATCTTGTTTATGCAGACCCAACACCTGAGGTATGTTAAAAGCCAAGTTCAGCTCACTGAAACTAAAATACACAATTGTAGCATGTTAAAGTTTTCTAGTAAAAGATCAAAGGAAAAAGGCAAGTTGATAATTTCTGAGAAGTGTTTTCACATGCACTATATCTCATATTGGTTTTCTTTTTTTGCAGAACTCTTGTGGACCTTTTGCTAATTTGAGGTTATCTGAGCATCAGTGTAGCATAACAGAGGTGAACTTTGTTGGCCAAATAAATTAGGTATCACTTTAGCTAACTCTAAATATCAAAAAGAATGAATGTTTTATGCCTGGAAGAAGACAAATTTTTCTGAGCAGGTAAAATAATGTTTTAATAATTATATCAAGTTAAATTGAGTAGTTCATGTTATAGGCACCCACCCAGGCTAAACAAGGGAGAGCAACACACATAAAGATGTGTTAGTACTCTGGAATTAAATATCAACTGGTAATTATGTTTATGTACTTTCTAATTGGAGCACTCAAAGTGTTTTTATTAATTGATGTCAATTTTTTTGTCATTAAAGTTAAGGAAGGGCGTTTGGGAGGTAAAAACCAGTATGTTCCAGTAAAAGCCTTGAGTCTTCTCTCAAGCATGTTAGTCTGTTGCATCCTAAAGATGATTGTAGATATCTAAATATACAATTCATTAATCCCATTATTAGTATAATTTCTTCAGTAGATAATTATTCTCTGTCTGATTGTTGGTTTTAGTTGTTGATAAAGTAGGATACAGCAGGAAGGGAGGTTTTGCTTAGCTGTTTTTCTCTTATTGGTACTGGACTTTCTCTGCCAATTTAGTTAAGATCCTGGAACTACAAGAACCATGTCAGTACTTTCAATTTCAAACAACATTTCTTGTCCACCATGTATTCTAATTCATAGGAAACATTTATGCCGATTGAGAACTCCAACCTGAACTTTGAATAATTACTTAACTTGTTTTCCCTGAATGTATACACAAATAATGATATATCCAATTTGTATCCCTCACGATAATTAGGGATATGAAATGTGTTCACCTTAATTAATATCTAGTGATGAGTTTCATGTTTTTCACCTAGTAAAATATCTATTGCAAATGTATTTTTTATTTTGTCTTTCAGATAAAAGTAGTGTAACTAATTTACAGATATGAAATAAGGAATTATTTACTTATTGATATGAATGTTAATTTTTAAATCTGTAAAATATTTGCATAGCTTAAAAAACCAGGAATTAGAATACTTACAGAAATTCCATGGAGTTTGCAGCAACATACCTAAAAGAAGATAACAAAACAATTTCTAACTTGCTGCAATTTGTATTGAAGGAATATTTTTACTGTCTTATAGCACTGCTGAATGTTGTTCTATTTAATTTTGACATTTAAAGTGATGACTGTGGAACATTTTAAAACTTTTTTTTAAAGCATCTGAGCAACAACAGCCAACTTCTGACATTCTAGTATTGTTCCATTAGTCCTCATCTTTTGAAAATGTGTGACTTTACAGTTCTTTTGTGATACAAGTACAGAATGCCAGTTTTTTATCAAGTTCTGCCATTGTAAAAGAAGTAAAAGAAGGTATAGGTAAGAACACAAAATCAGTGGAGAAATTTCTTGAAAATTTCCAAGTATAGTAGAATCCACAGTAATAGAACAAAACATTTTGTCAAGGACAAACTGTATCAAATTGATCTAATTTCCTTCATTAGTGTGACCTGCTTGGTGTGTAAGTGGACAGCAGTGAATGTCATTTAAGTTTAGTAAGGATTTTGTGTTGTTCTGCTATGCAGCTGCAATAAACAACACCAGGAAATGGAATCTAAATTAAATCATAGTTGTAGGGATGTAGAATTGGCTGAAACACTCAACGGCAAGTCATCAGGTTATCAAAGTGAGACTGGGATCTGCAGGAATTACAGAACAGTTTGGGCTGGAAAGGACCTTTAAAGCTAATCTAATTCCAACCTCCCTGCAGTGAGCAGGGACACCTTTGACTAGATTAGATTGCTCAGAGCCCCATCTAATATCGCCTTGAATTTTCCAGACATAGGGCATCCCCCACATCTCTGAGCAACCTGTTCCAGTGTTTCACCACCCTGATTGTAAAAGCTTTGGCCTTAATATCCAGTCTAAACCTGCTCACCCCTTCAGTTTAAAACCATTACTCCCTGCATGTCACAACAGGTTATGTTAAAAAATCCAAGTGTAGTAATAGCGTGTATCTTCATATGCACTTTTTCCTGGGAAACCACACAGAATTTGCTGCTACTACTTTTGCTGATTATGTTTATAAATGAGTTGGATGTCAGAAGAAAATATTCTTTTATAAAATACATGGCTAACACCAAGTTTTAACACTCACGAGCTGGATTGTTCATAACTGAAAAGATGAATTTCAATGAAGAGAAGCACATTTCCACTCATACTACCACTGTTGTATTTTCTTTTGATGATTCTAACAGTTAAATTATTGTCTAGCAATGCTGCAATTAGATACCCTAAGAATTAACGTAATTGCTCTAAAATTGTTACCTCAGAACAATTTCAATAATGATTAACTTTTTAGCAAACCTTAGATAGGTTTCAAATTGAGTTCCTGCTAATCTACCCATCTAGGACAAACAAATTCTGCAATAGGAAGTAAGAACTCAGATCCCTCTTCTATTAAACATTTCCCTTTCCCAAACCCTGCCCTTACCTCATAGTTTTTCCTCTCTGAGAATGGGTTCTCCCTTTGCTCTTGCTGGAAAAACATAGAGAAAGGTGATACTAATGGGGTGGAGAGGGGAATTGTCACAGGTTTTGCTATTACATGCTGTAGTTAGCAGAAAGTGCATGGCCAGGTTTTGGAAGGTTTTTTCTTTTCAATATGCTTTTGCATGTGTTTTGCAAACTGTATTTCAAAAGATTTAGGAAGAATGTCTATGATATTACATTTCCTGTTACAAGACAATCTTGTAACAATTGTGCCTTCTCCTACAGTAAATCAGGAAAGCACTGGATCTGTGTGTGATTGTCTCTGCTCAGTCAACTAGAAAGTGGGAGAACCATGATGGGGACTTCTGCCACTCTCCTTCCCTACTCCATAAAGCCCTGTGGAAATCCAGTGGCTTAAAGAGTGCTCAGCAAAGGCAGATATTTTACCTCTGTGATGAATATTAAACCAAGAAACCACTAAACATTTTTTAACTCCTGCCCCTTGCATTCAAAATCAGTTAAACCAAACCACAGTTTCCTTTGGGCCTTTTAAGCTTAATTTCCTTTTATCATTCCTATTACAGATAAAGAACCTGGTAACACTTTCTTTTCTTCTGGACAGTGTATTATCGTTGGGTATTCATCACAGGGCACTGGACTGCTCATGGTTATGCAAAAAATGAGATTGGAGCTAGAACAGTTTTTAGACCAAAACCAAACTACGGTTTGTGATTTTTATTTATTTTGCTTGGCATCTAGCTGTGTTATGGACATTTGGATAGCTTTTATTTCATAACATTGCAGCACATACTCTGAACAAGACTCTGCTTTGCCACAGTCAAACTTCTGTCACTGAGGGCCAGCTGGGAAACAGGAGGGAAGCCTAGATGTTGTGTTTTGATGTCCAGGTTTATGTGTTTGTTCTGTGATCACTGTTCTAGAAAAATCACAACCATGTTGTGAATCCAGTAGGAACAGTACAGAAAAGGTCCTCAGCCTCCCCCTGGCCCTAGCACAATGAGAAGGTAAAGTGGGTGTGCACCTTCTTGTGGGAGTCTGGAACAAATCCTACACAGGATTAGTTGCAGTCTTTGGAGATCATCTGTGAGATGTCCTAAATTGCTCTCAATTCCATGTATTCAACTACTATGTAAAATGAGGATTTCTGGATTATTTTTAAAGAAAACCCTCAAGAAAAAGAAGTTTTGATCTAGGCATTATTTTGGATTTTCATGTGTTTAGGTGTGCTTGGGTTTTTCATGAGCTTACAGCTCAGGTTTTTTATTAAGACCTTATAAACATAAATAGATTGCCAATTACTTGCAAATAAGAATGGACGTGGGATATTAGCTTTAATGAACTACAAAGCAATTTGGGTCAACTTGTGAAACTGCCCATTTCCTACCCTGTCAGAGTGATGGATGTTCTCTGTAGAAGGAACCTATATGCCTAAATTTGCTCTGCCAGATTTATTTAAGCCTCCCACAGGCAGTAAAAGGATAGGCATTCTGTGCAATTCAGATTTAATTTAAAAACTCAGCGACAAAATTGTCATTATTCTGTGTGAAGGAGATCACCCAAAGGAACACTGGTTGCAGGCAGTCCTCACATTCATCCAGGATGCTGCATCTTCATTCAAGTGGCTGAAAGGAACACACCTTTACCAGTTTAACTCAGCTGGCCTAATCTGTCTGGATATTAAATCTAGACTAAATTTCATAAAATTATTACAGAACTCTGTGTGTTGCCTTCCTAGTTGACTAGTAGATACTCAAGTAACCATTGTATGGAGGTCAGCTTGGTTTTAGTTGAGCACAACCTTTTCCTTTCCCATGGAAAAGCCGCAGCCCAAATGTCAAGCTGTTTTACATGGAGTACATCTGGATAACATTTTTAGGATGAGCTTTATTTTAACATAGGAGGAAGATTTGTAGAATATCTGAGCTGTCCCCTTTACAAAAGGAGTTTTGCTATCAGGAGTTAAGAGCTGTTTGAAAAGTGAATACGCAGAATATCAAAACCCAGACTATTAAATACTCTTTTCTTGATATGACAGATTAAGGTGGTTACCTGTCGTTTCACCAATGAATTAACTTCATCCGCTAAAAAACTATGCTTGTGCCTGATACTATGTCAGATTCTGTGACAGATCTGCCTCTCCAAATGGAAACTGTAACTAGCAGGTTTAAATTGGCTCTCAAAGACTTGAACATGTCACTTGAACATGTCAGTTTCACTAAGAGTCTGTGAAAAGGTCCATTTCCTTTAACAATACGGAATTAGAGTTTTAATGCTTACTGCAATCAAGAGTGCTTTCTTTTCTCCCTTCTTGTGCCCAGCAACTTTTGTTATCAACTCCTTTCTTTTTAAAGCTGTACAGACTTCCTTTGCTTATTAGTCTTGGTAGCTACTATCAGTCCCATTTTTCAGACTAGGTGTACTTCAGGTATCCTCAGAGACCCCTCCTAGTTTCTTTTGTTGCACTCTCACTTAAAAAGTCACTTCTGAGACTGAACCATCAACAGTTACTCTATCAGATATAGCCTATTAATTTATACCTTCCCATAAGAAGCATAAAATGATTTCTCAGTAACTTAAGCCAAACACTGAATCTTTCTAAATGTTCATGGGTTTTCATTATTTTATAAGTAATTACCTCATACCTACTTTATAGAGATACCTGGCCCACAATCATCAAAATCAATGTTTATGAGGAAGTAATTAAGACAGTGAAAAATTCAATAGATGTATGATGGAAGGAAGGCCAAGGTTTTACATTTAAAGTACTGTCACAAGTTAAAATTAAGTTTTAATTATCTACATACTCACATGAACAAAACTACGACACAGAAGTGTACAACACACTGGTCTCACTTCTGTACCCCCACACACGTATACTTAAATTAATAATGTGATACATAATGTACAAGTTAATAAATGAAAACACACATTCCCTCCCAATTCACCATGCTGCTACTCCCCACGTATTTTTTTCCCCTTATAAAGATTAATCTCTTAAGTATATATGGCTTTCTTTCACTGCAATACAATGCAATTCTTTCATCCCCAGGCTCAGTACAGGTTAATACCTTGCTATAAAAGATACAGAAAGACACAGTAAAAAGTCAATCCACATTAAATCTTCATTTTTTGGAGGTTTTTTTTTTCGTTTTGAGGGGGCTTCCAAAATTATAGGAGAGGCAATTTAGCAAAACCTCCATTTTACATGTTCAGGAAGGAGACTCTCTAATGCCTCTGATATCTAAGGAGGCAACCCCATTCAAAGAACTACACTTAATTTTAGTGCATTTAAAAATGGTTCATACATTTCAGAGCTTTACAGTAGGATATGGAGGCATAACAGAAGACAGGATGAAGTAAAGTTTTAAGCATAGTTTATTAATTTCAAGCAACTGCCACTTCTCAACATCCTCCACCATTACAAATTTTACACATGCTGTAGAAGATCCCTCTATCTCCAGCAGTATCACAGTCTGGTCTGCCTTCTGTATGGGGGTCAATATACACATAAAGGTTCTTCAGAGGTTTAATGCCACTTACCCTATGTATGGAGATAAAGTATTATTAAAAAGGTTTTAAAGGAATCATTAGCCTCTATCAAAAACTCTTGAACAGTAATTAATTATTAAACTAAGTAGTATACATCAAGGTAATAAAACCACATTCTAACGCCACAGGGCTGGAATCTTGTTTTTTCAGAAGGCTTGGAAAACTGAGTATGTTAAATGTGAAGCTCCTTGTCACCATGAGGGAGAATGTAACAGCAATCAGCAGAGTAGATTTAGCCAAACCTTCTGTATGTAGGACCTCTAGCAAAGACATAAATTAAAAATTTGTGCTCAGGAGGAAAAGTTAAGTTATCCTCCTTATCAGATGAGCTGAGAAATTTTTCAGTGTTGCACAGCTTTTCTGTTTGCACCCAGCCACAACTGTGAGAATTCAGCTGACTGTAGTGGCAGCCACAGCTATTCTCCTCAGAGACCGCAGGCTCTGGGACAGGCATTGCCCAAAACTGGAGAGGGGCCTTAAGGGTGTCAAAAATTCCTCAAGCCCAGAGGTTTTTGAAGCCAGAACTAAAGAGTTTTCTACCGTTGTCAACAAGAAGTACCAGCTGGATGGGGGACTGAAATCCACTTTTTTTTTTAAATAACCCCTGCCAGCTATTCTCTGTATGGATAATAAATTTGACAGGATTGAAACAAATCATGAAACTCCTGAAGTTAAAGAAAAAACTGCATCACCTGCTTAAATGTTTTCTGGTTATCACATTTATTTTAACCAAATATAATGGCCTGTTTTTTTTAGTAAATGTAATAGATTTTGTACTGCTCAGTCTATCATTTTAAGAATACTTAATTTAAGGGCAATGCTAGTTGATCTGCATTTAATTGCAATAAAAATATCTCTTCAACCAGAAACAAAACAATCAATGTAACAAATTTTAATACAGCAAGTATATTTCAGGAATTATCAGTAATGCAGCAGTGTTAATCAATTCTAAATTGAAATGCTGTAAGCTAAAAGATTAAGACAACTAGATGAAGAGTATTTTTCATATCTTTTATAAGACAGAAACCTTTGTTCATATCTTCTGGTAGCCTTCATCTTCTTTTGAGCTGCACCTACAACACAAAGAACAAGTAAACGAGCAACTTTATGCTTCTCCAGAACAGCTTAAAACAATTCTGTAGGCATTAAGGGGCATCTTTTCTACTGCTCTGTTTCTGTATCACCAACTCATTTCATTGTTTCATATTCCTAATTTAACAAAGTACAAAGCAACAGAAAGACTAAGCTATTAACACAGCTGTGTAAAAGTGCCCTCAGACGTGCTGCCTATGTTGTAAAAGTGCAAGTTACACTTGCTGTATTTAACAAGCAAGCAACTAGTGTTTTACTAAACATGAAAGCTAACTTCTCTCATTTCCTGTATGAAAAAGATACCTCAATATGTAGGAATAGGGAGAGATTGGTTTTTATTAGGGATTTTACAATATAAATTGAGAAGAGACAGGTTGAAGGTTCCAATAGGTATATAAAACCACCCATCTCCTGCTTGTTTTCGTAGTTAGTTCATTACAGCTCCTCGGTGGGGTATCCCCCACCAGCAGAATGACCTGCTTTGTGGCATTTTTCCTCATGCTTGAGTGCACTAAGAGTGCATGACTGTTGCCATTATGTACCTAGATGGATACAAAAATCCTTTTTAGTTCAAAGTATTATAAAGTATGTGAAACCAGTGGGGTTTTCACAGCCTGTCAGAATATATTAATAAAAAATGAAACGATGAACTTTTTAACATCATCAAAGAGAACATTAAAACAGCAGTATGGACCTGAAAAGGTTGTTTCTGTTTTCCTCACGCTGTATAACCAACTCAATTGTCTCAAGCTCTTTTAACTTGTTGCTAAATGTTTATCTACACATGCTGTCAGAAATAACCTTGTTAGGAAGCTGAAGTTGGTGTCTCAGCAAATCAGACCCATGGAGTAGGCGTTGAGTGGCCTGTGACTCGCTTTCCTTTTTTCTCTTTCAGCACCATCAAAAAGGAAAAGTGAGAAAAACAGCACAAACATTAGTTAAAGCCTGAATTTAATTCCATGTCCTACAGGAATAATTTCATTACAATGAAAGCAGACAGACAGTATCTGTAGGGTTTTTTTGCTTTGTTTTTAAGCAGTGATAATTATATATCCAATTAATATAGCCTATAGCTCTCCCAAAGATCATAACATTTAATAATCCCTTTAATTAAATGATTAATAGGAAATGCAGGGGCGGGTCTTACAAATTACCTGATTTACCATCACTGAAGACAGATTCTTTTAAAAATGGCTACAAATGCCTTGTTCACAAAAGACTTTATTATCTAATGATGCATACTGAAAACATACAGAAATCTGCATGGTCCACTTTACATGCAGCAGAACAATCTTCACTTTACAATAAGTAAGTGTCAACTGTTTTATGCAAGAGACAACACTTTAAAGTCACATTTCTTAAAGAAAAGCTTCATTTACAAAAGAAATAAAAGGTAAAGAAGCAATTACCGCTTTTAAAAAGCAGCTGCTTTGTTCAAGAGTGGAAGGTTTATGCCTGTATTGAAAGACAACATGATCACAAATAATGAAAACAATGAACAAATGAAACACTTTTAGCATAAAGCAGTACACTTTCAAAATGACATACAAATAGTTAAAAATTTCATTATGTTGTCTATCTATCCTTTAGATATAAGGTCTTTCAAATGAGATCCCAACATACGTAATTACTAAATGAAAACTCTTCTGTAAGTATTGGTTCTATGTCATAGTGAACTGTATTTAACAAAATGTATACAAAGTCTATAGCAAGTTGATTAAAAAAACTAAAGTAATAAGAAACAGTACACTGAAGGCGCTCTATCCATCAAGTGCGCTCTCTCCCAGTTTTAAATGTGATGAACAGAACAGAAGTTGTAACTATGCCACGGTTGCAATGCCAGAAAATAAAACAAGATCATTTCTCAAACATGCAGGGAATTCTGCCACAATGCTATTGTCTCTCATTTGTCAGTTGTTCCAGTAAAATAACAGCTTAAACACCGGTGATGTTGATGGGTTAGCTTACCTTCAGTGTACTGAAAGTTGTACACAACCTGCTTTAAAAGAGGAGACCATCCCTGCGGGCAGGCTCAAGAAGGAACAGACCCCCTTCGGCACTGACTACACCAAGGGCATGCTGCTGTGGCCTGCACACACACACCTAGGAAAACGTGAATATAAACAGCATTTATGCTGGCCATTTTGTAAAGACAAAAACGAAGCCAAGTCTGCTAAAAACAAATCAACCACCCAGTATTACTTCTCTCTTTTTTTTTTTCTTTCTTTTTTTTTATAACAGATGCTTTTTTCTTTTTATAATATATACGAACTGCAACCATATACATTAGCATTGTACTTTTGTGCAGTCTTGGCAATTAAAACAGTTCTACAGTGAAAATTTTCACATAAGACACAAAACAGAATTACTCTAACATTTCTAAAAGAAATATCAGCCTTGATGTTAATTCAAATGTATCATTTCTTCCTCAACTTTGCAGGGGAAATATTTATGTTTATATACATTAATAACTGCTGTGAAATTTCTTCAGTCTTTGTATCTTAATTAATCAAACCCTTTGAACTTCTTCATCTGGTTTAAATTTTCTCCTGGATGAAGGCGTGCTGCAGAGCCTGGTTGATGCTAATCCGTTTAGCTGGGTCTAGCATTAGAATCTGGTCCAACAAGTCCTTAAGCTGGTGCACTTTTTTACGCTGGTCTTCAGGGAGTCGTTGGCACCCAATCAAGTCTGCTAAAAGGTCCTTGGTTGGATTAATGGTGCTCATAACAGTAACCTTCTCCTACAAACACAGAAATGGTAGTCTTGTAGAAGAGAAGTAATGCACAAACTCCCTATCCATCCCTTCTACAGAGCTTCAACAGCAGCTTCTCTGCAGGCTTGTCTCTTATCTGAGCAGCAACACCCTGCCCCCACAAGGCCTCATAAAATCACCATGTGCAGAGAAAAAAACAGCAAAAACACTGTCGAGGGGGGAGACCACCAACAAAGGTTCGTTTACACATGAACCTAACATCCCAGTTAACTCAGAACATGGAAGTCCACATGGAAAGTTCCCATATCTGTCCACTATTTTGTGATTCTTCTTAAATATATGTCAAGATGAAACCAAAATTAATAGTGACCTCATACAATATAACCATATCATACTAAATGTCCTTCCACAAAATGAAGGCAGAATTTCTTTCATTAATAATTTAAGGATCAATTATATGGAGATACCCTGTATATCTACCAGATGAAATTTAGTTTTCTTAATCATGTTCCTACATTCTAGGGAAAAAAAGATATCTTTGGCCATTTTATAACTATGTAATCTGTCCATACTGCTGCAAAAGACTTTCTAATAGCTTATAAAATCTTGTTTTTAATTAGACAGTCAAGGTACATTTGAAAGACCATGTAGTAGGAAAGCTTGGAAAAAGTCATGGGTTAGTCAGCACATGGAGGACTTACCCTTTCCGTCACTTTATCTACTTCTATATACATAAAGTTGAGATTTTGATCAAAGTGCTGATCTTTGAACACACCTTTTCGTATCATCTGGAAAATGAGGAAGAGGCAAGACTTAAAGCAAGTTCTCTGTGCCTTACACATTTCACAGTTAACATCAATGTCTATTAATTTACTAACATAAGTAATTTTATACTAATACAAAAATACCAAAGGACAGGAAGTGATGTTGAGATTGAATACAAAGATGCAGTTCAAACCCTTCGAAAAAGGACACAGTAACGTTCATTGACTTACGCATTTTTTTCAGGTCAGTGCTTAGAGGGTTTCTGCTTTCACTTTATACTTAAGTCTATGAAAAAGAAGCTGTATACTTTCATTTCATAAGATTTTAAATCAGGATAAATTATACAGTCAGAGAAAAGTCTAAATAGATATATGATAAGAAACAGAATTCCAGAACAACAAAGACTAAATTCTACTGTTTATTAGAGCAGTTTCATATATTAAGTACTTATTTTTCTTACCTTGTTTGGCATCTTTCCTTTGAGATCCATGGCAAGTTTCAACATATGATTATTGGTTTTGCCAGGAAACAGTATTTTTCCTGTATAAAGCTCATATAATGTGCAGCCTACAGACCACATATCTATACCATAGTCATAGATTTTTCCTATAACTGAAACAGAGCAATTCCAGTTAGTTCCATAAAGGCATACTTTGATATAATATCACAAAAGCAGATAAATGAAAAAATTCTGATTTGTAAACTATATTGGCGCTGCTCTTCTTAGGAATAAAAAGCTACCATAAAAGAAGGACGTAAACCTTTTAGCTTTTGAAGTACCCCTATTTTAGAAAGGGAAGCTTTTATCTAACGCCTCAAGTGATCAGCTTTAAATTAGCAAAAGCCAGGAAGTACAATACCTCTAAATTGAAACATAACTATAACCCATCAAAATGACTTTTCACTGAGCTGATCACCAACATACATGAAGAGTCACATGAACATGCCTTCAAATTCCGAATTTTTGACAGCCATCGTATTCTCAGAGTCATGTTTTGCTAAGACTAGAGGATAAATTCAAGTCAAATTTTCATCTGCTAATACTGGCAAACTTGCTGGTATGTGATAGATGTAGCTAACCCAAAATGTACTTACTGATTTCTGGAGCTCGATAAAATCTACTAACTAGATAGGGTGTGATGTCATTATCTGCGACGTGTGAAGCTGAGCCAAAATCACAAAGCTTTAGTATCGTTTTAGACTCGTTCACCTGCAAGTTAAACGTAAATATCCATTAGCACTACTTGTGGACAGAATTGATAACGGAACTGTAAAAGTGACAACACAGTTAACTCAGAGACAGGAAAAATATTCAGACTTTAAATTGAAGTTCCTTCCTCTCAGAATTCAAAAAATTATAAAAGTTGCTCAAAATGAGAGTTAAAGTCTTCAGACCCTACAAAATACAAAAAAAGGTCAGTTTCATTTCTTTTCCCATAACAAAATATGCATGGACCCAGATTTCATTCCACATATTTAAATTTTACCAGTTGAGACTTGCAACTCCAGTATTCAGAGTACCACTTTTTAAAATAGCATATTATTCACATCTCATGCTTAGAGATGTGAATAGTAGATTTTACTGCTGAGACAGTAATAAGAGAACATTTTAGATTAATTAAAAATCTGACTTTGTCACAGAGATGATGTCCCAAAAAACCAAGGAAACCACTGGATTCCTCTGATGTAGCTCTCCTGCCCTACTAGAAAAGAGGCATTACAGACCTTTCCCCATCATCTCACCCACATAAACAAAATCTCCATTCAGACTCAAACAACCTGTTTCCATTTTGTAGAAAGCAAGCACATCTCTCATGTATTGATGGGAAAATTTCAAATATTTCTCCTATAAGACACTGTCCTACTTTGGAAAGTCTGCTTTCAATAAAGATAGAAGAGGGTGAATGTTTGTTTGAAAACTATTTTATTTAGATGCTGTGTTGTATTTTTTCTTACTATTCATACCACAAGATCATTTTATATCTAAGTGTCAACCTTTAACATTTTCAGTAAATTTGACTTCACTTAAATTAACAGGATTATATGAATTACAAATACTTCATTTTACGCTACAGACCATGCAAAAAAAAAAAGTTTTAAATTATTTGTTACTTACCAAAATATTATCTGGTTTAATGTCTGCATGTAGGATATTGCATCTTTTAAGAAGTTTTAAAGCCAGGAACAATTGCTGGCTGTAGGAACGCACAGCTTTAATGTGGAGTCCAACATCTTTCCCATATTTCTTCAACACCTCTCGTAAATTCATACTGTTAAGGGAAAGGGGGAAAGAAAGACTTGAAAAGAGAAAAACCGATAGTGGCCTCCTAAATTCTACAACAAACTTGAACAAACCACTTAGCTTTACATATTTTTTGAGAAATGTAGCATTCAACATTCCACTGTGAGATACAGAATTGAATTAAGAAGGCTGGTCAATCAGCTCTGTCTTACGCTGTGTAATTACTGCACTGGACTTACTTAGTTCAGAGCGTATTTGTAATCAATATTGATATAAGAGGATTTATTTGCACAATAACAGCATTTTCTTAAAAACCATAAACCCTTTGTACTCCTTTTTTTCAGACATAAATGAAAAAGGACACATGCAAAAGATAAAAGCTGAGGAGATTTTTTTGTGACTTAAGCAGCAGATTAAAAGACCATCATTCCAGGACAAAAACGTAACTGGACATAAATAAGGAAAAAGTGTCTTCTCAAGAGATAGTGTAGCACAAGACAATAATTTGTTCTACAGCTTATTAATGAAATATTATAGTAATCTCACAAAATTTGCATTGTTTCAGTATATAACTTATCTTCACCCCAAACATGGCAAAACTCAAAATATGACATAGACAGAAAACTTGGGATTTGAACAACTGATGTCTCTACGTAGGAATGGGGACTAAGACAATTAAGATATCTGATCTACCATAAAATAGTATCTACAATCAACCTGTCACAAGAGCTTAATTACTTGAACAGGAAGTGAGCATGCAAAGAATCACTGTAACAATTTTCTCCCTAAGGCTGTTACTATATATGTATTCTTTACAGAATATACAGCATTTCCTGAATCTCTCTGGAAATGCAACCTAACGCAAACCTTTAAAATGAAGAATTATGAAAACTAATAAAAATACTGACATATGCAAAAAATCATCAAGAGCAGTACTAGAGAGATGAACCATCTTTAATACATTTTCTTGTTTCAAATATTTTCCAGGCAGAAAAATCACAACAGTGCTGAAAATAAATCAGAAGTAGTCCTGCAGACTGTGAATTTGTGCCCACAGACAATTTTTTTTTCAAAGTTCCTTGCATTCTGGAATCTTGGCACTAGAACAAGGTATCAAAACAACAGCCAAATCCAAAAAGGTAAAGAAAACACAGTAGTACTTTTATCTTTTACAGAGAACCCCAAACATTTGTTATCTTACCTGAGCGGCTCAAATACCAGACAGAGATGTTGTTTGTGGTAGAAATGCCTAAACAATCGTAGACAATGAAACTTGTCATCAGGATCAGCATCATTGAGCTTCTTTAAAAATTCCAGTTCTTTTAGGCCAGTTTTTTGCCTGAAAACAGAAATATGTGATTACAAAACAAAACCAGTTAAATTCTAATTTAAATCTAAACATTCACTTGTGTGGCTATAATTATCCAGGAATGAGAAGTGTCTTGTCAATACTTAATGTACCACACCCAAAAAACCAAAATCACAGCAATGGTTTGCTGTCAGTGACTACACACTAGGTAAGTTCATTTAATTCCTGGATATTCACTGTACCTTTACAACCTACTTATCCTTTCCTCATTCTCAGTTGCATCTAAAGCTAACACTGGATTTTGTCCTGTAACATGACAAATTTCAAACAGCACTCACTTGAGAAATGTACTTGTTTAAAGAAGTGCTTCATCACATACAACAGTATTAAAAGATTTAAACTGAACTGTCTATGGATTCAATTACACATCCAAGCATATTATCTATACAACATACCAAACTGAAACAGCTTATCACCTTCCCTTTTGCCTTTAGAACGTCTCTAGATACTTAGTCATATAATGAAAACAAATCCAGTTATACACACAGTAAGACAATTTTAAAAATTTCCAAGGTAAAATACATGGAAAAGATTTCCATTTAAATTGTCATTAACAGAAGAGGACACAAGAAATTACTGTATAAATACTGCAGCAGATGGTGAAAACAAGTATTGTAGACAAGTCAAGTCCTCAAATGACATAGCTTAAGAGATACTACTTGTTAATGTTCACCCATTCTGAAAGACCTTTTTTATTTTGTATTTCAACAGTGAGACTACCATCTCCTTTTATCCTTTTCCATGTATCTCATATACATGCAAATGTTTAGAAAATATGCACAAAAATTAAATGTATGGAGATATTTTTGTAAGTTGCAGATGATTGATTGGGATCCATCCCACAGCCTGCCGAATAGATTTGATCCATTGAAACAAAATTTTTACAGTTCACATCTCCCACCTCAAGAAACGTAGGGCTCATAATTCCCTGTAACCTTGTTTCTTGCTATCACTGTTCCCTGCAGTTTTGCAAATGAGAAAGTGCCTGATGAAAATGCAAATATCCTTCTTCCTGTGATAGCTGTAAAGAAGTGTGGATACACAGTCCTCAAGTGCTTCCCATTATCTGACTCATACTAGCAGAAAAGGCAGGAATAACAACTGTGATATGTTACTTCACTTGAAACAAAGGGAGATTCACACCATGAAAAACTTCAACCGTTCCACATGCTTTATTACCATCAAAAAAACCCACTACTTACATAAGTTCATTGTTCCTGATGATTTTCACTGCTACTTCTTGGTTTGCTCTGGCCATGTCCCTGGCTCGCACTACGTTGCTGAAGACTCCCTGACCAGTGTAACCATAGACATTGTAACGTTTATCTAGAACTTCACCGATATTAACACCTGAGGGATAAAACCAAGCAAGTTCAAGTTACGAGGTATAAACGTAATGGAACTTTTTAAGAAAAATAAACCATTCTCTAGCATTACAAAATATGAGGGTAAACAGCAAGATCCTTTAATTTCATGGTGTACAATGTTTTGTATCACCTAGCTTTGTGGAAATTACGGGGAACAAAAGGGGTGACTCTCTAAGTCTGGAGTCCTTTCAAAACTGAGGTTAAAACCTGCATGCTTGTTTCATCCATTACATTACACACTCAGAGAGAGCTCTGGGTTGTTCTAATGCAGATGTATCCCATCTGCATTAGAAGAACATTTCAATACTTTTATACATGAGGACCTTCACTCAGCACCCTCAATCTACCTGTCCTTGCAGATAAACAAACACAACTTACGGTAATAGCCTTCTGCATCTGTCCAGTTATCCCTGAGATTGGGGTTTTCTTTGAAGTCTTTTCCAAACCCAGCAGCTCTTAGACGAGCACTCTGAAATAAAAAGAAAAGTAATAGCTTTGCTTGTGTGCTCTATATTTTCCTTTGACGATTACTTCCCAAAGCTCTTTCTCCCTACTGAAAAACTGTTCTCTCCACAATATAAACACACTTATCTTGCAGGAGAGAGAAACAATTTAATGTTATTTACATACCAGTATCTAAAGACTGATGCAAGGAAAGAGGATGAGATCAACCAACAGGATTATTATTAAACATAAATGGGCAAAGTATCAATTAATACTCACAAGGAATTTATATAAGTCACATCAGAATGCACATTTTGGATCATCTAAGTAAGACTACTTATTTACAGTAAGTTTATAGTAAAAAAGTTCAGCACTTTGCAAGGAAAACAACTGTTTAAGCTTTGAATTTCTGTTCATTACATGCTGCTTGTTTCATACTGTTATACATACTACCAAAACACTTCTACAACTGCTGTTAACATCTCTTAACAGACTGGGCGATATTTTAATCCCTAATTCAAAACTATGAGTAATAAAGTTTATCTTCAGTTAAACAACAGTTTCTGGAAGGGGGAGCTGCTCATTTGTAAGCCACATAAATCCCCACTTTTAACTTCTAAACTTTTAGAAATGCACCCTCACACACACACTACCCTTCAAGTATTAATCTTTCTGGGTCAGAGGGATACCAGTGTTACTAGAGTGAAACCATAGCCTGTGCTGTATCTGCCATAAAAATTCTCCAGTTAATTTTGGTTTAAGTTAAGAAGAAAGTTCTTGTCTTTAGTTATTTCTCAGTGTTGTGCATCTGCAACAATGCACAGGATTTATAGAGAATGGCACGTTAAGTCTCAAAAGTAGTCACTAGACCACCAATATCTGAGAGTCATTGCAGTATATTTAGAAAAAAGCTAATGAAAAAGTTTTAAAGAAATACCAGGCAATTTACCTCTTCATCCCAAAAAAATCTCCAAACCAACCACCAGATTACTCCAACACAGCGTCATTAGTCAATTATAGTATCTTACACATTTTTTAATTAACCAATTTAATTAATATATGAATCTCTGGAAAAAGCTCATATTTAGAACACTGCAACATGGTAACAATAATAAGTTGAACTTATAAATAGATTCATGTTTTTACCATGTGCCATTGTATTCAAACAGCAGGTGAATTCCCCAGCCGCTAACTCTGGTAAAATTGCCATTAATTTCAGCAGGTTTTATTTCACTGAAATACTAATTAAGAAGCACTCTGCCTGCCTCGGCCGACCAAAAGATTAAGAACATACGAAGTCACTTAGTAGCACGTGCTTTTACAAATCAAAGTTCTCACAATCCTCAAGTGACAGTGACTCTAACACAAATCGAGCAGGAAAAAATCATACATTTCATCTCCAAGAATTACCTACATCAAAGTACGCAGCAAACATATCATCTGATTCTGTGAACATATCGGGAGCTAGCAGCTTCTTCTGAGATGAACCTTAAAATGAAATTCAGATTACTCAACATGAAAAAGATGTCAAATGATAACTCTGTTGCCAATATAATTTGGCACTTGGTATCTTTACAACATAGTCTAAGATCAGTACATTGGCAAACAGGTAGCTCTACTAATGTTTCTAGCAAATACTATTTCACATTCTAGAATATAAAACTCAGACTACTTAAGTTCTTCAAACAACTCAAAAATTTATATCTCTTTGAAAAACTACGTGCAATA
Source organism: Taeniopygia guttata (assembly GCF_048771995.1). Classification (NCBI taxonomy): domain Eukaryota; kingdom Metazoa; phylum Chordata; class Aves; order Passeriformes; family Estrildidae; genus Taeniopygia; species Taeniopygia guttata. Next base: position 62,681,189 of record NC_133026.1, on the reverse strand, counting down.
GGTTTCAAGTAAGCATAGCAGAAAGAAGAAAGTACATACTTATATGCTCCTTACAAATAAGGACTATATATATATATGTATAGAAAGAACTAAAAAATTACTAAACGTATAAATATAAAAATATAGTCATATTTCCAACAGTCTTCAATAAATTCATGCTTTTCTGCTAATCATAAGATATTTTACTAAAAGCCAAAGTTATAAAGCCCAGAAATTTTTCCATTGGAAAATGTTTTCTCCAACCCTGCTTAGAAGGACTCAGTGTGCAGCTTTTTGTCAAATACAATGTTTACTATTGTGTTAAAGAGAAACATTTTTGTTATGGGCAAGATTATCCCTTTCTCACCTTTTAATCATCTTTAAATCCCAAAGACATTTTAATTGGTTGATAAGATAAAAGCAAAGAAATATAAATGAAGTACACATTAGTAAAAGCAAGCAAACTTGAAACGATTTTGTTCATGCACACATTATGGCAGCCCTCCGTGAACATGGGAAATTGGAAACCCTCCCTTCACTAAGCAATGGAGAAAAATAAACAATTAATTCAGCTCAGACGCTTCAGGTCTTGTGATGCATAAACTCCTTCCATGCCAAATAACCAGACTGAAATCTGACAGCATAAAAAAATCATCCAGCATGCTGATACCACTATTTCAAGGCCTAGACCTGTCACCTGATACCTGTGGAGAGGCAGTTTATACCACTGTTTTGAGCTACACACTCTTCTAAAAAGCTTCCTCAAATTTTCCTTTTAGTTTCAGTTACCTGTACTGGGCTGCAATGAGTTACTGACTAGTTTCTTAGCAACTTACTGCTCTGGCCCTATAAGAGGTCAGGATAGAAATAAAAATTTACTCTTGCAGAGGAAGATAGCCCACTGGTTTCGGCTGTTGTTACAGCCACCTCCAACCCAGAATCTTACCACCCAGATGTGAATGTAACTTTAAAAACCTTTTCTACATGTCCATGTGGAAAATGCCTACGTAGTTAAGACTTAAATTTTCATATGCTTTAATAAACAAAATTAGAGAGCAGTACGTGCTTTGACAAAATAGGAAAAACACATTGTCTGTTAGACATAATAAGCCTAAACTTGTGGTTTGCTAAGAAAGTGTAAAATGGTTCTTTTCACCAATGCTGCAGGAGAACAGTCTGAAAACACATGCCCCAGGGGAACGCCAGGATAAACTACAGAGCAGTACAGCAGTCCCAAAGAGATACAGCTTTATTACTTTGAAGAGAAGCATCCACTAGAGACAGCATTTTTAGCCCCCAAAGATAGGTGTAGCTAGCACAGGACGTGAAATACAAGCTAACTGCAACTCTCCCTCAGAGGGGCTGGGCAGGCTCCACAGCCCTCATTAAACATTGCTATTGCAATTAAACTGTAGAGAGAAACCAAAGCAGCTTAGACTTGCTCAAAATACAACCATATAGCAACTGCACACACCTCTCACTACTTGGAAGATGTACAGTAATCCACTTTCAAAAGACAAGGAAAGCAGCAGACTTTCAATACTACAGGGTGTGCTGGGAGATGTTCCATGTTCCTTTTGCTGCAGCTGGCAAAAGGCAGGTTTTATATCAAAATTTATTTAATTTCAACATGGCTGTACAACAGAGTATATGACAGGGGAGAAGACAAAGAAAATACCGATTTCAGCAAGCAGCTATGCTACTAAAATGGACTTACTAGCAATGACCCTCAAAATCATTCTTAATCATTAATCTTAATAATTCTTAATTACTACAGACCCACCTATATTCTTCTGACATAGTGGCTTTGACCAAAAAAAGTTATAAAAGGAGCATAACTTCCAACCCTCACAAAATAAACTCCTAGGACTATACTAAGCTTCTAAGAAAACAACTTGCCTCAGTGAAAAATTTAGAAGGGTAACTCTTAACCATATTGACAGAATGGTTATTTGCTCTTCCAAATGTAAAGCACAAACCGTGTTAAACTGTGTTAAGAGTTACCAGAAATACAGAGAAAATGTTCCACTCATGTCATCCTTCCTAATGAGAAAGATCTATTTTAACGCTATGTTCTAAGTAACATAACATTTGCAAAAATGTTCACAAGTTCCATCCAAAAAGCCAACCTACTTCCTAGTCTGGAAGTATGTAAGTAAACAAAGCCAAGTGTCGGAGCGTTCATAAATTGCACTAGAGAGATGTCAGAATCTCACCATTGTTCTGTTCAACCGTCATGAGGTTGTGCTTGGCTTTCACTGATGCCTCAAATGTGTCCACATTTTCCCGTTCATACTCCTTAACATCAGCAGCAACTCTTTCTAGAATGTCGTCAGGAGAATTTGAGCGACTACGTGTACTACTCTGAGGGCTGCTTGGTTCAGATGGTAAGGATATGTTACTGTCTTCTGTCTGGCCTTTGTATTTCTGAAAAGAAATATACTTTTTAATAGCATATCACAATTTAAACATTTTCACATCCACCCTTTCAATGGTTTGGGCTTTGAGCTGAAACATTAATCTTTGCTTTCACGATCACCTATGTCTATAAAGACAACAGATTATTTTCAAAATGGGATATAACTTCTGAAAATTCAGTTTGTCACAATGAACCACAGTCCAGACCATAAGACTAAAATATTCATGTGTGTGCTTTAGGTCTTTACGTTTCGGTAAAAACAGATTATTACTAAATATTAACTATTTAGTTATGCACTACAAAATGTCAGCAGCAACAAAATTATTACTAAACCATCCTGGCACACAAACACTCAAATACAGTCTTTGAGAAAAAAATTACTTCTTTTATATCCTACATTCTAAAATATTTTCCAATTTTATTAGGGTTATAGCACAGAAAAGCAGCTTTTAGATTCAGGTTTTTTTATGTGAGCTATATATCCTATTTATTCATTGGTGTTGAAAAATTTCAAAAGCATTAAAAATTTTCAAACATCATCTTTACAATTTTTGTCACCCTTAGGTACTATGAAATTATACAGATCTCACTTCCCATCCCAAAAGGTAAAAATCAAGATGAAGAAATGCTGCTACCCCTCAGTTGTCTAGCTTGAACTATTCAATAATACAAGCAGAGGTTTTTCCATTTAGGGAAATCAGCTCTGCAATTTGCTTCCAGCCTGCACCAACATCAGGTGTAACCAGTCTTTAAAAATAATTTATATGGTTTGGCTCAGGCACAGCTCTGAAGGATTTTACAATGGGCTTTACAACATAAAACTCAAACCATGAGCAGTATTTTTAGTCCTATTTAAAATCAGCTATTTTATTTTATTTATTTTAAAACAAGCTGTTTAAGCCAGTAATTTTGTACCTGATACTAAATAAATACGCTACAGCATTTTGCCTATGTTCTAACTGTGTGCCAAATCCCACCTCTGAAAAGAGATAGCTGACTCGCACTGTACAATGACACCCCCTTTGGCTGCAGCTTCCTTCAGGGGTTTTGCTCACACATTACCCTGTTATTACTGTTACCTTGTTACTGGAGTAAGAAGTTGATGCAATTCACATGTACTTTTAGGGAGGAACCCATGACAGTAGCTTTACAAAACTGACAGAGACAATTTCTACTAGAAACAAACTGACCAGTTAGGTTAATCAATATATAAATTACTGTTACACTAATGTTATTATATCAGTGATACAGCTACAGAGAAAACCTACAAATGAATGTAACTGAATAACATTTTTAACATATCTTAAGAGCATCAGAGATTGTTTAACTGTAGCAAAAAATGACTCACAGAAGAGTCACTTCAGTTTTAAAAGAAATGCTGTGACAATAGAAGTGTAGAGTTTAAGAGACTAACATTTACAACAAACTGGAAAAATACAGCAATAGGAATTACTATTGTAACATAGCAATAGGCAAAGAGCCTTCCATTACCCTGACATTTTACACTAAAAACACAGAATTAGTTCCTGTAACCATGTACCTGAACAATTGCTTGCCGCTGTAATCTCCTTTGTCTTATCTCTGCTTCTTCATCCTCTTCTTCCAAATCAAAGTCTTCAAGACTACAAAAATATGATTTTTTAATATAACTTCATAAACATATTATCTACTGAATTATCTACTGAATTTTAACAAATGCAGTTGCTTGGCATATAAAGCACAGAATATATTGAACAATAGCTGCTCAAGTGACTCAGAAAGCAATGCAGTGTATCCCACTGCATATATTTACATTTCCATACAAAGAAAATTATTCTCTTGGTATCTCATTGGGACTTTCTGCATTCTATTTTTAATTGCAAACCATTAACAGCCCTCTTCTAAAAGACAACAAACAAACAAAAAATCCTTGCTCCTTTTCACTGCAGCATCATTTTTCCTTAATTATTTCATTAAGAATGCATACTCTTGCACAATTGAATAGGCAGATGTTTAGGAAATATAAGCACAATTTGCAGACGGCAGTTAATCCTTTCAGCTATTAAAACTTGTCCTCAAGCAGTAAGCTTTACCAAACAGACCAAAAGTTTTCACAAGATACTGATCAAGCTGAATTTAAAAATCTAATGATACATCATCCCCACAAGTCTGCCCACTAGACAACAGGTCTTGGTATTTTTTGCATATTCTGAAGTTTTTCAGATTCTCACAACACTAATTTGACAAGACTGCAAGTACAAAGACATGATCATGGTTTTTGGTGACAACTCAAATCTACACCATCAAGATAAATGTTAGTTCATTCTTGGTATCAATGGAACTGCAGGTTATAAATAACCAGTGTAAGTTAGAAATACAGTCTTACTTTTCATCTGATGAAGACTCCTGTTCAGCTTTCATGCCCTCAGAAAGACTACCTTTAAATTTGTCTTCTTTAACTTTGCTTCTGCTCCGACGTCTATGGCCACCACGTGACCTGGACCGCCTTCGAAGGCGAGATCTACTTCTCCGGCCTCTATCCCTGTTTGAGAAGAACAAGAGATTTGGATTTTGGGTTGGGGGGTTGTTCTGGCTTTTTTAAGAAAAGAAGGAAAGTCTTTTCAGAAAATATAAAGACACTTAATGATTCCAAGTAATAAAACAATTTAATTAATGAAGGACAAAATTAATTTAACTGTGCTAGCACATATTAATACCGAAAAAAAAAATAGCACGGTCTTTTTACACTTATGATAGCAACCCTTATTCTTCCTGTAATATCTTACAAAATACACTTAACAACACAGGGTGTCTTTACCTCCTCCGAGGAGATCTACTCCGCCTTCTGGGAGATCGGCTACGTCGAAGGGGTGTTCGAGATCTCCTCCTAATGGGGGACCGAGATCTTCTTCTGGATGGGGACCATCTGCTGGGTGGGCTGACATCCTTGGATCTTTCACGCCTAGACAAAATGTCATCCCTGGTCCGTGTTCTTAAAACAGAGGAAGAGAGTGGTAGTAAAAATCAGGAGCAAGCTGAAAACAAAAAAATCCACTCCCTCTAAAAACTCACTTGAAAAATCTTACTGCAGGTGAGGGACCACCAGATGGGCTTCTGAGGGAAGGATGGATAAGTAGGCTGCAGAGCTGGCTGCCCTTCCTGCATGTCTCTCCCCACCCTAGGAACTGCCCATCCAAAGATCTAGTTCAGGACAAGTCTGGAAAGAGCTCACTAATTACTACCATGAAGCTAAGAGAGGTTTTAAAACAAAGCTTGTGTTTAGGTCTTACATAAATAGTGGCCTGTTTTCAAGTTTACCAGACACAGTACTGAAACAATACATAAACCCCAAAATCTTATTCTTGAGAATTATTTCACCAACTTCCCACCATGCTATTGAAATTTAGGCTTAGGGTCATGCTACTTCACAGTAGTGACAATAATGTCTGTTTCAATTTGGGCACTACAACTGCATGGCTTCAACATTTCACACATTCTAAAACAGCAGATGAAAACTAGAATACTTAACTAAAATCTAAACATCCGTTCTCAAATTAAAAAATAATTCAAGTCTGATACTATATGCACTATTCAAAATTAGTTTATTCTTGCCTAAACAGACTCACAACTATTCAAGAAAAAAAATCCTTGATGGGATTAAAAAGCTTAACTGTATGACAGCAAGAGGTCAGTCAAAAACTGGAGAGAATAGAAATTATAAATTTAACAACTACTCTAATGAGGCTGCATTAGAAATTGGAAAATAGTTTCACTCTATTTCAAATGAAATGTTACTACTCTATTTTTTTCCTGCTCCTTAGTTTTGTTTTTTTTTTTAAAACAAGTTGGAACAACTTGGAATAACATGTGTTATATCTCATCAATGAACAAAATACCTTAGGTCTGAAAGATTAATTCCACCCATTCCGCAATTTTTTTCATTTGTTTTGAGCCTGTTACATCAGTTTCAATTACCTTAACTACAGACAATGATCAGACATACAGAACTGATGCAAAATAGCAAGGCAAACGGAAAAATGTATACATGTGCAGAGTACTGGCAGTTTCTACAAGGAATTACTGCACTCAAATGCTGGAGTAGGGCAATACCTTTAGCTCAATTAATTTATATTACGTTCTTGTGGACAATATTGCACAAAAAGGCACAGGATGAAGAGTTCCAGGCTTCCTGACTAACAGAGTAGTTGTAATGCCAAAACCTAATCAAAATACCTATTACAAAAAAAAAATTCGTTCAGAGATCACAGAGATGAGATAAAAAGTGGGAGATGATTAAGAATTCATAGTAACATCACATAATGAGTAACTTCAGTCAAAGACCTGAGAAGCGTCTTACAAGATTAGAACACTGGGAACAAACTTGAAAAATGAAATTACTGGGATTTTTTTTTGTTGAAACTGTTCATTAAAGCTCCTGAAATTCTCTGGCAGTTTGAGTAATTACAAGTAGTTAAAACTTGAACACAGGTGGAATTAATTCAGATGTCTTACAAGGAAAGATTATTCCTGCTGATCTGCAAACACCTCCAGCAGAAAATATTTTAGTAGTCCCCCACTCACATGCTGCTCACCACGCAGTTACAGAAGTACGAATTTGACAGCAAAATTCTAGACACATGCATCACTTGAAATAAGTGTCTAGACAACCAATTCAAGCTGGCTGCAATGCAAGCTGTCAAGAAAAATGAAAACTGAAAGATGCAAAACACTGCAGAGGAAAAGTCGACTACTATGCCAGAAGAACTCAGTGGTTGGGTGCTGACACATTCCTGATTCACCAGAAAGCAGCCAGATAAACTGGTAGCATTTAAAATACTTGCTTGATTGGGTGAGCATCACTGGGACCATTCTCCAAAGTACCCAAAGATACCCTATACCTGAAACCAGAGTAACCCTCAGTGATTCAGGCTGAAACTTTCACATTTTTAGGTGCCTATTTGTTAAGCTTTGTGGTTCCAATTAATTTTAAATTCATACTTCTTAGTTCTCAGCCTGGGTGAAGCTAAAACCCCTGATACAAAGTGTTAAATTATTTATTATCCAATGACGAACTCTTCTGGCTCTTCAACTTCTTACAGCTAATGAAGTAGCTTCCAAAAACGCGTACACTTATATCGTTCTCTTCTTAGAAACTCACCACCCAGGCATTATTAGCTTTCAAATTGCAAGGTAACTGCTTTTGTAATTTAAATCTGTCTTTTTTAAAAAATGCCAAGACTATACCAACACAATAAATAGTTATCCATCCTTCAAGTGTATGCAAAATATGATCATTACATACAGCAGTCCAAAACAAAGCAACATTACCATCCTGCTAGCAAATGAAAATCCACAATATTTTGAAAAAAAAAAAAAAAAGACCCTGAAAAGGACATCTTGATATAAAAATCTGCTTACATTCACACATACTGACTCTATCATTAGGGCTTTTTTTGAGGCGAAAGACGGGCTAACTACCCACTTTTAGCCAACACTTATACGCAATACTGGAGAGGATTCTCACTCCACAGAAGTTTTGGAACTCAACAGAACTGCTGACAAAGAATAGAAGCCAAATTCTGGATCCAACTAGAGATAAAAAGGAGAATGCAGCTACAAAACTTGTTCCCAGTAATGATGTGAGCAGCAAATAACTTAGCACTTTAACAAGTACAAGATGAATTTGCCTATCTGACAGCTGGGAAGAATAGTCTTTTAAAAAAAACGGAATACATACAAATTAAGCTCATGATATAATGTACTATCTGATTACCTTTTTTAATACTTATTTTCTGAACAAAATAAGGAGATAAACTCCAAACTAGAAAATAGTTCATCCCGTAATACATTTTTCTTATGGCTCATGACACCTTTAAGTTACCTGGGAGAAGAAAGACGCCTCCTTTCTGATTCTCTTCTTTTTCTTTCTGCAGATCTACTCCGCACTCTTCTAACCGGAGAGCGGGTTCGAGAAGGGGATCTACTCTGTTTAGATCTACGGTCATTAAAGAGAGGGGATCTGCTTCTTCTTGACTTTTCACGCTGTTTGGGAGATAAGCTTCTCCCTTTTGGGCTGCGGCCAGGTCGTCTAGGGGACCTGTTTTCTTTCCCTGAAGAAGCATCTTTAGAAGGAGATTTAATTGGCTTTTTTTCTTTGTCAGTCTCTGATCTCCTAGGTTTTCTATCTTTGGACCGTGATCTTCTATCTTTGGATTTACTTCTTAGTTCTGCTGGAGATTTAGATTTTCTACGATCTCTGCTTTTGCTTTCATTTACAACTGGAGACTTTCTGCGGTCTCTTGATTTACTTTTATCATCAGACTTATTTCTATCCTCCGGAGGAGATTTAGACTTTCTGTTTTTCTCCTGAGATCTCCTCTTAAGTATTGGAGACCTAGATTTCCTTGTCTGATCTTGAGACTTACTTCTCTTATAAGGACTTTTGGATTTCCTCCTTTCTTTTGACTTGCTTCTAGTAGTCTTTTCTTTGACTCCATCAACTCCTGCCTTCGCCTTCTTTTTGTCGGATCTGTGCCTAGTCCTTTCTTTTGATTCACTCTTACTTGCTTTCTTGGAACTAGTTTTATTGTCCACAGGTTCTAATTTCCCCTTAGCACTTGACTTTGTTGTAGGTCTTGTTCCATTTCGTGCTTTTTCATTAATCTCACCCTCTTCTTCAGATCCCGACTCATAACCTTGTAATATTAATCCCATCCCAGACTGGACCTTTCCTTCCATTAATTCGTTTTCAAGTTCAGCTTTCAGCAATGCTCTTTGTTTCTCTAAGTCTTCCAGAGGTGCCAAAAAATCAATTTTAGTTCTTTTAGCTGGTCCATCTTCTTTGTCAGAGGCATCAGCCACCTCTTTCCATTTATGTTTCTTATGTTTGTGTCTGTGTTTATGTTTTTTGTCCTTGTCTTCTTCTGAAGTATGTTTGTGTTTCTTGTGTTTACTTCGGTGTTTGTGTTTCTTTTTTTTGTGTCTGCTGTGCTTGTTCTGAGGTTGGTCTGCCTCTGACACTTCCCCATTTTCTTCATTCACACTTTTCTCGGATGCCTCAGCATCCTCAACCCTGCAAAAAATAAAGAGATCAGTACTATAAACTCACTGTAGTCCTTTATTTCATGTTAAATAGACAGCCTTTTATGATAGAAACTAACCGGCATTTATTCACCTACCTTTGGGAGAATTAAAAATGTACCACTAATTTAAGTAAGTTATAACAGCAAACACACTTCCTCAGGAACACACAGCTACGGCTGCAAAATGAAACAGTATGGAAAGAACAGACAGCAAATGCACGGACAGAACCAAATGTGTGGATGGAACCAATGCTTATGCCTTTACATTCAATTCTGAACTACCTGTTAATATCATACAACCCTGCTGAATATTTATTTGTCAGTACATCCTCACCTATGCCACTTTCTGCTCCACCCCAAAGCCTAACCCAAGCTATGCCTTTAACAAGCATTTTCAAATGGAAGAGAACAGTTGTACTCCAAAGATCAAAATTAATTTCAAGGTATGATGCTGATCTTCTTTTAAAATCTCATACAGAGCTGACTAACTCTCTTAGAGTTTTTTTCCCTCTAAGTGTACACACCTGTCAGAAAATCAAAAAATGGAAAACAATTTGTATTATTTATGCAATATAGGGAACACTATTGAGGAACAGGATAAATTAAGGAAGTCTAATTTCAGAGCAGATTTCTGATAGTATGCAGCAGATTGGCAGCTTCAAAAATGTGGTAATCTTGACACCGGTAAAATGCCATTGACCAAAACAGCTGAAAGTAAGTGCACAGCAGGTTATTAAAACAATAATATACAATGTTTCTTCTAAAAAGAATATCTTCAATCGACTGTAATTTCTCCAAATAGTAACTTCAAAAAATATAAAATTCAGTCCTGACATTACATATCTCCTAGTTTTATCCTCCATAGCCACTGAAAGTGGCTTAGCAATAGGGATTTTTACAGTATTTAGCAAATACCTCCCCATCTCCTTCAGAACATCAAGTTACTGTCTTTTAATACAGACATTTGCCTTTTGATATAATATTACAGGTGCCAGTGCTCAGCTTTGTACAAATCACCCCATCTAAACTACAGCTTTGAAATTTACTAGTTACCACTTTAGTAACTTAAACATAGCTCTCTGCTGTATACTAAGCCTCATTAGGTGAAAAGAAATCCCCCAAACATGAAGTCAGGAGCAGGGGTTTAATGTACACAGAAATGTGGAAATTACCTCCTGAACTCTACTGGTTTCAGATGTTTCTGAAGAGTATTATCAATCATCTGACCCAATAAATATATCAGAGACATATATTCTAAGCCAGACCTAAAGGACAGCACCTCACTACAAATTTGATTAGTGTCTTCCTAATTAAGGACAGATCTTCAAGCAATGCACATTTACTCTCTCTTGCTTGAGCTAAGGCAAATTCTTGTACTAGTAAATAAAACTGACTTTTCTGCAAAGTACACTAAAATTATTGGCTAAAATTATTTATTAAAACTTTAATGCTATGAAATGATGAATGCCCAAAAGGAACAAACTGATTGACTTAAGATTATAAAATATTCAGAGACTTAACTCAGAATGCTGCTTGTCTTTTACATTTTTATTACTACTTCTGTTTATTCAAGGCATACAGAAAGGTGTTTTTATTAACTGCTACTACCTCCTGACACTCCATAACATTATGATAAGAATATCAGAACAAAAGAGGAAAAACTGGCTTAAAAAGACCTTATTTTATCTTGTGCTTGGCATTATAAAAAGTTTAAAAAAGAAGAAGCATTAAATGCAAAACTTCTTCTACTTGGATTTGTCATCCTGAGCAAGTCCATCTGTGACATAAGTGGGGAAATGCGACAAGGAGAATTTTAAGGGAACTATGTGCCCTTCAAAATTTTTTTTACTTGGATCTAGGATCCTGTGTAAATCCCCAGTTAGCACATTAAGGTACTTCAAGACATTATAGAAATATTACATACAATACAAATCACATCTGTTCAAGCTGTTCTAGGTAAGTCTTCCTTCTCTTAATAGCAGAAAGTGACACCAAAATCTTTAAGTTATTTTGCTATTGTATGTATTTTGAAGTTATGTAATAACTTCATCTTAAATTCTGGAAAAGCCAGCTGGTAGCTAAGGTGCCAGACAAGACACCTCACCACAGCAGCAGCTCCGGCCACTACAGGCTGCCAATACAACTTTAACTCAACAATAATAAGAGGTTGATCAATATGCAAGAAATAGTTCAAGTTTTCTTTGTGTACAGGGATACATTTATTTCAAGTAATTTCATTAAACTGTGGATAAACTTTTACTTCCATTAAATACTTCAGAGATATAATGACATGGATGAAAAAGCCTTTTAAGAATATTTCAGAAGGTGATGAGGCATGTCTACATGTTTAGGTGCTAATGGCTTTAAACAGAGAGAAACTGTGACATGAACTTGTTATAGCCCTACTTTTTCCTATTTTTGAATTCAAGGAGAATTGCAGGAAGTTCATAAGGATGTGCAGTGATTTTCACTCCTCTTCTTCCTTCATACAGAATTCCTATCATCAGCTTCTACCTTATTACTTAACTTTCTCTCTACAATACTAAACGCTATTCTTCATGTGCATGTGTGTTACACGGCTCACGTGTATTCCCACTGCTTTTCCTCACCTGTTTTCTACTCCCAGGATAAACAACAAAATCAAGCCTCAAATCAAAACTCGTTAAGGAGAAAAAGACACAGAAAGCAGTTCATATGACTAAAATGTTAACGCAGAAAAGAGCAGCGATAGAGCAAGCATTAGATCGTTAACTCCCAGAATTTCCAGAAGATTGTGTTCAGGAGCTCCTGAGTGCGGACAAACCCAAACCCCCCGGCACTAACCGGGGTGCCTGGAAAACGCACGCCCGGGAGCCCCGTTCCAGCAGGGAGGCGGCAGCTCGATTTTCGTTTCCCAACGGGAGCCGAGACTTGCCAGTCATTTCGCGGGCTGGAAGGAGGGGCTGGCGGCAACAAATCACTTTCTGCTTCCACCAGCACGGGCACTTTCTATACCGCGAGAGCGGCCAGGGCCCGGGGGAAGGAGGGAGGGAGGAGAGTTCGCCGCAGGGCGGGCAGCGGCTCGGCGGCCCCAGGGCAGCCCCGCGGCAGCCGCGGGCCCAGAGCCGCCCGGCCCCGCTCGCAGAGGGGCTGCGGGGGTGCGTGTGCGTTCAGTAGCGTGGGGGATCCCGGGGAGCGCCGGCCCGGATCGGCCTCAGGGATGCCCGAGCCCTGCGCACCCGGGCGGGCAGCGGCCTGGCAGCCACGCGGAAGATGCGCATCCCTCCGCCCCACGTCCCTGTATCCCACGTCCCCGCGGCGGCAGTCCCGGCTCCCCGCGGCCGGGGCACCGGCGGGGCGGGAAGGCGCACGCGGGACTCCCGGGGACACGCGCCCGCCGCCGCTTCCCTTCCCCCTCCCCCCGCGCGGCCCTCCCGAATCCACGGGCGGATCCAGCGCCCGGGGCCCCGCCGGGCTGCCTCGCCGCGGGGCCAGCGGCGCCTACGGCAGCCCCGCTCCCCCAGAGCGGCCGCCTTCCCCCATCCTCCTCTCCATACCCCCTTCCTCCTCCTCCCTCACCACTTCCACCCGGACCGCTTCGTGTCGTCCCCGTCCCGTGTGTGTGTGTTCCCCCTCCCCAATCCCCTCGCCCCCGCTTACTCCCTCCACCTCCCTTCTCCCCAAAGCTCCAGAGCGAGGAGCCTCCCCCGCTCCAGCCGGTCCTTACTCGGGCGCTCGCTGCTCGGGCTCGGCCGCGGCGGCCATTTTGAACTTCCGAACTCCTTCGCTGCCGCCGCCGCCGCTGGGAGGGGGCGGGGGGGAGACGCGGGGCCGGAAGTGAACCCCGCGCGCGGGGCCGGGAGCGCGCGGAGGCTCCGCCCCCCCGCCTGTGGGGGCGGCCGGGGGGAGGCGGTGGCGGGAACGGGCCCGGGCGGGAAGCGGCGGGGTTGGAGCAGGTACTGGGCGGGAGCTCTTCGCCGCGAGGGCCCTGAGACACAGGAACGCGATTCCCAGAGAAGCTGTGGATGTCCCATCCTTGGGAGCGTTCTAGTCTAGTTTCTCCGGAGCTCTGAGCAGCCTGGTGCGGTGGAGGGGTATCCCAGCGCATGGCAGGGGGCTGGAACTGAGTCCCTTCCAGCCCAAACAATTCTGTAATTTCTTGTTGAAAGGCGTCGGCCCGCTTGATTTGCCTTTCCAGGCTCGGCCTGGCTGTGCCGGGCTGCAGGGAGGGGGTCGGTGGGGTTCGGGGCTGGGGCTGGGTGCGCTCTGCTGCCTCCTGGGCTGCAGGGTGCGGGTTTCTCACCAGCGTTCTCGCCTTTTAAAATGAGTATTAGATTTAAGATCGCTACTGCCTCTCCGCTAACAGAAGCTGTTATAAACTTAGCGCAGAAATGCCGCACCGTTGCTAACCTGTATTTCGTTTTTAATTTCAACAGGTGTTTCTAGCAGTCATTTATGGCATTTTTCTCATGCAGAAGTCTCACTTTGAGATAGTCATAAAATCTGCAGACATCCCTAGGGCTAGAATCTGAATCTGGGTGTCATCGCTCCCCAGACTTTGGATAAGACACTCGAAATCATGAAGTGGATTTTAACTCTTGTTTATTGTCTTTTTACAGATTCACAGCCTGTTCTGAGTTGGAAGGGATCCACAAGGATCCTCGACTCCAGCTCTTAAGTAAATGTCCCGTATGGGGATGCACCCACTACCTTGGCGTTACCAGCTTCATGTTCTAACCGACTGCAACTCCAGGAAATTAACAAATCTAACTACACATATCAGTGTGTTCTGTCGATGAACCCACACATCACCATGAAGACATCACAACATCCCTGCTGTATGCTGCTCTGCTTGAGCATTTTGAAGCCCATATTTCCTGGTCTGGTGGAAATATTTGTAGTGGAGATATTTAAGTGCAAGCTCTGCCATTTCACAAGCAGGATCAAAAGTAAGATCAGGAGACACCTGGCTCAAATCTGTGAAATTAATATGGCATGTCGAATTTCAGGCTGCCCTAAAATGGACCAAGGTAAAAATTAGTTATATAGCATTGGAGATGAAAAGAATGAGAAAAAAGAAAATCGTGCAGAAAATTACTCTCTTGTTGCCTGTGTATCAGATGCCTTAAAATAAAAGTCCTTGCTCTTGTGATATGAGCTCAAGCATAATCCTCATGCATCTCACTCCTGTGAAATGAACACCTGGTTTGGAGAAGTAGCAGCTTATTTTCAATTTGAGGAACCTTGCAGTGCTGACTTCTCTTTTCTTGGAAGAGAAGGGACAGATAAACCCAGTCTATGCCTCTCAGCATCTGTCACATTTCCAGTGTTAGAGCCCAGACATTTGCTGGGGAAATTAAAAGCCCCTAAGGCTCAATCAAGGTGTAAACATCATAGAAAAATCAGTTGAAAGCTGGATCTAAGGGCTCAACTCACCCTATAGAAGATGCTTATGCCTCAGAAGCTGGGTTCTGAGAAAAAGCATAATTTCTTCATGTGTGGAATGTAGCACTAGAGCCACAAGATGCTGAGGAAATCCATGTAACAAGTCATGTGGATCATGGCTTTAAATGTGCTTATTGTCACATGACTGAGTAGATCTTAATGGAAAATTATTGAAAATTACACATGTGGCCTACCAGTGCTCCATCTGTGAAAGTGCTTTTATATCACTTGATAAAGTGCCTGGAAAGTGCATAGAAACGGCCATGAGAGGAAATCTCATCTCAGTGCACATCATCTGAAACTGAGCTGATAAGCAGTCTTCATATAGCTTGCTTGGCATTATCAGGATATGGTTATGTGCCCACACAGTGATTTTACCAGTAAGTCAGGTTCTATTTTTTGCTCTCATCCACTTGCTTCCTCAGCTTAAACTTATTGCTGCAAATAACTTTGTTTGGTCAATGCAAAATGTATGGGAGCCTTTCAGTAAGAACTGTAAATGCTATCATCAGAAATCTTGAATGACAGTGCACAAAGGTAGTGTGGGCATTTTACTGTTTGACCATTCAGTATTGCAGGTGTTTGCAGTGATTAATTGATTTTAGCAAGGTTTCCCTGGCTGCTGCTGGCATATAAACCAAGTTCTTGCTTTGTAGGTTGAACTACTGCATTGGTTCTGACTGCTCAGAACCAAAGCAAGTTAAAGAACCTGGCCAGGTGAAAGAACAGGTGATTGCGAAATAAGGTGATGGCTCATGGGTGTGCCCTGGAGTTTGTGGCAGTGGTCAGGTAAGGAAACGGGCAAGGTTAGGAACATGAAGGAATGTGGAATGCCATGGCATCCTGTGGTTGTAGCCAGGGATCTGTGTCATGATTCAGGGTTTAGATTAGATTATGAAGGGTTTTGATGGAAAGGTTTAGGTTGAATTAAGTGTTATGCTGTCTAGTTTTGATGCCTTTGTTGTGTTTGGGATACATGTGCTTGTTCAGAGGTTTTTACTGCTTGATACAGCAGGAGATAGAATTTTTTAAAAGGTTATAGCAGAATTTCTGGAGGAAAAGTAATTGAGAAAATGACAATTTTTAGACTAACAGCAAAACAGTTTTTTAAATTTGCTTCACAATGAATTACAATGTCCCCTTGATTGTGACTGTAAGCCAAGGACAAGGCTGCAGTCCACTATAACGTTTTCTCTAAGGGGATAGGAAGGAAAGCACAATTAACAAATTATAAATTTTCTCTTGAATAAGTATTTTCATTCCTGTTGGGTGGGAGGCGTGGGCATTAAAAATCCATCTTCCTTACAACTGTAGTGAGAAAACCTGGAACTGGGATTCCTGAGATGCTCTTTTGACAATTTCCATTATGTCTGGGGGCGATGAATTTTGAAGATTATAACTTACTATTCATTGTTATGTTAACATGCAGAAAGTTTACTTAATTTTAGTTTCCTAGTGAAAATTTTAATAGGTTAAATACTTCACAATATTTTAAGCTATTGGTAGTATTGTGGAATTTTAAATATTTTATGTACATTTTTGTGATAAATGTAAGCAAAGATATCCTTTCTAAATATTTATTTAACACTGCGCTAATTTCTATGTGTTTTTGAGGTGCAGAAGAAACAATAAAGAAACTAAGAAATTTCAACTTGATAGTGTTTTTCAGCTGTTTCATTCCATTAAAGGAAGCTTTACTGTAAAATTATAAGGAACTGTTGTCTGCTGATTCCTTGTGCTTGTGGAGCTGATACAATGAGAGCCTTCCTGCTGGCTATGGGGATAGTTTCTGAAATGATTTTAAACACAGTTTCTTAGCACTAACCTTGTGTTTAACTTAGTATCAAGTTCTCACTGCAATTGTTAATGTTATTTGGTACAATATGCTTGTTGTAGCTTTTAACCTATGTGAAAGCCTAACTGGTTAGTGGAAAGCAATGTACAAATTGAATCTTAAATCTTAAAAAAATAGTTCAGAAGTTGCTGTGAATTTGAGTTATTTTGTATTAAAACCTTTACAAAGAAAGGGTTAGTGGTCTCGATTGCATTTCCCTTCAAACAGAAATCCTCTGTGCAAAACCTGCAACCTTCTACCACTGCTTTCTCCAGACCAAATTTAGACTGTCAGCAGATGTACTAAAAAGAAAACGGACATTTAAAGTGTGTTGTGTCTGCCATTAAAAATAATCCTTTGAAGCTTGGATATTCTGAAGTCCCTGTTCATTCAATATTTTTCATATGGTCCAAAATTCACAACAAAATGCCTCCATTGAAAGTGCATAATTTTGCTAACTCATTTTTAATTGTGGTTTGAAATCTTTGAGAACTCCTTGTTATCATGTTTTGATTTGTTTTGGTTTTTGTTCTGTTGTGACATTGTGGGTGCACTAAGCATTCTTAGAGCTGAGCTAACCTTGGATTTGCTGCCAGAGTCCCCATGGTCAAATTATGTCTTCATAATCAATAACTGCTCTTTCTTCTTAAATGCTGTGCATCTTAGCCAAATTTGGCCTCATATTGCCTAAATAACCACAAAATACTTTCAAACTACATATGAGTTAAGTTTGAACATTTATGTTAATAACTTCAGTTTCGATAAATGTCTTCTATTTTAGATTAACATACTTGCTATAGTTTTAAGCTACTGTAACAAACCATGGCTTTTAATACAACTAAGGAAAGGATCAAGGTCTGCAAGCATCTGTGCAAGCACAGGTACTGTTTCCAACTGTACTGAATGCAAGATGTGAGATTTTCTTGCAGTTATTTTTCTTTTTTTTTTTTCTCTTTCAGTGCTAAATATTCACTTGATACAAGTGTAGGTACAAGTAAATTGGTTTTAATTGATGGAAGAAGTATTTAAACTCATTAAGATAGGTTAGAACAGTGGTTTGAAGGGCAGGGAGAAAGGATTAGGGACTTTACATAGAGTTTGCTTGAAGGCAATAAACCAGAATCCCCATCTTTCCAAGGCAGTAGGTGGACTGGGATGTGGCAGCTCATTGAGCTTGCAGCTGAGCAGCTCTTACATAGCTCTTACATAGAGGAGAGAAGAAGTGCAAGAAATCTGCATGGAAGGACGTGATGAAATGCTTGGTTTTTGAATACTTCTTAGGTTGATTTGAGTTTCTGATGGGCTCATTTTGGCAATTGATAATTGCTTGGTTGGATAACTAGCTGCTAGTTTAAAAGGAAATTCTGTCTTGCTGAGTTAGTAGCAGCAAGTCTGTCTTCCTCTGTCAAGTGTTGCTTCATCTCAGTGAAGCTTTATTTCCATCTGCAAGAGGTAGAGATCCTTGTTTCATACAAGGAAGACTCTATTACCTAATCATTTTGTTGTTTGTTGTGTTGCTAAACTGGGGTTGGGGATGCTATACTGCTGAGAATGTCAAAGCTGAAGGATGCTTCATGTCTGAAGCTTTTCTGGCTTCAACTTTATCAATTAACTGGAGTAACATCAGAATTATAATACTTTTCATGATGACCATCTAGGTTCAATATTAAATATTTTGCCCAAGGATTTATTTTTCTTTTTCTGATTTCTTTTTGGACATTTAATGATGTCAAATGTGCAAATCAACCAAAATGACTCAGCCAATTTTCTAGAAGGTATATGAGGAAAACTTTCTGTTCATAATGTTTTCCAGTGGAACCTGCAAGACTGGATACCTTTTATTTAAAAAGCCCAAATAATCAGTGGTTTGAAGGAAATATATAAGCATTTTTCAGGAGGTGTCTTCTGTTAGAACAGTTGAAAGGCCACATTCCCGATGGAAAAATCTATTGAGATTTGGCCTTTTCAACGTCTCTGGAAAATGTAGTGAATGATGACAATACCTGCAAGAAGCTAATTGTGACAGAATGTTTTAGGGAGGCAGGGACAGGAACTAGGAAAACTTGCCAGTTTCCTTTGCACCTGGCTTGCAAAGGTTTTTAATTCTTTTGTAGACAGCATATAAAAGATGTTGGATACTGAACACCAGTGTGGCTGGAAAACCTGTGAGCTGTTGCCAGAGATAAAGATGAGATGAGGAGATGAACTTAAACTTTGGCATGTTAGGACAAGTGATAGTGGGTCATGGCAAAGTGCGCAAATAGTAAAATAAGGGGAATCTCAGAAAGTGAGAATATCTTGGGCCACAGTTTGGTCTGAAGTGGACAGAAGGATTTAGTCTCAGACATGTGAACCAGCATTAAATTAACAGAGTGCACAATCACTTCTATTTACTATTGCTGCCATTACTCAAATGACAATTAGTTCAAGCATCAGAGGGCTATGGTTTGTGTATGTATATATATATTCCCCATTGCAAAATCTAGCATTAATGCTTTAACTTCTTAGGTATTTTGATTCAAAAAATGAAACCTAAAACTTGTCAGGTGTCAAAAAGAAAACAAAACCACAAAAAAAAAAAAAAAAAAGAGAACTCTCAATACAGGTCAAAAAGCCAAGCACTCATCTGTGTGGGTGGGTACACTTGCAAAATCTTTAATTGCCTGATTTGGCTGTATGCAAATTTCTGCTCCCAGTGATCCTTTTGAAATTCAGTGTGTAGAATGGGTAGTGCTTCATTAGCTTTGCTTTATTCTTTAGAGAGCAGAGTAGATATACAAAAAGCAATGAGATTAAGGTTTCCAAGCCAACTTTGATTTTGGCAATTTAACTTTCATTTTGTCAATACCTAATTTTTATTTCTTGTCTTAGCAACCTTAATGACTTGAGGCTTTGTTTGAGTTTTTTAATACAGTTTTTATTTTATGTTGTGGGAAATATGTTGGGAATTTACCTTAATATACTAAAATAAATTACCAGAAATGCTGTGTTCTTTAGCAGTATGTATTGCTGTATGTTCTGAATTACTAGGTTCTACATTGCTATACCCCATGAATGTGCCATACAGTGGCTATATAAAAGTTCACCTATTTCTTCCTTATGACTCTGACATACAGACCCTTCAGAGTTACTCGCTTCAGCTCCTTCATAACATCCTTACATGTGTTAGTGGTGTCTTGACCGAACCATCCTGGTGCACACCAAATTGGAGAGTCAGGTAAGTGTTTATTTATGTTTGAATACAGCAAATGAAAAAACCAATAAGATTCTCAAATATTTTTTAATCTGTACATGGTCACAAAACAATTTGACCTCCCTTTTCTCTTAGTCACTAGAGATTCCACAATCCAGCAGTATTTGTAATCTGATGCTTGCTGTGTCATCACATTAAAAGGAGTGGGCAATTTAATAAATAAGGCTTGGTGACACTGGGTGAGGAAAAAAAATCTTTAAATTTTTCTTTCTGTAAACAGCAGTCTGCTGAAATGTTCACATGATCAGGTTCTGCTTCTTACAAATTATCTTCAGAGTTGGTACTACTGTTTTGAGATTTATTTATTTTTATAACAATTAACATCAGCTTTTATATCTTGTTTGTAAGCTTTTGGGAGGGTGGTAAAAGGGTAATTTTTGTTATTTTGGTAGTTTGTTGCTAGTACAAAAGCAGTAATATACAAACTATGTCAGCACCAAAAAAATTGAGTCAAATTAAGTTGTTCTGTGCCAAATGATACTTGCATGGTTGAAAGTATTTCATTTACTCTGAAACAAACACTGGGTATCTTCTCGATCATGTAATGGCCTTTTTTCTCCCTAATTTTACAAAAGTATGGTAGATATTTAAAAGTGTATGCAGCATTGTATTTTTTAAGTTTATATCTTGGTTTGACATTTCACTGATCTTTGTATTAGTCTTAACAACATAATTGGCATTTTATGTTATTTTAACAATTTTTGGATATTCATAACATAATAAAAATCAATTCCTTGTAGCATGGTAGCTGTATTGTATAAAAAGGTTGGTTGTTCTTTATCTGCATGTATTATCACTGGAAGTTCTGGAAGTTTACTCAAGGAAACTTAGAAAAGACAGGAATGTTAGAAATGGGCATTGTAGGATAAAGCTTTTATATGATAAATACATTGTAATCTGGTAAAACAAAGTGATTCAGGTCAAATGAGAAACCTGAAAATCATGTTTTTCCTTTCTGCATTGTCACTTTTAAAAAGAAAGGGATATTTATTGTCCTGGCAAGTGTGTCAAACACAGTAGTAACTTTTCAAATGCTGTCATTTTTATGATTATAATTTGTGCTTACCTAATTATATTTTCTTGAGTTGTGCTGAGCAGCATTTTAGCAATTTTGTAATGCAAGTGTGCATCCAGTAATGATAATCTGTACTTCCAAGATGTGTGTGAATGGCAGTTGAACATTTCTGTAAATCACTTGCCTATTCATTGTATTTGCAGTATACACAAAAATAAAACAGAGCAGTCCTTTCCTCAAAATTACTTATCTTTAACTTACATCTAATTTTACCCTACAGGTTAAAAAAAACCCCAAACAACACAACAAATGAACAAACAAAAACCAATTCAAACAAATGACTTTTCTTGAGAAGCTTTATTTTGTGTGTTTCACAAACATAGCACAGAATGAGGAGCAAGGTTTATTTCCTCTACAACATTGTCTTTCATCACCTGAAAGTTTCATATCTCAGGTTTTTAAGTCTTTCCATCACTGATGGTATAATAAAGTATTGGTATAGTGTATTTTGGGTTTCTTTTTGAATTAGTTTACTTCACTTATTTCTTAAATGGCAATCCAAAGAAGAATTCAAGGAGCATATGGTAAATTACAGAACTGCTACCACTCCTTTTTCTTCATTTCGGGATCAGGTATTCAAAATCAGACATCAATTGAGTGGACATCACAAACAAATCCATCATGAAGAAACAACAAATCCACAAATGAAAGAGATGAAGAGAAGAACAAAGCCTGAAGATAACCCTGTGTGTTTCAACACAAAAGGAACTTGAAAGAAGGAGTCAAGTTAATTTAAATGCAGTATGTACAGTAGGTATGATCTGTATTATAGCAAAACTTGCTGTTTTGTTTCTTAATTGCAGAATATTTGGTAATCTGGCATATCTATTTATTTGCTTATTCACTTGCATATTTTTGCAATGAAGTTACTCTTAGCATGAACAAAAATAAAAATAGCTGCCTCCTACTTGGTTTGTGATAGTACCAGTCTTTGGAATAAATTAAGTATGTGCTGATCAAAAGGTGCAGCTAAGGTTTTCTGCTGTAGTTTGTTACAGGCAATAACAAAGTACAGCCACTGAAATAGGCTCTTTCAGGAGCCAAGAGAAATGCTGTGATACTTCTTGGAATTCTGCAAGTTAACTAGGTGACAAAACAGCTTCCTTTGGGTCATGGCTGCACTTTTAAGAGGAATATTAACTGAAGCACCAATTTTATCAGTTAGTGGAAAATTCTACTTATCTGCACTTGTAAGAATTAACACCAAGACTCTGTCTTACCTGAAGTGCACCCTTTCTTCCAAAGAGATTTTGAGAAGGCATTTGATACTTTCCTGTTATTCAGAAAAGATCTCTTTTTCCTTGATAAAGAAGATAATAATCTCTAGCAGCCCTCTGTCCATGAGTTGACATTACAAAATATTCTGATAGCTTTTCTAAGATTTAGATAATATTAGATAAGCTTGAGTACATCTCTTTCTCTAAGTTTCTTGTAAGTATGTACATTTGGCTTGGGATGTTTCCTCCTTTTGTTGTTGTTTATGGCCATACATGTCTGTTACATTGTCAGAAAACATTTTTACAATAGTTTAACTAGAGAGGTCACTTTCTTACTTTCACAGTTGTGTTACATAAATTAATTCAAATCATCAAAGCTTTTCCCCCAAAGGCTTCTTTATCCCACTGTTTTCTAGGACTGTAATAATTGTCTCTACTGAATCTGGCTTTCCTCGTTTGAAGTTGTTATTGCTCACATGGAAAGAAATAAATATATGTTTTAGTAGCTCTCTGAAATTAGTATAATAAAAATAAAGCAAAAATGGAGTTTGGGTTCAGCTAGTCAAAGGCCTAATTGCTTGAAGTGAGCTAGAGCATTTTTGTTAGTAAGTAGGGAGCAGACCAATGTGCTGATGATGTGCCTTGCACATAGGCATCTGTCTTCTGGGCTTTTTTAAAATCAAGTAGTCAGTTAACAAAACTTATCTCTGTTTCAAGTGGCAGAAGTATAATGTTAGGCACTTTAAATTGTTACATCATTACAACAGTTACTTGTGGAGTTACACTGGAGTATGACAATCCAAATTTCATCTGAGGTTATATTAGAAATGTGACATCTGCTGTATGCAATACAACTCTGTTTTGAAGGAAAAATGAGCTTTTATGGACTGGGTCTCTGGAGCTCTCCCTGGAAGAGGGAGATTAAGAACTTGAACTTTTCATACCTACTTCTGACTCAAGTTTTGCTTGACTTTTGTACAGCAAAACAAGCTTAATGTCAACACTGTTCATTTCCTGCAGTCCCCCTGAGGTGCAAACTCATAAAACTGGCATTGGCCGTCGTCCCAGCTTGCAACTGTCCCCTAATTCTTTCCACTAAAGACCCTGTCCCAACAGCAGAACAGGATCTATTGGGAATCACAGCCATCTCAGTGGTGTGTCCTGCTGCACAGATGGAATAGCTGATGGCAGAAGGGTGTAAGGATAACCCTGCTGTGCTGACTGTGACTGAGAGCACGGGCTGTGCTCTGCACAGAGCTCCAGAGTGCCAGAACAAGCTGCCTCATTTTCTCTTCGTCCCACAATTGCCTCTCCTTATGCCCAGATCAACAGAGGCACATGAGAAGTATATTTTAGAGTCTGTGGATATTGCAAAACTTCAAGGAATTCCTTTAAACTGAGAAATATCTGCTGTCAGGAGGTTACCAGCAAAGTGTTGGTAGCAGGACCTGGAAATCCAGCTGTGCTCCTGGCCGTGCTGTGGCACTTTTGTTTGCTTTCCTCCAGGAGGGGGCAGCAGCTGAACAACATCAGGGGCTGGTTTTCACTTTTCAAAAGCTTTTCCAGTGGCCCCCTCTGCCTGTGAATCCAGCAGGGGCTCCATACCGATGGAAGAGTTTAAAATTATAATTCCTGCCTGTTTGCTACAAAGATAGCTGGAATGTACGAATCGGAAGTCTTAATTCTGTTCAGTATTAAGCAGTAAAATTTATTCAGTAAAATCTATCTCAAGTTTTTAGAAAGAGCAGTTCAATATTGATACTTAAGCTTTTATGACTGTAGCAGTAGGTATGTATATATTTTAAAGGACAAAATAACCAAGCAACCCAACCCATTATTAATGTCACCTAAGTCTTACTTAACATCTTTCATTTTCTATCAGGTTGCATATTGCAATTCAAAATAATAGCCTTTTTTCTCCCATCAGAAAATAAAACTAAGAATACACTAAATCTAATGATGGTTTTCATTCGTGTGTAATTAATGTGCTCATGTACTTTCTTTGCTCATGCATTTTGCTGACAGAGCATGGGCATTAAAGTCCTCAATTCACAGGCAGTGCTAATGATGCTAAACAATATAACCAAATTGTACTGCCCTTTTTCAGCCACAAAGTGCAGGTTTATAATCTAAAACTTTATGGAGGTCTACCATATTACTGATTGGGAGTATAGTGGGGTCTTTTTTAAAACTGTAGGGAAAATGCTGATTGGTACCCACCATTGTGAATTTCTTGAAAGTGTGTGGCTGTAATTCTGTTTAAGTTACAGATCAAGTAGTTAACAAAAAGCCACAGAGAGCAGTCAAGCCTTTTCAGCTGCTAAGTTTTATCCAGTAGTTTATATAAAGAAAGAAAAACCATAGTGGCTTCTGTGAGTATCAGCAGCTATAATCAGGGTTCAGAAGCTAACTGGGAAGGATGAAACTAATTCCTAACAGGACTGATTCACTGATAAACTTGCCTTGATGCATCTCATTAAAATTGTGTTGTAATGCATGTGGGATCTTTATGGAGCCTAAAACTTTATCATGTGACTTGACTTTTTTTTTCTTTTGTGGTGATTTTTCCTTTTCAAAGATTACAAGTGTTTAAGAGAAGAGGAGGAAATAATTGCAAAGATTTTTTCAGAATGGCACAACTTGGCTTTCAGAGTTGCCTTTCATCTTAAATCTCAGTGTTTAAATCACAGATTTTTCTATACAGGCCCCATGGTTCTACTGATCTCACTGATTTAGCACCTTATATGCATCAAACACTTCAACAACATCCCTGAGTATTTAAGTTCCCTCATGAAAGTTCAGGGCTTTAATGCTTTGAGCAATGTAACCTTTATTTTTCTAGTTCAGGAAAGATCCATGCAAATAACTGAGGATTAAATTCCCTTTTTTCATCTTTTTGTTTTGAATACTGTTGCATAAAATAACTCTATGATTCACTCTTGCTTTGTGTAGTAATTAGCAGGAAGATTTTTACCTGTAGAAGTCTTGAGTATAGTATAAATTAATTCCATAGTATTTTAAAATACTTCATTTTCTGAGTGTCTGGACTTGAATTGCCTTCACAAATATGTAATTAAAATAGCTCTGATTTCCTTATAGAGTGTTTAAAGAATGAGTTACCCTGTTAATTGCATCGATAGATGAATGTATTACATAGTTTTGGGAATAGTATTTACTCAGTTATTAATTATTTACAGTGTGTATTGAAAGGACATTGTTTCCTTTTGCTTGAAAGGTCAATAATCTGGATAGATGTGTATGCACTTTTAAAACCTGCTATTGGTTTTCACAGGAAAAGGATTTTTAAACTTCTATGCTTGTATTTCTCTCTTTGAAATTATTGTGTCTTAAAGATGTGACTCTAAAGCATTAAAGACTTGTGCTTGAATTTGTGAACAGCCAGTGCTTCCTCTGTTGTTCCTGAGGTATACTGAGGATGGTGAGGGGGATAATCCAGAAAATCAAGGAGTTTGGGATAATAGATCTGTAATCTGCATTGGCCTTTTCAAATGTTTTACCATTTCCTTTCCAAGGAATCTTCTCTTTGTATATTAGCACATACATAATTTTCATAATGGAGTTTTTTTTCCCCCCTTTTTAAATAAATTTCATTTGCAGGCCTGCAAGACTAGCAGGTCATATAGCAGAGACAAAAAAAAATTCTAGAAGGCTTTGATGGACCATTCAAACATCAAAATGGAATAATCCGATATGATCATGTTGCATTATGCAGTGTTGGCTGCTAGGAAATTAATTCAACACACCAAACCATGTCATTTTGGGAATATAAATAAATAATTGAAATATAATAAACTGAAGTATTTCATTGTATACAGGTCTGATAGGAATCTTTGTGCTCTTATCTTTCCCATAGTGGTATGAATCTTTCCTAAGTAATAGCTTTAAATACTCATGATAAAACACATTAAAAGCCTAAATTATCACAGTAACTGAGAAACGTAATCCCTTCAGACCACTTACACAGGAAGAATAGGTGATGATTTTCCAGCTGTGACAGGAAGCATTCTTGTAGTTAGCTCTCCAGAAACCCATGGGAATCCATCAAAGCCCTTCACTGCCAGCAGTGGGAGTAGGGAACAAGGTCTCTCTGACCCAGTAGGTGCAAACACAGGTGGATTGCATGGATGTCCTCTTTGTATTACCACTTACGTAAATTGCTCAGGGAGGAAAAAAAGTACTGTTGAGTATTGAGTGCTGTGTAGCAGTGATTATTTTGTGACATGAAAAGAATTTCTAGAGAAAAGTAGTATATTTTCCGAACTGGTAGTTTTTTATGTTGAATATGCAAAAACCAAACACTGTGACCCTGATTTAATAAAACAGATGAATTAACTGATAGGTTTTTTTACGGCAATTAGGTATATTGATCTTTAAGGATATGTTTAATCCTGCCTTAGAATTTGTGTTCAGAAGACACCTATGTAAAGATATAAATACTGCAAAGACAAGGACTGCTTATGTTGCTATCTTGTTAACTGCAAAGGATGTCTTTGCTAGTTCAGAGGGATGTGGACACACCTTTTTTTTCTCTTCTGGTACTCCACAGCCAGGTTAGAAATAGGAATGTCTTCTCAAAACTTTTAAAATCAACTTGCACATATAGGCATATTTGAATATTTTCTATATCATAGAGTTGGGTTTCCACCTTAACTACATTACTTTTCATTTTTTTGAAAGCTCCCTACTTCAGCTTTTTGTTTTGACTTCATCGAACCTCTGTCAAAGGCCCAGTCTCTGTGACTGATGCTCTGGCATTCTTTCTGACTCAACAAAGTGATTTGTTTAAATCACTTTGCATTGCCATGGTTATAGTAAACCCATATTCTGGGGGTAAAAAAAAAAAAGGCAGTTACATTAGAATTTCTGAATGACACAGAAGAAATTATCTTGTAGCACTGTCTGCTTGGAACTGTTGGATCCACTCCATCTTGTTGGTATGTAAAAAGCGAAGCCTTCTTTCTTCTGAATTGAGCATTTTACAGGATTAGAAAATAAGGTTAAGTGAATGCATAGGATGGAAACAGGCTATATTGGGTTAAAGCCTTCCTGAAACCTCCTACTTGGGGTGTGCAGTGAGTGGGTGGACAGGACAGTGGCAGCCAATTCAATGCTTGTGATAATACTTAAAACAACTTGTGGAGCACTTGTCCTATAGAACCTGCCAGCATAGTGGATAGGGAATATCCACCTTTGTCCTTAGTGGCAAAATTACCTTTCCCTGAGTTGAAGAAATGAAATACTCTTGCAGTCACTTGGCAGGAGCAGCGCTCCAACACTTGAGTGCCGTGGGTGGTGCTGCATCCCGCGGCGTTGGAGCCGTGGCATCACACACAGGAGAGTAGGCAGATGCCTGGCAGGAAACCTGGGGTGTGAAGGGGCTGATAGACATCTCTTGCTACTGGGACAGATGGCTCTCAATCTCTGTGGTAGCAAGTGTGCCATGTCTTCAGAGACACACGTTTGCTCTATTAAATATTCTTAGCTTATGTAGAAGCCAACTGACAGGTCTTCAAAAGTTACAGGAGGAGGAGAGTGATGGGCAAAACAGCTTCTGCTGAGAGGCTATCTGGGCAGTGTGGCCAGGCACTATTAATGGTGTTTAGGTGCATAAATAAACAAGTGTCCAAAGCCCTGCAAAATAAATTAAACTCTTGCCAAAAAAATGAAGACAGTCACTGTCTAGAAGAGCAATTGCACATTTTGAACTGTCTCCTATTCTTTGTTATGCTGCTATGTGACCCACAGCAAACACATGTATACTAGTTTTAGGAAGCTACTTATTACCTGGGAAAATACAATTTGCTACCTTGACAGCTACTCATGAACATGATGTCAGCCTCTTCCTGTTCATTTCCCCATTGGCAGTTGCAGGCATACCTAAAGAATGTTAGCTATGCAGTGGTCATTCAATGCATTAATTCTTGAAAGATAACAGTGGTAGAAATGGTATGGAGTGTTACTTGTAATAATGCTAGAGTGAAATGCTGTCTTGAGGAGAATTGTTACTATACCAGGGTTGGTGTTAGGCTTAGATTCTTAAAATATGTTCACTTTTCATTATTTTTTTAACTCAAATGTTTTCATTGGTATGTTTTGTTTTTGGACGTAAAAATGAAAATAGGTTTGCTTATGTGAGGCTTGTCCTCTATTCAACCATGACCGTTCTGTGATTCTGTTTCATTTTTTCAGCCTGTGCTTTCTTCCTGATAAGGTTCATCTCAGGTTCTCCACTGTAAGACTAATATTTCAAAATTTTCATACCATTAGGAAATTAAACATTGTCAATTAGATTGTGTCTGTGGGAATGTAAATGAGAAGGGTGGCCTGTCCTTTGAGAACATACCTCTTGATGTTTTTGTTTTTGAAAGTAATTATTTTCTTTTGTATTTGTGACCTAAATGTTCTACTTGATGGCTTTACAGAAAATTCTTTGTGTGTTTTCTTCATGAAGTTAAAATTATTTTACCTTAATGTAATTTCCTATTGCTTTTTGAAAATTTCCTGTTCTGCCATATTTCCGCTTTCTGGAATTTGTTTGGTTTTAGTTGGTGGCATAGAATACACTTGAAGTTGTCCCTCTGAACTTTGATTCAGAAAATAATATCAAAACAGACTGTAACTTTTAAGTGCCCAGAGCAGTGCCTAAGATCATGCTTCATTAACAACAGGATCATGTGAAAGATGAGCTGTGGCTTGGAGTATGTGCTGTAAAGACTGATCCCCTGATACTCTTCTGAATTTCCCACACACAGTTGGTGTTTGCCTGGAAGATAAAAATCTTCCTATTGCTTTTCATTTCCTGGTAGGTGGGAAAATTTTCAAATGTGAGCTCTGCTCTTGTGCCACTATGGTGGCACTTGCAAACACATGCAAGTGAGAGGCCCAACAAATGTTGCTGTGCTCATAGAATTTGTAAGTGTAAATAATCCCTCTGTCAGACAAATTCTGTAAATCTTTGGTGGCTTTTAAAAAATGACAAAAACCCACCCTTTAAGGCATGCACTCCTACCCAAGTCAATCATTTACATATATTCCTGTTGGGACCTTGGCTCTGTACAGGCTTTTTTGCTTAAGAGAATTGCTTTCTGGCTCTTCTTTACAGCTCTCTCTGTATCTAACTACCACATAGACCCTACTGGAACTTGTACAGAACACTAATGGGATAAATACAAAAATATCCAGTAGGTGACACTGTCAGTGCATGTGTGTGAAGGGGTACTGGGACAAGTGGTAGTAATTTATATTAAAAAACCAAAAACGTGTTCATTCACTAATTTTAGGTCTTAATTTGGTGGCTGAGGCTCGCCACGTAGCCTTTTCACTGATTTGTCTGCAACTTTGCTTGTTGTTTTTTTGTTCCACCGCCCCAGCCCGCCCCCACGGGTTGAGGAAATGATCGCGTTCTTGATAGTGCTGAACACATCTCCTTGTGCAGTGTTGGCAGGGCGTGTCTTGTGATAAGTGGGAGCACTAGATGGTCTTAGTAAAGCCGAAATTCATGTTAGAAGTATGTACTTAGCAGCCTTAGCGGATGTTTAAATGTTAAATTAATGTGTGTTTAAACTCTTTACACTAAATAAAGTACTCTTTGCTTCAGTTTTTCTTTTTTTTTTTTCCCTAAAGCTGAAAGATTTAAATTAAGATAAGCTAATGTCCACGAGTTCACCTCTTGAGGTATGCAGTTGTTGGTGGAGAGGTTTGATTAGCTTGGGTTTGTTACTTATGTAACAAAAAATAAAAAGATTAATCTATTCTGGTTCTTTAGCTGTCATAATAAAGGTAGCTCTGATTACAAAACTAGTGCTCTGCCTGGAGAGTCTTCTGATGCCTGAACTGAAATCTAAAAATGCATTTATCAAAAGTGATAAAATACCTTGAGCTTAAAGTAAGTTTCTTCTTCACCTAGGGCTTTTCAGTATTTGGTAATAGTATAACAGGCTAAAACACTTTTTCCTAACTTTTGTGGTAGGTGTGCAAAAATGCACAATTGTAAACATTATCCAAGTGTTGTAATAAAAAATGAATTAAATTTATATAAGGAATAATAACTTACTGACCTTGTTACAACTATTTCCTTAGTAATTTGATGCAACTTAATGACAGGGAGCTGTACTCTTTAAGTCCTGTAATGCTAAAATTCCTTTTAAATGTAAGTCATTCTGTAATATCTGTCATGATATTTTGTCTCTTTTTGCAGTATTACTTTGGAAGCATATATTTTTTTCATTTACTTGTAATAAATCAGTCCTTCTTACAGGGACCAACAATTTTGATGCATGCCAATTATCAATGTGCCTCCTTGCACCAGCCTGCCTTGCCCTGTTAGGTGCATGTTAGCCATCATGATACTATAAACACTTGTATGCTCCACTTCTGCTGTGAAACTGGTTCCATTGGAAATCAACCAGTTGGGAATGAAAGAATTTTTCTTTCATAAGTCAGAAACTTATAATGACAGTCTATGAGGTCAGGAAGTGAATAACTTAACTAGTGTTCATTAAAGTAAACAATAACACTGACTAAAAGTACTCCTTTGTTGTATGTAAAATCTGTACTTAAAAAATATTTAGTTCCTATCTGCATAATGTTCCTGACCTAAATAGTTGGGATGTTTGGAATTGCCACTTGTGAAAGACTTTGCCTCAATTGTGTAAATACAATTAAGACTGGGGTTTTGTTGTGTTGGGATTTATTTTTCCTAAAGTAGATTATTTCAGGTCTGTGTTGGTCGTAAGATTTTTAAGCACAATAGAATGTAACACTCTCTACTTCTGAAATTGTATCAAAAATACAATAATATTTAAGAATACTGAAGAAGAAAAAAAAGAAAGAAAAAAAGAAAAAGAAAAATCTAAACAAACCCCACCCAGTCCCCACGCATACACTTTGCACCCACACAGAACCCATTGTCTGATTCAGTGGGCTGTGTTCAAAAGTGAGGTGTAAAGAGCAGAAATAACACACAGATCTGAGTGTAAGCAAGACTAAAGATGGCATAACTGCAGTGATGAAATATGCTGAAAAGTGTTATCTATAAACCTATTGTCATCTTGTTAAAAATAAATACAAAATATAAAACTATTGTCATATAGTTAATGAATAAGTATAAATTGTTTACTGATACTCAGTTATAAAAGAGTGCATATCTACATGCGTTGGTACTTGGACATACGTGTGTGAGTATGTAACTGGGCTGTTCACAACGGTCTTTTAGTTTAAGGCTTTTGTCTTATCAAGAGCTTAGAGCTGTGTAGAAGATGGGACATAAATTTGCTTGAGATATTTGCCATACTTAGTGGCTTGGAAGAGGTAGATGACTGCTTCTGATGGCAGAGAATCTGACAGGTTCGCATTTTTTGTAGCCTTGCTGTCAAAGACTGCAAGAAGATTTCCTGAAAATTGTGTGTTTCTGATGATAGTAGAGATGGAGAGGGTTCTGTGCTGCTTTAACAATAATGCATGGGAAAACTATTTCATCTTTTGTATAAACTTAGCATGAAAATGGAAAATTTTTTTGTTTGCTAGATCAACCAATTAATTTTTTTGTTAGGTGTGAAGCAAAAGGAAATATGCTTTCCTATTAAGCATACTTGTAAGAATGTCTAGGGGTTTTTGTGGTTTGTATTCATGTAATAACACCACCACCCAAGTACCAGTACCCCAAACAGAGAAAACCCATAAATATTGGCATCACAAGCCATGAGGTTTTCAAACTAATATGGTGTATACATCAGTCTAAAAATTAAGTTTAGCCAACTTAATTATTTAATCTGCTCTCTCTGTGGGTCCCCTTCTATACTCTTGGAGAATGATGGGCACTCCTACAAGACATCATAATTTCATATGAAACATCACTTAAATGTGTGGGTTAATTCACCTGTTAGGATTTCTTACTGCCTGCCTACAGTTAACTTTGCAGGGGAAATCTAGAAGATACATGAGTATCTAATACACCAGTTTGCTAACAGTATGTGGGATGAGTCCTCCTGTAGGTGATTGTTTCAGTATCTCGCCTTGTAAGTCTCCAGAGTGCTGCCAAAATAAATGGACTCTCAACATTTGTTGAATGGAAACCTTAATTCAGAGAAATTTATCTTACAAATTAGTAAGTTTGGGAGTCTCGCTGTTTGATGTTAGGTCACAAGTGCTGAGACTAACCCACAGGTCACAGACTGGATTCTCTTGTAGCCTGTGTACAGCTGTATTCTTGGCTGGTCTTGCACGAGGAAAGTGCCAGATCTCAAAGGTTTAGGTTATAGATTTGGAATTCCTGAATATGAAAGAACTGAGGTTTTGATTAGTATCAGATGATAATTACACTGTCTCAGGGCAGGACTTTCACCCATAGTAAATGTGTGGCAAATCTCACATTTTAATATAGAATGAATCCTTGACAGTATTTGTGTTACGGTTAAGTTCTTTATTCTGAGGTATGTTTTTCTGTCATAATGCAAAATAGGTAGAATAAATGAGAAATGCAAGTTCTGAGCATTTGCAGATTTCACTACATCGAGCTGGAATTATCTGCACACACAAATGTGTGCAGCTCTGGTGTAGGTGGTTGCATGCTGGAGCAATTGTATCCAAAGGATCTAAATGCATATAGGTCCTGTTAGGATGGAAAAGTAAATTGGGATGCTTCTGTTTGTAGGAGTTTGGATTTTTTTATTGTCTCTGTAGAGGTTTTATTTTAAAAGAATATATACATCCACAGCTGCACAACTGAAATAGAAATAGTGCTGAAAACATGGTGCAAATGCCACTAGCATACTCCAGGAGTAGGAAAAAAAAAGGTGAAAGGCGTCAGCTTGCTTGTGTAAAAGGAGAGGCTCTTTATGTCTAGAATCCCCCACTTGGGAATACAGCTAAGCTATCAGTGAAATTACTCAGGAGAGCTGCTTTGGGCTAGCTCTGCTGCTGGGCAGAGCCAGGAGATCTTGCTAGGGATGGCTCATGCCCTGACCCATGTTTGGCTGTTTTGGATGCGTGAGCACTACAGCTCGAGACTGACAACCTGTGTTTGTGAAGTCCTCACTCACTGCTGCTGGTGGTAGTCATCACTGAGATATTTCTGTTTTATCACAACATTCAAAGAGTTTGGACCTTCACATAGGCTGACATCACACTGGTGATGAGGTGCTTGGCAGTAGTTTTTGCTGCTCTTGTTTCCCTGCAAACAACTTCTCTGAAAATACATTAAGAAATATCACCTGAGTTCAGGAATCTCATTAACCTGTTCCTAGGCCATCTTTACCTTCAAACCACTCCTAGTGGAACATTAGGTTCTTAAACTTCCTCCTAAGCATGCCAGCAAAGAAAGAAGTTGTTGACATTGTCAGGCTTTTGTGCTGAAAGCCAGGGGTTATATGTAAGAAGAGAAGAAATCGTTCTTATGTGGCAATTAAAAGCACTAAGAGTGGTCTTTGCATGGGGTATGGTACAGGTGGCAACTCCAATGTGCTGAGAGGATTTTGGGATTTGTCCTGTCCAAAAGGTGAATGTGTTGATTTCTGTTCTGGTTACCTCTTGCTGATACATTCTGCCTGCTTATAAATGAAGAGTTTGACATTTCAAGGCAGGATCAGTTGAAATGTGCCAAAGCTGACAGGGAACCTTACAAATGGTTTCTTCTTTTCATCCTTCTTTTTTAATACAGTCTTAATAAAACAATAAATGATTCAAGAACATATACTGATGCTGTAGCATTCAGTGGAGTAAAAAACATTCACTAAATTTCTTCATGGTTACTTTTTATAACAAAATGAGTATATTATAATAAGCTTACTAAATACTGAAATAAAAATATAAACTATTAAAATATTATATCAAATTAACATGACTTAAAAATTCAGTGGCTAAGTATACCTGAATCTTATTTAGCCAAATACAAATTGCTCTTTAAAATTATTTTACCCTAAGACTTCACATTTGTTATTTGACTATGGTTTGAAAAACCTATGGGGATAAAAAACCTAGTATCACAACTTTATACCAGACAGAAGCACTGTTCTCTGAAACACAATTGAGAAGAATACACTACTACAACAGGATAAAAGTTTCCCTTCAGGTAAATTGTGGACTTCTTGATTTGCGGGCAAATGCTAGTTAAAGAGTTATGTGGAGAGAAGTTACTGGCAATTTTTAAGTAGAATCTCTATGAAATAATTAAAGAAAAAAAATTAAGAGAAGAAAATTCTTATAGTATAAGAAACTGGACATTTGCAACTGAATACATACAGTATTACTAATGGGAAATGTTTTCTTTCCTTCAAATGCTGCCATGTGAATTGTATTAACTTGTTTGCACAACAGTCTGATGGTTCTTTAACTTGAAATTGCTTGAGTGGTAAGTACTCATTTATGACAACAACTTTATTCTGAAGGATCCCAGTGCCTTTTCACTGACTGCTCTGGGGAAATGTTTTGATCCTTGCTGGTGTTGGGCCCAGAGGACACTGATGTAACATGTTGGTTGTTTAATAGCATTTAGCAGAAGCAAAGGGGTGAGAGGGAGATGTAGGTATGTGGAATTTAATTAAACAAATTGGAATTCAGCCAAAACTCAGATCAACAGTCCCAATCTTTCAAAAAGCATGAGGAGACTTGTAATAGTTGGTAAGTGAACTGAGCTTTCATTTTGGTGTCACCTTGACAATTGTGTTGTAAGCAATCTGCTTTTCTTGGGAATTTACTCAGTAATGTTGTGAAGAATGGTCCATACCACTTACTAAATTACTAGTAATGAATAGAATACTTCTGGCAGCATTCTGCCCTGTTTTTACATTTTTCACATAAACACCAATCTCCATCTTAGCATTTAAGAACATAAAAAAGTAGCTTGGAGTAGCAGAGCTGCAGATATAACATGCTGCAGTTGTATGCCCCCTAGAATTTTTAATAAGCTGGGGTTTTTTTCCTGTTTTTTTTTCCCCCACTGTTGTTCAAGCAGGCTGTATAATAAGCTTGATAAGTTAATTAGAAAGGGGACCTTGAATACAAAATAAGTGCTCTCTTTCTTTTTTTTTTTTTTTGTCTGTGTGTTTATTACCCTATTATAAGTAGGCAGAAATATTTAGCATTAATTAATTTACTGAAAAGACTGACTGCTGATAGTAGGTCTTGTATGTACAAGGTATAATTTATAGAACCAATTTCTAATCTGTTCTTTATCCCAACCTCAGGCAGCATAGTTATTCTGAAGTAAAGTGGAGGATTTTGGTATGTCCTTGTAAGTGATCTTTCAATATTAATATGACAGGTTGTATCAGAATTATTTCTTTGCACTCTAGAAAAGGAAGAAAATTTAGCTGCAGAAATTAATAATTCTGACATATTTCTGGTTTGCTTTTTAAAACATCTTGGAACAGCAGCCTCTTATCAGAAGTTCACATGCTTCAGTATTTCGGGAAAAGCTAGTAATGGAAGTCTGATGTGGCTTTCATGTGTAACTCTCATTAAATAATATAAAATATTTTAAATGTACCTTGACCAGTAAGCAATTATTTTCTAGCCCAACTGCAGGGTACAGTAGAAATCTTCCAGGTCTGCTTCTGACTCCAAGCCAAATTTTTCAAGGAATATCTGAATGCTTTATTTTCTCTCTGTGTAATCCAGCAAACAGGGATGTGTGTGGTTCTTTGAATGTCAATTTCTGTAAGTCTGAAGGGACTCTGAGGTAGGTCTTAAGGTGTTAACTGTGCTTCCTCTTGAACAACCTGATCCTTGCATTCCCTGTCCTTCCTACTTTGCTGTCCTGAAAGACCTTTCATAGAGCAGTATCTCCACAAAGTGCAGGCACAGCATAGGTTAAGGGCTGTAGCAGAGTTGACAAAAGACTCTTATGTTATATTCAGGCAAAGGTTCTACTGCTATAAATAATGCATGTTTTACCTGGAAACTTCCAATGGAAATATCCCTCTCTAAAGGCTCATTGATTTCAGTATAATCTCTAAGGTCAGATTCTGCTTACGTGCTGAACATGCAACACATTCCCCAAATTTGTAGTTGATTTTCTTCATCAGCAATACCCGCACAAGTGAGTTCCTTCCTATAAATTAAGACAAATGCCATATCTATATAATCATCTGGGAATTTCTATCACAGTGTATTATAAAAGTTGCATGAAACACCATTACAAGATGGGTTACCAACTGATGTTGAGAATTCTAGTATTAATTGGAGGGTGCACCATACCTATTACATTTGATTATTAGTAGGGAATGACTTTAAAAGAAGATAATGAACATTCATTTCTTACCAGATTTTCCTGGGTTTAATCACACTGATGCCTGATGTTAACTACAGGCTTAGGCCTCCATGTACAGGCACAGTGGCTAGGCTGATACCTGGCTAATTCATTTATCTGGAACTCTAATTCTATCCAACAAAATGGAAACAACTCTTCGTACTATTTTAATTAAATTTATTTAAAACCACACCTTAAGGCCTCTTTTAAACATAATATCCTACTGACTTCACTAAGGGTGTCTGACAGTTACCAAAGTGGTGTCTAAGTGTGTGAATACAAATTTGTGTGAATACAAATTTGTGTGAAGGCTAGGAGTTTGCTTTGGGCTAGGTCGATTTTTGGATCCTTTTGGTTTGCATGCATTCATCAGTCTTGTTTTGAACTAATTTAACAGTGCCAAGATGAATTTTGCAAATTATATTAGTAATTTATAGATACTAAAATAGTAAATGAGCTCCTGCCACACAGCTTGCCGAATTGTAGAAAAAAGAGAAACAGATTGGGGTGGCCAATGACATTTTACTGCTGTTCCCTTTTCGCCCCCTAATCTCCTATTGTTTATGGGCAAGCCTGAGCAACTTTCACCTAGAATGCATCTAAGGTGTGGGATTTAGGAATACAATAGGATTTAGATGTAGAAGTCCTGAGTGATGTGGAATCATTCCAGAAGTGCCCAAAGGCTGATTTCACAAAAGGCTGCAGGAACACCAGACCCCAACCTCTGAGTGCCTATAGGAACCCAGCATTTCAGCATGGGTGTATACTGAGTTACGGGTGAGCCAGGTGCCTCAGAGTGCCATCCAGAAGATGCTGACATTGAGTAGGGAGCCTTCAAGAGGCAAGGTTGAACATAGGATTGGCTTTTAAGCCCCAGTCTTCAGACTGAAGTACCTCCAGCTGGTCATGATTAACTCATGAACTCTTGACTCTTGTTTGATGGCTGGAGTTTCCTTTGACAAGGCACAATCTGGGAAAGTCCTGGTGCCCCTATTAATTTATTCATCTCTATGAAGATACTCTGTCATGGTTCAGAAGACTTCTTTGCACAGTAAGACAGTGTTTTGTATTCTGGTTTTCCCAAGAGAGAGTAGAAGGATTAAAACCTCTTAGAAATAGGATTTATTAAGTTCTCCAATGAAAGTGTTATTTATGCATGAGGAGACCAATTTCTATTTCAGAGAATATTCAATTATTCTGTATTAAATGGAACAAGATTTAGGTCACATAATTCAGTATAACACATCTTAAATGTTATGTTGTGTAGACTTTCTCTTATTTTTCTATTGACTATTAGTGACTGAATTAGTCTGTTAGCAGTGGTTTCAGATGTTCTTCTAGCTTCATGGTCAGAGCCCTTCCTTTAGGGGTGGTAGAGGTAACAAAAGGCAGAAGAGGGTTTTTTAATTTTTTCATTGAGGTTGCAAAGTAAGTCTAGGGCACAAGTCAGGCAAGGAGAAACAGTTATGTCTTGTGCCTGAGTCTTTTCAAATATACCTGCCCTCTTTAGGACAGTACTAGAAATAGAGAAGAAAGATAACTTCCTTCCCTTCTTTCCCTAGGAGATTCTTCTTGAAAACAAATTCAGGATAGCTACAAAAACTTAGAAGGTAAGAAGGAGAATTAGATAGAACTGCTCAAATTTGATTTTTATTGAAGAACCAATAGTTAATGCTATTATATGTAGCTAAATCTGAATTCTGCAAGACAGTGCATTGTATAAGTACATTATTATTATTTTCTGAGTCATAAATATACAGGATTTTGTGGTATACATGATGTACACTCTTGGATTGCATTGCACCTAAATCAGTGTTTTAAACTTCGCATTCCTGTTCCAAGGTAATCTACACACAATGCGAAAACTTAGAGGCCAACAGAAATAAATTGGCTACAAACATAGCAGCAGTGTTGGCAGAAAATATCTTGAAAATATATGTGGACTATATTTCCTCATTTACACTGTATTTTCAAAATAAGCAGCTCCCTGTGGACTCTTAGACACAGAAAACATGTACTAAGGGATAGCATGTAAAGATGAACCAACAGAGGTAGGGCAGGTGAAAGTCCAATGCTGTAAATGTATATTCAGCATTCTTTTGGGTCATTGCCTTGATAATTCCACACCCTCTGAATAATATGGTCATACAGCAGTGACAAGCTACCATAGCCCTGTGAGAAGGAAGCTCTTTTTGTGTTCCTAACTAGGCATATGCAAAGGTATGCCCATAAGCTGTTGCTGAAAGTGCTGATTGCATCTAATTGGTGTTAATTTATTCTGGTCTGAATTGTACTGAATAATAGCTGTTAGCAGAGGCAGAAGAATTTTCTCCTTTATAGGTGTCGATTCAAGTCTTGCTGAAGAACAGAGTGTGCTGCTGTGCTTATTAGTAACTCCTATCCCCAAGGATAGGGATCTGTAGCACTCCTCTTTTGTGTCATGAAGAATACTTTGGCCAGAATTTTAATGTTTTTGCCAGTGCAGGTTGGCAAGAAAGCATGGCTCCCTGTCGTCTCTGTCTCTCGAGTGGCCCTGCCACTGAGTTTACATGTACTAACAGCTCTTGTTCAGAATGAGATTGCTCAGGGAGTTGTTTCCAGATTTTTGCTCTTGACGCACATGCGGTGAAACAATGTCTCTCTCTGGCTCCTAGTTTATAGGAGTGGGTGTGCCCAGTGTTAGAAAAGGCCATGCACTAGTAAATGGCTGCGTTACTGTTTCATTGTCCTTGTTCTTTCCTCCTGCGCAAATACAAGGAAGCAACAACCTAATATAATATTTTAACTTAATACTAAGAAAGCTTTACTTCCTCTGTGATAGTCGGTGCAACTGGCTTAGGACGTTTGATTGTTGTCTGAATTTCAGAAGTGATGTCTTGGTGATGGAATGTCCTTTCTTCACTTGCCAGCTGCTGCGTGGAAGTGCCTCGGTTCCATTTTCATGTGGCAGCTTTAATTTCTATTCCCTTAACAGAAAGTGAGCAATGCAGCACACCTTTCTTAGCATGCAATTAAACCGGCCTTAGTCACTGCTGGTAGAACAGGCAGAAACAGATCTTTTGACAGAAACAGTCTCTGATTAAACTGAGGGAAACACGTCCTGTTAAAGGTTTGAGGAAATCTCTTCAGGCAAAAAAAAAAAACCAAAAAACCAAAAACATGCTTGCTAAGGATGGACTTAGCATGGCCTTCCTTGTATTGTACTTTCCTTCCTGTAGATGACAGATATGGTTAAATGCTGGTACCATTTCTGCAAACAATGGCTTTACTCTACACCCTGCTGCAAGGGGTCATACTGGCTGCAGCCGATTCTTCCCAACCTGGCCTCATACTAATTTCAAGCTTTCCTGGAGCCAGATGTGTGATTGAGCTTTGCAAACATTAGTGGCCTAAGAAGTAATGCTTTCCATCTAACATTAGGTACCTGGATACTTTCTAGAGGCAACAGAGGCAGTATTTGCTCCTGAAGTAATCAATCCCATTCTGATTGGGGTGGTGGGGTAGCAAGTTGTTTGCTTCCTAGGTGTAGCCACAGCAGGAAGTGTTTTAACAAGTAATCTAACATCCCTCCTCTCTGCAAACCCAGCCTTGCAAGAGGATCTGGCATGGGATCCTTTTCAGTTGTATTTTCAGAAACATTAAGTGCTGTCACTAGTCAAACTGGTTATTACAATTCCTTTCTTCAATCACCTGAAAATTGTAATGGTATTTCAAAAAGACCAGTCCCTGCAGTCTCATGCTCAGTGTGGAATTTTCATAACTAAAAGCCGTATTGTCCAACGTGTCTTTCTCTATTATGTTTTAGAGAGCTCCTCAGACTAATATTGGTAAAGGAGATTATATTTTCTTCAAATCAGCTATTAGGAGAACTAATAGCAGATTTGAAGAAAAAGTAACACAATGGTATAGATCTTAAGGCCAAAAGAGGTCACAACAACAACATCTCCCAGATAACTTCTGAGATAAACACAGCTTGTATGCTTTTGTAATGGTCTCACTTAAGCAATTTCATGAACAGCAAAGCTACAGAAGCCTTGTTCCCAAAGTGTGTACATGCATGATGTGTGTCCTCCCATGTGGATTCTCTGATGTCTAATTCTGTGTTCCATTCCCCTGTGGGGAATAAGAGATCCATGGGTTGAGAGGACATCTTCTATGTTAAGGATTGGCTGGGCTGTTTGGTATCTTTGGTGATCTGGGTGAGGGAACTGGGTCTACCTCTACTAAATTTGCAGACAGCACCAAGTTGGGCAGGAGTGTTGATCTTCTGGAGGGCAGGAAGGCCCTGCAGAAGGACCTGGACAGGCTGGATCAGTGGGGTGAGACCAACAGTATAAGGTTCAACAAGGGCAAGTCCCAGGTCCTACACTTCGGCCACAATAATCCGATGTGGCTTTCCATCTGGCACTGGTGAGGCCACACTTTGAGTACTCCATCCAGTTTAGAAATTCTCTCTACAAGCAAGACAATGAGGTGCTGGAGCAAGCCCAGAGAAGGATAACAAAGCTGGTGAAGGGGCTGAATCACAAATCTGCTGAGAAGCATCTGAGAGCTGGGGTTGTTTAGCCTGGAGAAAAGGAGACTCAGAGGTGACCTTATCATAGACTTAAGCCATGCCAGAGGATGTTTAGGCTGGACATTAGGAAGAATTTATTCACAGAAAGGGTGAATAGACATTGAAATGAACTGCCTTCCCATGCACAGGAAGGTGGTGGAGCCACCATCCCTGGAGGTATTTAAGGAAAGACTGGATGTCCGCTTTGTGCCATGGCCTATTTGACATGGTGGTGTTCACTCATAGGTTGGACTTCATGATCTCAGAGGCCTTTTCCAACCTGATTGATTCTCTGTGTGATTCTGTGATCCTCTCTCTTTTGTCTCTTTTCACAAATTATTTAAGCATTTCATATTTAGCAACCCCCTACATTTTTGCTGAATTTCATTAAACTTTGCCACTGGCTTCCAGAAGCACTAAGAGGCACTGGAGAGACCCATGTTTATATAGAGCACAAAGCCAAGTTTTATTTTCATAGGAAACTTGGCAATAAATGTAGAGTGAGGGGTGTGGTGATGTGGTAAGAATATTGAGAAATGACTGATTTCATAGTGTGGTTGACCACAAAAAGCACAGAAAGGTGTCTGTGTCCAATCTCCCACATGGCCTGTTCTCTGTAGTCTCTTTCACAGAATTCCTGCTAGACAAGAGGTGCCTTGTTTTTTGTGAAAATACTCCATCATTTAAACTTAAAAAAAGGAAGTTTACTACTTC
This sequence comes from Taeniopygia guttata, assembly GCF_048771995.1. Classification (NCBI taxonomy): domain Eukaryota; kingdom Metazoa; phylum Chordata; class Aves; order Passeriformes; family Estrildidae; genus Taeniopygia; species Taeniopygia guttata. The sequence continues at coordinate 62,639,392 of NC_133026.1, read as the reverse complement.
AGCTCATAATCAGTCTTAGCAATGGGTCACAGCTAAAGTGTTGCTTATTTTATTTGTAAATTTGAGTTATTTTTTGCTCTTTTTGCTATTGATTCTTACACTGTATTTCTCTGCTAAGTTAAACAACCCTCTGAGACTAGCTATTTTTTTACAATGAGGGGTGTGGGTTCTGTAATTGGATCATTCATTTTGTTTTTTGATAAATGAAGCACATTGAATTCTTTGGTCCCCTATGATAGGGCATTTTCTCTAGCCATCATATTCTGGCTCCTCGCTCTGTAATTGCAATCTATGTGGTCAAAACCAATTTCTAAATTAATTGTCAGATTCTAGCTATAGTATGCTTTCTAGCTGACACAGATCCTGCAGAAAGAGAGCAATATCGAGTTTCCTATCTGCTTTGCATGATAAAGTAAGGATAGCAGCATCAACTAATTTGTTGGGGTTTTTTTTTTTTTTTTTTTTCACTATGGCTGGGAAGATGCTACTTCAGTACAAGCTGTAGAACCAGCTAATTTGAAGTTGCTTTTTTATATTTATATTTAGTTTTCCTTTTACAACTCTTGCATTCATTAGCAAGCATTTGTTGAACCATGCTGTTCCTTTGAGATCCTCAAATGCCCTGCTCAAAGCCAAGCACTGTGTGCATTCAGGAAGATGTTGGTCTGTCACTACATGTTTCCATTTTTCTCTCCATGATGAACAATTTAAATTTGTTATTGCCAGCTGTTTCTTTCTACAGTGTTGTGCTGTGGTTTTTTCTCATGTGATTAGTGATCCTGATTGAGTCAACTCCTTACCCTGCACAGGGATAGCATCAAGGCTGCTCTGATATGTTAAATTGCCTGGCAAGCTAGCATCACAGAAGATTTAAAACTGTAAGCAGGCAGAGCATGTGTTTGACCAGATTTTGCTCTTTTATAAATTTCCTCTGAAGGAGTAATTTATTTATTGCAATAATAAACAAATGTGATTAAGTTCCAGCCTGTCTCAGTTTTATCTAGAGTGGTCATCCTCTTATGATTTTCTTGGGTAAATACTTGTACCACTTTTGTTTGCTTGCCTCTATCTGACACATGAGAGCATAATCTCACTGATTGCTGCTCACAGAGAGTTTAATGCAGACACAGTAAAATGCTTAATCCTCAGTCTCTGAGAGTGATCAAAAGAGTCAAGTTAACCATTTCACCTTATGGCTAAACATTAATTACATAGGGTGCACTAGTATCCTTTCTTAGGAAACATTTTAACCTAAAGCACTCAGTGATTAGTGCTGGCAGGTCATTTTTTGCCGTGCTGCTGCAGGGCAAAGTTAAACTTCACTGGCTGCAGCTGTGCCTCTAGCTGGGTGACGAGTTGGTATAGGTTTAAGACAACACTACTGACAAAATGGATGGATTAAAAATGAGATTCTTCTGTTGTTACAGAACAGCCAGGCTAGAATGAAATGGCAGTGGTTCAAGCTCATGCTAGACAGACCATATGGTCCTTACAGTGAAATGAAGGGGTGTTGCATATGTGTATTGCTAGGCATGAGGACAACAGCTCCAGCTTTCAGAACTGCTGGCAGGAGTCCTACATAGAAGAAATGTTCCTTTCCTCTATCCCTTAAAAGTCGTTTAGGAGTGAAGCCAGTGTCCTTGCCTGTCTCATGCTAGAGCAAGATGTAACAGGAAAACATCCCTCTTATAAAGAAGTGGACATCATTAATATGTTTCAATTATATATGCAACTAAATCTTAAAACATAAATATGCAGCTAAAATCACCACTATCAATTCTGAAGTAAAGGACTTCAGAGGATCTCTTGGGTGATTTTGTCTTACCCCTTTTCTCCCAATTATTAAATGAATGCTGATAAATTTATAAAATTCAATTTTAAGAGTTTGTTATTTTCCTGCCTTATTGTTCCAGAGCTCTGATTCTCTCCTATCTTAATTTTCTAATTCTCACCACAAATTCTAGTCTTGCTTGGTGATGCCGTTAACAGCATGTAAGATTTTTGAGAGAAATACCCACTTGTTTTGTGTCTGGGAGATGAGTTTGAGATGTCAAGTGTGTTTTGAGTAAAAAGTGCTAGTTGAAGACCTAGCTGATGACTTAAAGCTGCATAGTAGAAACAATAATTTTTCCAGTGTGCAAGTGGTGAGTGAGCCAAGTCATCCTCAGGCAGAGGAAGGAAACCCCCAGCCTTCCAGGAAATCTACTTCTAAAGGCTTTTTCCCAGCCTTACAATTTGCACGGCCCTACTGAGTGACTCTACATACCTGAATGGGTAGAGCTCCATAGGAGATTTCCACAAATCCCACTGTCTTTTATGTGGTGCTCTAACTAAATCAGAACAAGGATAAAAACAAATAAGCTCTGTGACTCAGGCACAGGTAAGTCAATGACAATGCAGTCATATGCTAAAGCAAATTGCTCAGGTTGTGGGAAGTGTATCTTTACACCCTCTACACCCATTCTCACCCCCCTATCCTTGCACCCTCTCTTTCATCCTCTGAATCTTTCTTTTCTCTTTTGAGGCAATGGTGCCATTAGTTAGGGTGCTGTGCTCTGCATACTGGGTAGTGGAATGAAGCGTGTGTGCCTATCAGAAGGCAAATCTCACAGGTTTGCTTTGGCTTTGCTTTCTGACTCCTGGGTTTAGCTATTGATATCATTTGCTAAAAAGCAAAAGGGATTGAGCCATTAGCAATAAGGCATTTCCTTCTGTTTTTTACTTTCCTTTCATGAAGTGCTTTCATGCTCTTAGGCAGAGCATTGTTTCTGCATCAACTCTGCCTGAAATTGTGTATTATGGTGGCTGCTAGCCAAAAAAGGAAGGAACAATTTGAACACCTCTCCCTGCAGTGACAACTGACAAAATTGGGAACTACTATGCAAATCTGGAAAGTGTGAGGGTCATATGGCTTAGTGGTTTTGTCAGTGCTGCCAACAAATATAAGGGCCCAGTTTTCCTGCTAGCACTGTGTGTATGAGGCAAAGGTAATAGGAAGCCCACAGAACTAGAAGAAACTAATATCTACCGCAAACTCTGTCACTGATGAGTCTCCCAAGAGAGTAAGAGAAATACAGTGCTGCTAGAAAGGGGTTTAGGAGTGTGAGAAATGGCATTGTGTTGTACAGTTTGACTTACACAGTGTTGGTTTTTGAGGTCAGATCTGCAGCTGGTATAAATCACGACAGTGAAAACAAATGTTGATGCTAATTTCCCTTGTAGTCTTTAGTTCATTTTTTTGCAAATCATATGACAACTGCAAAACAATTTGTTTTCATTAACATGAGGCAAAAATCCTAACCACTGTGATAATTTAAGTAAAAAAACCCTACCACATCTTCAATGAAGATGTAACCTATATCGATCTGCAAACCACTCAACCTTAGTGGAAAGTAGCTCAGAATTTTGTATCACAAGTATCAAACACTACAGCAGCATTGGATTTAGAGCTAAGTGTTTTCTGCTTTTACACAGGTGTAAATTTGGATCATATCCAAAGACATTAATTGGCTTGCACTGTTTCTGTACTGGTGCAAGGGGAGCGAACGGTCTGCACTGGAGTGTCTGGACCTCTCCTAGAGAATCACAATTCCCTCTCTAGGAAGTGATCTATGTTACAGACGTCTGTTGACACAGCACTATGAGCCAGGGTTACAAAAAGGTGTCATCTCTGGCTAGTGGAGCCAGGCCAGGAAAATCTCCAAATCCAAATGCAATTACCCCAGTGAAACTATTATACAGTTACAGGGTGACTTTCAGAAGGGTTGCCAAATGCAGTGGTTCTGCTGCTCCTAAATTACATCCACACAAGGGATGCTTTGCTGGATGCTTTGGCTGTAATGGTTACTCCAACAAAATGTCCTGTTAGTATAGATCAGATAAACATCTTTTAAAACCTGCCTTCTTTAGCAGTTAATAATTAGTAAGCTTTAGGCAAATGGGGGATCTGAGTTTTAGGCAAACTGTGGAAGACAGGTTAAAGCTGCCCAAACCAGCCTGTATTGCATGACACCTGTGAAGCAGTAAATATAGTCCCCCCGCCTTGCAAGCACAACATTTAAGAAAAAATTATGATTTATTCATAAGCAATTGGATTTGTTCTTTTGCATTTGGGTTTTGTTGTTGTTATTTTTTGGGGGGGTTGTTTTCTTGTTGTTGTTTTGTTTGTGTTTGTTTGTAGTAGTTTTTGTGAAGAGATACCAGAAGATATGCTATTTCCTTGGTATAATACCAAGGGCCATAGAAATGTTTTGTAGGGACTTTAAATCATAACACAATGTTTGGGTTTGAGTGGTGAGGGAGAAGCAAGACTGTATCTGATTTGGATATATATGTTTAACCTGCAACCTAACTCCCAGGGCTTTCTGAGGCTATCCATGAACCCGATCCCAAACCCACATACTTCCCTGGGAGCACCAGATGCTTCGCATCTAAAAGGGCTCTCTTCTGTCCCATTCTTCTTATTTATGGAGCCTTTCTCCTGGTATGGTGATCTTTTGCTTAGTTCAAAATAAATGGTTTTAAAGAGGAATGAATAATAAACAGGGTTAATATTAATACTAAATAAGCAAGCTGTTCTGTTAAAGAAAAAAATAGAGAAAGAAAATCTAACTTTTTCTAGTTATTTTCTTTATTTTAGCAACATGACTTGCAGTAATACTTCCAGCACAGAGATTCTTAGAGGGTCATAATTCTGCTTTGTAATTTGTTGTGGTTTTGGATAATCTGGGCATTGTTGCCAATGACAAAATGGGGAAAGTGGGACAAATTTGTTTGTATGCATATACTAGCACTTGCATTCATCTCTGGCATATATGTGCCTGGAAGGATTCACATCCCTCCTCTCCAAGTATATGGCCTCCATGTGTTTGGGATTTGTTACATTCCAGTCAGTGCAGCATAAATCCTTATTAGGTAGGTCATAATGATTCTTACTGCTCAGCTGGGCATGTGTTTGATAACTTTAGCCTTTTGCTAGTAGAATTTGGAACTAACGTCTACTGAAACAAGTAATAAAGCAGCCTTTGAATTTTTAATACCTCTTATTGCATGTTAGTTTAATTAGTTCTGCCCCTTCACAATGACTTAAGACATCTCCCTTCATATGTTGCCAAATTAAGATAATGCAGAGAAAAATATTGGAAGAGGAGGGAAAAAAATCTCTACAGCCAAAGAGAAAGAAGTTTCTGTGTAAGTGATCTGAAATGAGGCTGAGAACAAGTAAGGTACCACCAGGAAAACTGCTGCCATCAACACTGCTGGAAAGAGCTGTGATGAACATCTGGTTCTTGAAACTCTGTTGCTCTGCAACACATCTGAAACACTTAAACACATTTTTAATGACATGAATGACACGAATGCAAAATAATGGAAAATAAGGCTCAGCAATTTGTTTTACTGTAACACATTAAATTATCGAAGGGTCCTATCCGACTATGTGATAAGCCTACTCCAAAATCATCCAGTAAAAGCAAACAAGAAATGTGACCTTTTTCCAGATGGACTCCCACAGATCATCCACTGTATGTTCAAATTTCATGGGCAAACACACCAGCTAAAGATATATAGGGTAAGGAGCAGCAAGATGATAAGCTCCTCTCACTGATCCAAAACCATAATCTCTGCTATGTTTCAAAAAAATTCTTTTCTAGAATTTCTACCATGCATATCTAAAGGAAGTAGCCTTTTGCAGGGAATTGAATTCTGATTTCAGCCTTCAAGGTTTTTTTTGTTGTTACAGTGTCTCTTGTGAGATACAACTGAAAGTGATTTTGAAAATATTTAGTATGGACCATCCACTGTGGTTTGGCATCTCTTGTGTTTCTGATCAGATTAGCACTGCTGAAGGGTTTTGCATGCCTATCACAGGAGACAAATAAACAGACTTCCAAAGGACAAAGGAGATCTTTAAAACTGAAAAAGATAAGCTCTCATTATGTCAGAATGGGCTTTGTATAAAATGTTACAACTCCACATAATTATTAAGAAAAGGGCTTTTTTTTTGAAAACTCAGGACTTTCACCTGAATCTTACCCATTGGTCAATGTGGTTGTCATGCTGCATTAAGAAAGTCCTGCAGAAAATAATTTCGTTTTGACAGCTATTATGTGATACTGCCTGCATCACAAATATACCTTTAATTCAGAGCTTACTCATAAAAACCTGAAAATGCCTATATGTACATGGTTGAATTTGCTTCTTTCCTGGCATGAAAAACGAATCAGCCAACCTCTTGTCTCCCAGATCCCCCTGCTTAGGAAGATGCTCTTTACTCAGGATATGGTGAGGCACTGGAGCAGGTTGCCTACAGAAGTTGTGGGTGCCCCATCTCTGGGAGTGTTCCAGGCCAAGTTGAAGGGATCCTGAGCAACCTATTCTAGTAAGTGGCATCCCTGTCTGTGACAGGAGAATTGGAACTAGATAAGGTCCCTTCCAACCCAAATCATTCTATGATTTGTGGCAGTGACCTTGGGAAATTAAGCCTCCAACAGAGAGGGACATTTTGATATGCAAATGAGTTTTATGAAAAGAACTGTACTAGTGTGAGATCTTTGGGTTTTTTGTTGGTTTTTTTTTTTTCTGTTGAGGTATCTAAAATAAGATTTACTGTCAGCCTAGAAACTCCTGTTATTACCAGAATTACTCCCTGCCTTGTTATTAATGGAGAGGCTTGAAAACAGGCTCACTCTGAAAATGTAAAGTACAGAGCATAGCTTAGTAACCACCTACCTGTCACTGTGACCAAATCTCCAAAAACCAAAATAAGATGTCTTTACACCAAATTTTCTGTGTTAAAGAGGACATCATTTATTTAGGTGCCTGGAAGGCATGGGGGATCACTCCTCCTAACATGCCCCCTGATTTCTACAAGTGTATTGCTAATATACGGCCACTACATGCATATTATAATTTGTTTATTACCATAAAAACCCTCCCCATGTTTCCCAAGTTCCTAAACTCAGTCCTTGTTTTGGCAGTAGCTGCATTTGGCTGTAGCCGAGCCAAATGTATCCTCTTTTTCTTCTAACAACCTTTTCTCTGCTAAAGGTCTGCAGACAAAGTGTCTTCTCTGCCTAAAGTTCACAGTTCCAGTGTCTTTATACTAAAAGCTCACAATTACAGATGAAATTGAATAAACCTTTTTGGTATCAAGGGAGTTTTAGGTGTTTAGGTGAGGATGAGAAGATGAGACGTTTTACTCCACCAAGAAAAAAAAAAAAAAAAAAAAAAAAAAAAAAAGACAGGATTTAAAACTCATATCAGGAAAAGCTTTTAAAAAAAGAACTGCCAAAGCTTGTACTGATCTAATATGATGAAAAAGCCGGACCAGCTCACCTGCAAGTAGAAAGCATCCCTAAATAAAGTTCAGGAGGCCACTCCAGTTTGCTGACTTTCAAGGTACAAGATCTGTCCAGCTGTCTGAGCTATTTTTGCAGCATTTGGGAATGTATATTTTCTTAAAAGGTATAGTGTTGTCCTGAATTACTCTGCCTGGAGGAGCTCTGTTGTTCTCATTAGTTTGAAAAATGGATAATGCAAGGCAGAGGCAGACATGATACATCCACCTCTCTGAAAGGCCCTGATGGTTCACTGACAATGTTCAGTAACCCTGTTATAAATGCTTTTCTGGGTTTCTCCTTTGGGGGGCTATTCCTAGTGCATCCTAACTTGCTTAACCAGCTGCAGGAATTTGAGAGCATTCTCTGTGGCTCTACAGGCTGAATGGAAGACCTATCTTGGGGATTCTTGTTTGCTTTTTAAGTTTGCATTAGCAAAACCATCCAGTTGTTCACAGTCATTCTAGCAGCCCTGCTTCCAAATCCTGCCCTCGAAGTCAGTGAGGTGGGATGACAACCTTCGACCCCACTAGGTCATGGCAGCATGATAGGCTGCATCAGAGTAGACCATTTTTCACATTACATATTTATGAGACATTTGCTTTGGTGCTGCTGCACTGGGTGAGAATGGAGGTTGACAAAAAGCCAGGGTAGACACATTGCTGGCCTGCATCTGTCCTCAGGTGGGCACGTAATGTTCTACCAAGATAAAACAGGGCTGGAGAAGATTCTGCAGCATAAGACAACGCCAGCCTGGTCTTAACTGCCCTGTTTTTTGTTTTTTTTTCCCAGCTGTTACATTTGTTTAACTAGAATAGACAGTTGTATGAATACCCCTTCGCTGCATCATTTCTGATCTTAAAAATTTTTTTTAAGTACTATGCAGCAACCAATTTACTTCCTGACATGAAACACGTTATGAATTATCACCCTGGAATAGTGGGATTTAGAGTAATTGAGTTTCAAGCTCTGGCTTTCTGATCCAATGCTCTTAGAGCCATACACATCTGCCTTTACAGACAGCAAAACCCAAAGGGATTAGAAGCTGATGCAACTCTACTCCTGTTCTCTCTCAAATTAGTTTCCTGTCCATGTTGATTTGAGAGTATAGTTGCAAGGAGGTGCAACATAAGGTAGTTGGTGGTTTTGAGCATTTTTTGGGTTCCACCTCTACTCAATCCCTTTTTTGTTTGTGCTGAACTTGTTACAACTTGTCTGCATAAGAAAAAAATTCAGAGTAAAAGGCAAGCTGCTTTCAAGTGAACTACATGTGAAAATACATTATCAGTGGCAGCAGAGTGGTGATGGTGTCTCCACTGTCAGACTGTTTGCCACTTTGAAGGGGCCTGTCTCCCTTTGGTACTACACATAACACATTTTGGGAGCCCCATTGCAAGTAAAACATTTTCTATAAAGAGAGTTGGTTTGCAAATTGCAGTGGGCAGAACTGAGGCTCACAGTATTCAATACCAAGCTCTGAAGCAATGAGGGTGTCCTCAAAATATATCACTCCTCTCCAGAGCTCTTTCTGTCTTGCAGACATATGGCCAATGTTAATTGCTGCTGAGCAGAATTTAGCTAGAACTCTGCTAAAAGATCAAATTATTTAAGATCCTTAGTGTTATGCTGTGTATTGAATTGTATTTTTTCTTGATTTAAAGCAATTTTTTGTAATATTTTTGTTCTTTGCTGTTACTTGTTTTTTTAAAACTTGCAGTCGAAGAGAATGTAGAGTTTGAAAATCAGGAATGGTTAAAGTGTTATTTGCTGAAATGTGGCAAATGAATTTTCTGTTCTGGGCCAATTTGTTTTGACATCTGGGAGGATGCAAGTTTTCAGCTGCTTGCTAAGCATTATTTCAGGGTCTTATAGTCCAATCCAGCATTTCCTTCTTTGAATCATATTTCTCACACTTGTTCTTAGTTCATCAATATATTTTCTCTTTATCTCTGAAAGTTCAGCAATTTTCAAGAATAAATGTATTTTATTTTCTTCATTGGGAAAAAAAAGCCAACAAAATCCAACAATTTTTGTAGCATTTTTACAGAGGTATTTGGCCTCAGCAAGAGACAGTAGAAACATATTTGACAGAAACAAAGATCTTCATTAAGAAAAACTTCAAATATCGTCTGAAAATTTGGTTCTGGTTGTAACTGGACTGGCAGCACATTAGCATAAGCACAAGATTAACCATTAAGCTTTAATTTTTTACTGAACTGGTATTTTTTGGTTCCAGGAAGGAACAGATTCTCAGAGGACTGAATTAACAGTCTTAAAAATCTGTTTCTTTTGCATATACTGTTACTGGTCATACAATAAGCCAAATTCTCTCTGCATTTCATTAGCTTTGCCCATGCATGCGTGTGTAAAGAGTATGGCAATGCCCATTGAGCAGTCTCTCAGTGCTCCATTGTGTTTGCACATGCATGCATAAGAATGTTGCTTTTTAATATAGAAGGGCTGCTGTTATGTGGTCTGTGATGATGTTTGTGTAAGCAAGCAAGGCTTCCTGGCTCGTCCTTCTCCTGCTGCCCACAGCCCTGTCTCACCGTGTGTCTGCATTGGGTTAAGAGGTTTGGCTTCCCAGATCCAAAACTCATGTTTCTTTTCATGGGATTTCTATCCTAAAATTATCTGCTGAGATTGTTCAAAAATAATTTTTCTACCCTTGTGATATGTGTTGTTGTTCAGCCTTTTTCACTTAAACCCATCATTTTGATTCTATAGAAAAAAGTGCTCAGGTGGAACAAAATGACACAGATATGTGCTGCAAATGGTGTTAGCAAATAGGTATCAGTGTGACACCCAAACAAAGAAATTAATTTATTTTAAAATATTACTGCATTTACAGACATCTTTTCTGCTGAGGGAAAAAGGCCAGGTCCTTGTGTATTAAACAGCACATGATCAAATCATTAGAAAGTCTGTTAGAGAGTACAGTGTGGAAGAAATATGATTAAAAACCCTGTTGGGACTCCTAATGTGGATTTTTGTGCAGGAAAATACACAGGTGGTATTTAGGAGTGTGAACCAGTAATTAAATGTGCATAATAGGTACATGCTTGTACATGTATTAAAAACCTGTGTGGTGGAGAACATAAGTGATGGAGATAACCAGCAGAGTAAGATGATGCAAATTAAAAAGTGTACAACTTTCCATGAATTGAATGTGCTTTGGCTGTGAGCTGAATTACACATCCCTCCTGTTCTAGTTCAGAGACCGCTGTGGAGTGATGGTGACCTTCCTTGTTTGTGTGATAGAGCAAGGTGTTATCAATGGAAAATTAGATCAGTACTGCCTTCTTCAAGTCATACTTTTTTTGAATTTCAGGTTAAATGCCTGTAACAAGGGAGAAAAACATTTTATTCCACTGTTCAATCTGAAGTCTCTTCTATCCATCCTTGCAGGCCGGCAATGCCACTCTCCCCCAACTTTCCTCAATATCTCACTTTGCTGTGGGGTATTTCTCTTTCTCCCCTGGGGAAGCTGGTTATGCTGACACCTCTGCAGGAACTTGTGCTGATGCCTTCTGAAGTCAGTAGGCATCTGCTTATTTAATCAAATGATTATCAAAGCAAACCCTCATCTCAGGCAATTGCAGTGCTTGCTATAGCCAGTGGGGAAACATTAACTTCTGATCTGGCAGGTTTTGGGTACCATCTGCCCTGCCAGGCTGTCAAAAAGTACAGCTCAGTCACCCAGCTGGAATTGTTTGAGAATATGTCATGGATAAATACGAGCAGAACGTGATGGTTACTTCTCCATCCTCGGTTATTGCTCTAAACCAGGCTTTCAGGAGGTTTCCAGCTGACATGGAAAAATGTTAGAGCCCAAAGTAAATACAGCAGGAAGTGGTGACTCTCCACATTTTCTCTCATGAGCTGTATTGCTATGAAGACTGCTCTTGGAGGGAAATGACCAGGTAAATCCTGGCCTCTGCCAAATAGAGCCCCAGGTAGTGCCACAGAGAAATGAGCTGACAGATAGTGCTTGACTGACCAGACGGGAACTGATCCTCTCAAAACCAAAGTGGTCATGACCATACATTCCTCTATCTGAAATGGAATTCTGAAACCATTTGGGTTTGAAGTGCTCAGAAAATAAGGTTTTGTCTGCCTGTAGAGAGCTGGGAGTGGGTGGGGGAGATCAACGAGTTTGATTATTTCTCTGCTTTTAGCTCAACTATTCTGTGTTATGAATTATTCATGGCAGCAGTGTATGGTACTGCTGACATTTGTCGTTGCAGGTTTCATTATATGCAAATGTGAAAGCCCCTTTTGCAGACACTACATGAGACTTTTTTTCATTATGTGAAAAAGTGACAGTGTACCAGTGAAACCAGCACTTACTTGGCCTATCATAACAAGAATCTGTTCTTCTTTAATAACGTTTTCAGTTCATCACACACACTGTATCTCCTTGCAATATGAGTTATAACCTTGCCTTTCTTGAGTCAGATTCAAATGGTGCTTTTTTCCCTCCTTATTGCTGTGAAAGAAGTCTGAACACTGTAGAATGTGGTAATTTAAGCTCCCCGTGTTCAGATATTGCTGGCCTCTGCTGGTACATAAACATCAGGCTTTCATTAGCCATAAGCATGAGAATTTAGCTCTGAATATAGTTATCCTGATATATCTCTGGAATATGTCTATTGAGAGCCACAGCCTGACTGCAGATGTTGGGTTGTACCTGGGGTGGTGGAGAGAGCTTGCCTTGGGAAAAGAGGCAAGGCAACTGGTACTCTGTGAATAAGGCCCTAGATTTATGTGTAAATAAGAGAGGATTTTGGCTCTAGAATATGAAATTATACTCAGGGGATGATCTTTTCATTGCTTTTATTTTAAGAAAAATCTGCTGTTGGAGCAGGAGTAATTTAACTCTTATTATGCTCATTTCTGTGAGACTCACTGAAATATTCCCTGCCGGAATACTATTCAGAGGGGACTTATTGTGTATAAGGCTCTTCATATTTTTAAAGTCTCTTAGGTTAAAACCTCATCTGCTAAAAAAATCATTATAACAAGTACCTTCTGTACGTCAGAGTTCACCCAAACTTTCAAACTAAGAAAAGAATATTGCCCTTTTCCCTGTCCCTTTTTCTTTAGGTCTGTGTTCACCCTTCCAACACAGTACTCAGATAAATAGGTTCTGTTTGCAGCTCTTTGCTGGAACAGCAGGGGAATAGGGAAAAACTTATTTATTCAAGTTGTCATTACTTCAGCATGGGGAAAAGAACACCACAGTGCTGTGCCTGAGAATCTTTCTGGGACTGCTCAGTCTGTGTCAGGGACTGAGATGAGGACCAAACCAGCCCATGAGGAGCACAGACACACTTTGCAGTAGTTTTCCTCCCCTCATTCTGTTGTTTTTGCAAGCTCAGCAGTAAAGGGAGTCAGAATAGGGAAATATAAATGTATGTTTTTTAAAACATTCAATGTATACTGTCTTAAAAGTCTGCCATGGCTGTGCCAGAAGGCAAAGCTTCCACAGAATATTTGAAGAAGTTTTTCAAAACCTTTTTGCCTCCCTTTCTCATTTGGAGGTTTTTTGTTTTCACCAAAAAGGAATTTTTCAATAAAAAGGAAAGTGTTTTATTCAAAAGCCCTTAGAGCAGAAAATTCTTTTGTTTCTTAAATTAAAAACAAGCTGTTTTACTTCAGAAACCCCATTCTTGATGTGTTTAAAATCTCCATGGAAATAATACAGGATTTTTTATTTGGTTTATTTTCAACAGCTAAACTAATAAAATGCAGTAGACTCTCAGGAATATTCTATTGTTTTTACAGCATTTTAGCAAGTGAAGCTTTCCCTGATCTGTGATTTCATCTCATTACCTTGTACACAGTAACCTCAGCAGTGCTTAAAAGCCATTCACTGTACCAAAACCAGATTGAACCCTGCTCTAACTCCTGCAGCTCAGCAGGTGAATTTTCCCTCTGAAATATCCAAGGCAATTTAGCAAATCTTATTTGCAGAAGGGATCAGATGAGAAATTGTTGCTGTTTTGTTTAATCTCATTCAATTTTCCAGTTGAGATGGGGCTGTTTATCCCCCCTTCTGCAGCAGAATTTTCAGTGCATTGTGGAGTTCAGGCATGTGAAGGTCACACACACCCCACCTTGGCTGCATTTTTTACCTCCAGAAAGAAGAACTTCTCAAAAAAGGCACAATTGTTATTGCTACTTATATTTATGCCTTGAAAGAGCTTCCACTATGTAGTAAATTACAGTGTTTATATATGGGTTTGGGACCTTGAACAAAAATAGAGGGTTTTCTTAATCCAGTTTGTCAGAGGCAAAGATTAAGTGTAGATGATCCACTAAAAGAAAAATTGAAAGAGTGTCTGGATTTGATCCTACCCTGACAGAAGTGGTAAGCTGAGGATGGAGCTGTTCACTCTTAAAGGCAAGCCAGGGATTCTCCTGGAAAACATTATGGCTCTTGATAAATTCTGTAGAAATCCTCAACATATGAAAATATAGCACACAAAACATTCAGAGAGATATAAATGAAGCCAAGCAGAATTCCTAGATATTTCTGGCACTGTTGCACAGAGAAGCCTTTGTGGTGTTGTGAATAAAAAGTATTTAACCTCTGGCAAAATCAGTTTGTGAGTACCATACATTTCAGAGTAGACAAAGACTCTGCAATGTGGCAAAGAGAGAAAATGTGACATTCCACCCACCGTAACCCCAGATAGTCTCTAATCCCAGATATTCCCCAGGGATTGGGAAGTGCATCTGGGACTTCTGAAGCATCTTTTCCATTGTAGCCTGAAATCTAAAACCCAGCACTGTTTAGATGTCTCTGAGCTTTCTCAAGCTGCTCAGGCTGATGTGAAAGAAGCTTCCTAAGATTAGTCCTAGTACACAGTGGGTTTTGCCATATCTGGCTGTAGTGGAAATTATCTACAAAAATTTATAACATCTGTCTCAGGGCTCAAATCTGTTTGACATGTAGGAAGAGCCTGGGTGGTTAAATGAAGCTTCAGGGGTGACAAGTGTGTTTTGAGCTTCAAAGCCAGTTGGATCAGTTGTAGAAGGACAGAGGTAAGTCTTCTGCCCAAAGCATTTGAGAAATGTAAGAGAAAAAGCTACATGATTAAGAGTTTATTAAGAAACTAGAACTTAAGTTCGCATTCGTGACAGAAAAGAAAATATGTTGCTTGCTTATAGCTGAGACTGTTAAAGCCTCACTGTCAACAAATGCTGAAATGCAGCTTATTTTATTGCCTCTGGAAGTGATCACTGTGAGAAGTCACAATGATCAGCTATGTGTAGCCTTTCTCCCAGCAGGAAGGGGAGATGCATTTTCTGCTTTGAAAAATCCAAGAGTTGACTTCAAAACAACTTGTTGTACATCTATTGCTATGCAGGAGTTAGAATTTATCTACCACATGCTCTTTTAAAAGCCCCAGATGAATTTGCTGAGATGCTCTAAAAATTTCTTTATTTCCAAGAGAAATCCAATAGCAAACACAAGTGGAATGATACAGACAGGCCATGCAGTGCTGCAAAAATTGTTCCCTTTTCCATTCTGGGAGAGAAGCAAAAGAGCAAAAGAGATTTAAAAACCATGCCAGCCTATCAACCAGCCCTGGAGTACTGCTGCTCCATACAGCATAGTACTCTCATCTCCCTTTCTGCGCTGAGTTGCTGCCTTTTTCTGCCATAGGTAGAAACACACCCTTACTTGTTCTTAGGTATTGGGGAATAGATGTATGAGGTAAATTGTAGTGATAATGAGCTGCTTTGATACCTATAACCCTTGAAAAGGGACTTTCTTCCAGAAAATAATATGATGTTCTGCCCTATGCCCCAGATTTGCCTACTCTAAAAGTCAAACTAAAACTCTCCAAACAAAATCAAGTTCATAAATAAACCTTCTCTTTCTTGATGTCACACCAACTCCTATTCCACAAAGGCCACTGCTGGCATTCTTTCGTGGGCATTCTTTCGTGGGCAATGACATGATTTGAATGTCTTTTAATATGTTTTTCTATTTCTCTTCTTTTTTTCTGCTGAGCTCTCTCATTATCTGTGACTCTGGTCTTGCTTATCTGCATTCAATTTATTTTGTGGTTTTGAGAACTGCAGTAGTTAATGCCGAAAGCTGTGAAGGCTGATAATTAATTACAAATCCTCTCAGTGAATTCTCCTGAAAAGAGTTCGGTGCTTGAGAAAGGTTGTTAGCAAACAGACCTGGGACCCAAAATCTATTGCTGCCATACTTGTGTAGGAAACTCTACCAGGGCAATATTCCCCTTATTTTAGTGAGGTGCTCCTTTGCTTGTGGCTTTCTTGGTAAAACACAGAGCTTCATGCACCCAGCTGCTGCTCTTGGCTCCACCAGTGAGCTGCTGGCCAGCTGCTCTATCTGCCCATGCCTTGTCCTCTGAAGAAAGGAGTCAGTGCTGCCAGCTATCATGTCATGCCTTTGGGAAGTGCTCTGAAAATAAACGGAGAGTGTTCAAATGGCTATTTGAGAAATATATGGTGAAATATCCTTTAAATGATAGGAAAATGCTAATATTTTCCTGGCGTGCTTCAGTGTAAAGCTCGATTGGCTAGAAGCCAGAGCCCTGCAAGGCAGGACTCTTTCTAAGTACTGCTATTAATTATGTACTATCATTTATTAATAATTGATACTGCTTTTTTAGACAGGCAAAAAGGCTTGGAGCTAGTTAAATGTGCTTAGGAAAATGATCCCTCCATTGAGGGGTCGAAATGGGCAGGAACTGCGCTTGGGGGTCAGCATGAATGCAGTCCCGCAGTTTGTTGTTGTTTCTGACAGTGAAGCTATTGTGGGGTAGGAAGGGAGGGAAGGAGAAACAACCACAGCTGGAATTTTCCCTTCTGCACACCGCTGCCTCCCTCTCTGTGCCTCACAGCCAAACTGCAAAGCTCTCTAGAGCTGGCATAGCTACTGCAGAAGGGAGTCCTGGGTGCAGTACCATCCCCAAGTTTGCTCTGTGAGGCTGAATTTCATCATCTGCTGCAGCATCAGCTGAGCTGGGATGCCAGATTTTTCACTTGTGTTCATGTCAGCACTGATGTCTTTTTGACTGACCCTTTTGGGCTGGAAGAGGGCCCAAGATAAAATCCTGTTTGCAAGCACTGTCCACTCTTAGCCTCCTAGGGTCCAGGTGGAGAGAGCCTGTGGCTCAGACATTGTGGAAGTGAAGCCTCTAGAGCTCATTGTGGTTTGGCTCTGTTTCTATATTGGTTTTAGCAGCTAGCATAATTGCTGAGGGGCTGAACTATAGAAGAATGTAGATTATTGTAGTAATTTGAAATTTTAATGCTGAGAATGGGAGGTAAAGCCAGAGAGGTTCCTGTTGTCTCTTTCTAACAAGCATTAAATAGTATCCAGGGAATCCCACTCAGGCACAGAATTCAATCACTACAAGTGGTTTCTCATGACCTTTCTTTTCAGATGGTGACTTTTAGCCATGTGTCAGTTAAACTAACTCTTAAGTTTAAGCTACCTGTTGCCTTTCAAGAAACTCAATGGCTTTGTGAAACTATCAAATGCATGACAACTCTTAAAGCCCCTGTTACTTTTCCTCTAAAAGGTTCAATGATTGTTAACAGTACAGAATACTGGAAGAGGTCACTGCAGGTTTCACTAATCACACATATCAAATATTCAACATCCTTTCTTCCTGGAAGGAAATGAAAAGAGCGCCCTTCAAGTTAGATTGGATAATTATTGAGCACATTACTTCTATTTTTCATGAGTCAATATAATAATGTGTCAAAAGATAAATATGTTCTCTATAAAAATTTTATTGCTTGTGTTACAGGGAATTTTTTACTTCACTAATAACAATATTTAACCATATACAGATGCTATTTTATAATTGCATGAAGTGAGATAAAATGGCAGTGCAGTGAAAAGAGTGTTTTTAAGGGTTAAAAGAGAATTGTGCCATAAGAGCTGAAGTAACAGTATTGTAATGAGACGCCAATTAATGCATGTGTCACTAACAAAAGGGGAATTGGAGGCAGAAAACATGTTTTACAAAAGCCAGTTGAAGGCTTCCAGAGTCTAAGTTTCAAGCAGAACCTGAAGAAGTTAGCCTGGATGACAGATGATATTTCTGGTTATATCCTTTCATGGAGATACGGAGGTGGTTTCATGAGTTCTCACAGGGCTTTGTTACTCAGGTGAAAACTCCCACTCTATACAAAAGTATTTTATAATGCCAAAAAGGTGGTCCTGCAGCCCTTATGGTTCATGCTGCAATAACTTCAGCATGCCTGCAACCCTTTCCCTCTGGGAACCACTCTGGCATCTCTTGAGGATAAGCATCATGATATGTGGTTGTTCACAAACCTAAAAATGACAATTGCTGCTATAGGTGAAGATGTATTTCTTGTGTTTATCCATCCTAGCTAATGATTTTGGAGGGAGATAGGACAGAGAACAAAAAGACAACCAAACAATGAAACAACCAAACAAAAAAGACAAAGCGTCTTTTTAAATGTTTGTAGCTTTCCAAATTTGGCCTTAGAATTGAAATAAAGATTTTTCTTTCTTTTCTGTTTTGTTTTTTTTTTTAATTAATAAAAGCTCTGTAGACATTTTGCTTTAGTTGTCAGCTGCAAATAACTGAGCAAGAAAGGAACTTAAACAGAATAGAGAGCTGCAATAGGCAGCCAAAACTGTGGGTGGGCCTTCAACAGAGCTAAAGAAATGAAAAAAAAAAAAAGGGAAAGTCAGCTCCCTCTGAGGGATTTTCCTCCAAAAAGCTTTAATGAGATGGGAATTCAGCTACCAGCAATTGAGGAGGCAATAATCTGAGTGACAAATATACCGCAAAAAAAAAAAAACAAACCTGTGTCTCTACTAGCACAACATTGCTTTCTTCGTGCTGGATGCTTGAGAGATTGAATTCTGTAGTGTTATTTTTTGGTGGCAGTGGGCTTTGTTGACCTGATGTGCCAGAATTTGCAACTAATTTTTGAGTAGTAAGGCTCACATTGGTGTAGTGCCAAGTCAGTGCCTGCACGTGATGGCATCAGCTCTTAGAGCTGTTGGTTCATTGGTGTTGCTTATAAAATCAAACAAATAAAAGGGACCAGCAGAATCCATCTGAAATAGGAAGCTCTTCAGAAAGGCTTTTGATTAGTAGTTAGTTGGGCTATGGCTGCTTCAATTATTACTTTGTTTTTACTCTATTAGTTTCTTGTCTATAAGAGCTATTCTTTTAAAAGCAGCCTTTTAGATGTCATATTACATGTCAGAGATTTTAAGACTTGCAAAGTAATAAGGACCAATAAAACTCCAGTTTTACTGCTTAAGCGCTGAGTTTGCAGTTGGATCAGATTAGCATTATATGGGCCTTTCCTTTAAAACACTGACAGGTATGACTGCAGTGGCATATATCACAACTGGGTTGTATCCCAGGGATCAGGACATATCCTCCAATACTTTTGCAGCATAGTTTGGACAATTCTTAGAAATAATCAAATGCTGGAATAGCTTTTTTTAGTGTAATTGTTTATGTATGAGTCTCTGACACATACATCACTTAAAGGTAGGCTTTTCCTGCACTAGCTGTGCTTCTAAATAAACATTTTGAAGGTGCTGAGTTGCTTAGGGGACCTCCTGTGCTTCATGTGAACTGGTGTCATTCAGCTGAATTGACAGCATTAGAGGAATTCTGAAAGCAAGTTTGTGTGGCTTTCCCTAGTGCTGATCTTAGTTCTAAGTTTTAAAATCTTGACTCATGTTATTTTTTTTCCAAGAGTTAATTGCTTTCTTGTGAAAATCTCAGAACAAAATGTACTCCCTACATTAACCCTGGAGAAAAGCAGAATACACTTTTCTTGACGTACCTTTCTTTCCCTTTTTTGATTACTGATGATGTCATTCTGTTCATTTTCTTCATTGCTCACAAGTGGATGAGAAAGGAATAATGACTCCTCCTCAAAATTGCCTTAGAATATCTGGGCACTTAATAAATACATGAACTGACAATCAGAAGACACATTTGTGGAGTGGCCTCTATGGCTGTGGACACAAACAACCCAAGCAGGTGGCCACCTATGCAGGACACCTCCAGAACAGGCTTGTCACAGGCGAGCTACTGCTATTACTATGATAAGAGCAGCTCGTGGGTCTGCACAATCTGGCTGTAGCCATTACTGCTGCTCCAGAGTAAGACTATTGCAATTTCAATGTCACCTCATGGGCAGGAAGCCAGTTTGACAATGTCAATTCTCAGAAGTTTGAGTACTCTTTCCATTATATCAACACACACAAACATTAGTAGTGGTTGTAAAATTATGCAGCCTTAAAAAAAAAATCTACACACATGCCAGTTCTATTATAGACCCATCTGTGCATCTACTGGTTCAAAACAGGAAAAAAATCCCTTGCCTAGCATGTTGATCAACTAATTATGATAAACTACATCTCGCAGTAACATTCTGTTTCAATGCTGTACAGCTGTTTCTGTGTCTCTTTTGCCTTTTTCTAGCTTTTCCCAGTCATCTTTCTTAGTGCTATGTAGTCAGCGGAAGAATTGATGAAGTCTTTAAAATATTTGATTTGTAGTCTTGATCAAGAACAGTGCACTCAGTCTTTCAAATTAACTCAGTGGACTTCAGATCAGTATCTAATCATAAAAGCCAAAGAGCACTGAAACATACCCTCTGCTTTTACTCCCACAAAGCTATGGACTCTTTGTCTTCTTTTCATGGCCCACAGGGATTTAAATCTGCTTCTCAGGCTGTCCTGTGCCGTGGCAGGATCAGATGGGTATTTCACTAGCATCAGAGCTGGCTTATGTAGCTCAGTCCCTGTTGAGCCAGGTCAGGGCTCCATGAGCTGTTGTGCTTAGCAGCCAAACTCACTCCATCTCTGCCCACTTTCCCCTTCTCCTTTCCAGGCTCCTCACTTGGTAGTGCTATCACAGTGACTGCTGAAATCCCACCCTAAATGGGCTGGGGGAGCCCATAAGCCAATACTCCTTATTTCCCTCCTTCTCCCCAGATTTTCACACTCCTTTTTTAAGCTGAACTCTTCCCCAAACTGGTTTTACAGTTTGTCCATGCAAAGGGAGATATTGGCAGAGCTGAAGACTAAAAGCATGAGGCGAGCAGCAGGGCAGACAGGGGAACTATTTGCAGGGTGTTTTCTCCCAAACAGTCTATGCAAAAGCCAAGGAAATGGACTTAAGCCAAAAGACTAAATTATGAGGCTCAGGGTTCAATGTTTATTCTGTGAGTATTTCCACTGAAATTGCTGCTGCTGCTCCCAGGAAAAAAGTGAGAGCACTGTCTAACTCCATCAGCCCTCAGCTCCAAGGCAGGCCCATCTGGTGATGGATCTCTTTCAAACATGAAATAAATTTGTATGCATTTATGCTTTACCTAAAAATTATGCAGTAGTACTTCCAGAGCTAAATGTTCAGTCGCCTCTGAACCAGGCAGCATTAGAGCTATGTTTATTTTAGTTGTGTGTCTCTGCAAATCAGCTCAGACTGAAGGCAGAGAAAAATCTGCATGAATGATTGCAAACAAAAAACTGCTGATTTCTCCAAATCCTACTTAATTGACCATCCACCAACTGAAGGAAAAACAGATGGAAACTCTGGCCAGAAAAATAGTTTTTAAAATAAAGTCCTTGAAACACCAACAAAGAACCTGCAACACAAATCTGTGCAGCAATGGCTGTCTTTTGAGAATGTTTAGTATTCAGTCAGAATACTGAAGTCAGCAGAGCAGGACATGCATGACCCTTGGACCTCACTTCATGTTGGATGAGAGCCACACAATTGTAGCACAGTATAAACATTGCCTCCTCTTGCCTGGCACTGACACGTTTTCCCACGGTGGGAAACACCAGCACCATCAAATGTTTTGGTGAGGGCTTCTTGAAGAAAGAAATTGAATCTGAAAGCTGGAGTCCAAGTGGCAAGCCAAGGAAAGGCCTCTACAACAAGTCATCTAGAAAAGATAGAAAAGCCTCTGTCTGAGGAGGAAGCTCTTTGCCCTGAGTGTCAAAGAGTATCTCTGAGGAAATGTCTGTGGAGTCTATGAATATACCCACAGAATCTTTCTCCTGTCATATTATTACAATTTGGACTGCAATTTTGTTAGAGTGTAAAAATTAAATCCAAGATCTAAGACTCTGCTCCCTGTTAGTCTCTCAGCTGTTCACATAGGAGGGATGAGGAGAGAGCACAGAAGTGTCCCCATTTGCACTTCTTATTTTCGGGCTCTATTGTGCAGTCGAGACAATGGGGAAGATTAGTCTGTTTGAAATATGTTGTATATTAAAGATAATCTTTGAGCAATGGCTGGTCTTGAGGGAGGGATATGAAGCCTCTGTCAGTGCCTGAGGAAGAGAGTGATGCTTAGTGTTTCACTGGAGACTAACCCTCACATTCATCTGCTGGCCCTGATCCCCAGGCTGATGATGCAATACATGTTCCTCTTCAACTGCTGGATGAAGAAAGCAGTTTTGTGCAGTGACTGTGCTGGGGTTGTAACTACTCCTGAATTTAGTGAGAAAATGTTGTTAAATTGGTAGGATCCTATTTTTCAAACTGCTGCTTTCACTGTTTCAGGTAAGAGTTTGCCCTGTAAGTGAGGTCTCTGAATAAGCCTGTACACTTCAGCCTAATGATGCTTTTTTCGAAGACAAAAGTTATTTCAGATGCCCCAGGGGCTGGAGAAATTTGCCTTTGCTTGTCCTTATATGTCATAACTTACAAAAAACTTCCCTATAAATTAAAGATGTGAGAGCAAACATCAAAAGCCATGACTACCACATGTGCCTCAGGAAGAGAACCTTAGACAGCAGGGGACATCTCTTTGATTATTTTTTCCCAACAGTTTTAAATGACTCCACAGTTTACAATTGCAGGGGTATACCTGCAACGACTAAAACCCCATTAAGATACTTCCTCTATGAAAATAGTGATATTTTCTCCTCACCCTTTCAAAGTAGACTCAGATCTTCTCCCCTCCAGTTCCATGAGCATTGTAGCTGGCTTAGATTTCACAGGGAGCTTTTCTTCCTTGCAGTGTCTTGAGAAAGTTCTCTGTTTGAGCTTCATAGATGTGAGCTTCATAGCTTCACCATCCAGAAAGTGTGTGTAGCAAGTGCTCACCACACCAGGCAGTGATAAGAAATCAGATAGCTTAATCCTCAGCCACAAACCAAATGGTATGTATGAAAAGGAGAGGTATTACATGCTCCACCAAGACACCAGTCACTCAGGAAATACACCACCTTACTTTATACACCATTTTTTTCTACCTCAGGCTTTGATGTTATCACTCACTACATCTTTTTTAAAGCTTACAGGTCATTGCATGAGTCATGTCTTAGTTGAGGCCTCCCTTCTTGAAGAAGGATGCTGTTTCAACACGGCTGGAGCCAATCCAAATCTAGGTGGTAGTCAGTCAACGCTTGTTCTCACCTCAACTGGTTCTGCTGTCAGGCTGTGGAGTGGTTCAAGGAATTGATCTGGCTAAAAATGAATTTGGCAAAAAGTGAAAAATTAAAAATAAGCCTTGAAGTGGCTTATTTTCTAGTTGCTATACTACTTATTGCTGGCACAAATTAAAAGGTGGGGAAACAATCTACAAAGACAGAAAATCTGGGTGATTCAGCATCCTGCAATATTCTTAAGGTCAGTTAGACACAGTCAGATGTCAAATTGATTCCACACTGGCTATTGGAGAAGGATTTTTCAAGAGTTGTGGACAGAGAGTTTCTTTCTGAATGATGGTAAAGAAGCAACATTCTGTGGGGAAGCAGAATTAAAAGTCTTTATCCTTGTATCCAACAGTGAGAGCTGTAGGAATGTCAGGGAGGTCTTCTTAGAATGAAAGCATATAAAATCATAGAATGGTTTGGGTTGGAAGAGACCTTAAAGATCATCTGGAGGGGGAGGGCCACCTTCCCCTAGGCCAGGTTGCTTAAAGCCCCATCCAGCCTGGCTTTGAACACTTTCAGGGGTGGTGGCATCCACAATTTCTCTGGGCAACTTGTTCCAGTGTATCACCACCCTTAAAGATTTTCTTCATAATATCTAGTCTAAATACACTCTTTGTCAATGTAAAGCCATCACCCCTTGCCCTATCACCCCATGCCCTGGCAAAAAGTCCCTCTTCAGCTCTCTTGCAGGTTCCCTTTGGTACTGGAAGGTTGCTTTGTTGTTGCCCCAGAGCCTTTTCCTCTGCAGGCTGAAAAACCACAACTCTCATCCTGTCTCCACTGTTCTGTCTTTAATATGAGCGATGCTCAGTTTGCAAAGTTCAGAGCAGAAATATCCATCCTAGAGATTTAAGTTATGATATTTTGTTCTACTCTGGGCGAGCTGAGACCATTCTACTCACTTTTCTGACTTCCTGAGCAAGCATGGGGAGCTCGAAGCACAGACAACAGCTTGCTGTAAGACAAACAGGCAGGGGAGCAGCTGGGGCCACTGACTCAGCTGTAGCAGCTCCAGTGCTTCCTCACATCCTGCTGCTTTGCATCCTCAGCGCTGGTGTCACAGCTTTCAGTCATGGGCATGTCACCTCCTGCAAGGCAGAAAGAGAGGTGAGCACACAGACCCACAGACCCTGAGACACACACACACAGACTCAGGGACACACATGTGCACCCTGTGCTGCACACATGTAAGGCCACAGCAGCCACAGCAGCCACAGCAGCAAGTGAATCCTGGCACTTGCACAGCAGCAGTGCCCTCATGGCTCACACAGCTGCTCTGCATCCAAGGAGGGATGTCCCCTGTGCTGCCACGGCAGATGTCAGACATGGCAATTACGGGGTCAGGGTGCCAGAGCAGCCCCAGCCAGGAGGTCGTGAAAGAAAAGGCACAAAGCAAGGCTGCATCTGTTCGGAAACAAAAGACATCTGTCCCTGGCCCGAGCAGCTTTCTGGCATGATTTCACAAGGACAAAGGCTCAGGTTGGCTGATACAAGGCTGGTAGTCAATAAAACAAGCCGTAAGGTCTTAGGCTGTCCAAATGTGTGCTGACAGTGAAATGACACTCTGGCAGGAGTGAGGTTTTATTCTTCCATCTAAGGAAGTGGGTAGCACAAGATGGGAATCATCCTGTGCACTGCCTTTAACCACACATCTGCCCATGTGCTAGAATCTTTTTGTGCTGTTTAAAACCTACACTACTATCAGATTATAGACAACAGATGTTCTATTCAAGTAGTCTTGTGTGTGACATGCTCATAGCAGGAAAAGTTCTTTTGCTTCTTTAGAATTTGGGTTCATCCGTTTCTTTCTCCGGGTTGTTAAATTTTACTTATAATAACAACTTATTTATTGAAAGGCTGCAAACCACAGTTGTGCATCTGCCTTCTGCATGAATTTGAGTCTTACAAGAGAAAATCTTTTAGAAAGGACAAACTTCAATAAAGTGTTTGGGAAAGAGGCTGACCATAGCAAATTCTAATTATTAACTTGCTTAGCATCATTGTTAAACAATATGCTGTACCTCCTTCCCTTCTCTGCTGGTGCCAGTAGTGGCTGTAATGCTTTTTAGCTGGGGAGAATCACAGCACACAATTTTGTAGCTGAGTGTGAGTATACATGTGCACACCAGTACAATGCAGTGAAGATTTAGTAGAACAATATCACAAAATCAGAACAACCTTGGACTACATTAACAAGATGAGTATATTTAGTTGTTATATACTGAAAAACAGAAGCAAATGGCCATTAACATTTTATGAGCTTGAAACTTTTCCCTATGCATTCCTTTTTATGTTCAGCCCAAGCTACTGCATGCCTGTCTGTGAGGGTGTGGGGAAAAGCCAGCAAAATCCTCACAGCCAGGCTGCTGCACATTACACAAACCCATGAGAACTCTGTAATACTTTAAGACATTTAAGAAAACCACAAATCTATGGAAAAATTTTACATAGTACTTCTTAATTACATACTGGCTCCACTGTGCTTGCACATGCTTGATAGTTTTAAGGCAGAACAACATCGAAAAATTTTAGCCTGGTTTATAAAGCTCTTGGGATGGTGTACTCACTGTTCTGCAGGTAAGAGCCTCTGACTTTGCATCTCATAGTGGTAATTGTTGAAACTGTTGGCTTTGCCTGGCTGTTAAGGAGCTGATTTTCTTACTGCATCTTTGAAGAAGAAAAAAGAAAATACAGTGTATTCCAGGGAATAAAGACCAGATGTTTGTATCCTTACTCTGCTCATTGAGTGGGAAATATGACTGAGAAAAAAAGGAAAAATTTCAGAACTGTAATATTCTGCTAGATGGTTTGAAACTTTACACCTGCTGCTGCATCTGCTATGTCTGCAGTTTTAACAGGGCAGTGCAAGGCCTAAAATTCACACTGGCATTGAGATGAAATCTGTATATCACAAAATACAGAGGTAAAATAAAGAAGATGGAAATTAGTCTTGTGCATGCAGAGGTATCCAGATGGAATTTCAAATGTCCAGTAATGGTATGAGAAAGTGCAATGAGAGAACAGTTACAAAAAGATCTAATTTTCAACTGCTAATTGAAGATTTTCCTCTGCAGAACAATTTGTTCCATACTGCCATGTGATGGCTTTTGAAAAGACAAAGTTTGCCCAATTCCTGGCCATCTCTGGCTAGAGTCATAGCCCCCAGCCAGCACATGATGAGTATAGGAGGAGGCAGAGCCCTCCTCCAGATCAAGTTTTCATCTGAACCCACTATCACTGGCAAAGGATGAACTCCTTGAATGCTTTTACTGGCTCCTGCTTGGGATGCTGCTCTTGAATTTAATTCAAGGCCTCCATAGATGTCAATATGCTCTACCAGCAGATGAGATAAAGACATCAATTTGGGCATAAAGCTATCAATTTTGTCCTGAAGCAGCTTTTTAAAAGTTTGGGAACCTGGGAAGAAAGTTTAAAACATCTATGGATGCTCTTGAAACTAGTGCCACCTTCATCTCCATCAGTCTCAATTTTGTTTTGTTCTTCAGTCATTATAATGATGAATCAGATCTGGAAACTTACTTGTGCCAAAAATATCCTGATTTGAAACCTGGAGCAGAGTTATATTCCCTGAGGTTTGTTCAAACACAAGTTTTTAATCAGTAAGTGTCCTGGCACCACTAAAGGAGCAGTGAAGTAGTGGAATTGAATAGCTGTGAAGGGGACAGGAGCTGATGGAGGTTCACCTGAGCACTGCCACTAAAGGAGATGTTTAGGAGCCATGGTCTGGGTGAATTACAGATGTAATGTACAATGCAGAGGCAAGTAAAAAAATATATTCTTGGATTACTATTAATTAAGAAATGCAGTGATATGGCTCAAGCTTCTGCTACAGACCTGAGCAAATTATTCTGCTGGAGATTTTTCATTCCCCAAATTCCTCAAACACTCCAGTAGTTATATATAGCCAAAGGTTTTGGAAAGCTGCCATTTATGAGGGAAAGGACAGTATTTAGCACATACGGCTACTATGACTGGTACTCTGAGGAACTAATAATACACAAAGTTGAAGGGATGTTGTACTTATAGGTAGCAGATTCTTTAAGAAATCATCATTATCAAGTTTTCACTCTGAAGGACGACTATGTTTATTTTGTCAGCAAAATAAAAAAAGCTGGACTTGATTTTTTCTGGTTTTGTACTGTGACTTGGCTACCCTCTCCAGCTATCTGAAACAAAATGAGAGGCATTGTTTGTTTACTGGTTTAAAGCCAGCTTCTTGCACTGAACTTTCCTAAGTCTTGTATTGTAAGGATCAGTACTTTGCAGTGCATTTTAGCCTATTGACATCTATTTTGGATTGTTGTTTCAAAAATAAGTGTTTTTAATAATCACAGTAATGACTGAGAAAGATTAAGAAGGTTCATCTCTTGCAAAATGTCATTCCCACTCTTTTTAGTTAGCCTTAGCCCTCAGCCAAGATTTGTATCCAAGTTATATACCACACCCCAAATAAATACGAAAGTTTTCATAAGAGGAAAAGAATGTTTTGGGATTGCCAGAATAAAAGCTTCCAAAAATATCTTGCCATTGAGTCATAAACAAAGACATTCTGTAATGGAGGGATAAAAGTCACTGGGATTAGTACCAGATCTTGCATGTTTGTAACTGTTAGGACTTTTCCAATCCTGCCGTGGAGGTGAACAAAATGCTCCTGATGTGAACCATGGGCATGCTGAGTCCAGAGATGTCCAGGCTTAGCCTTGACCCTGTTCCTTGTTGCTCTCTTCTGTCTGTCCAGGCTCTATAGCCAAATATGCCACTTCCCTGGATTGACACTGAGACCAGCAAGGCCCCGCTGGCTCCTGTAAAATCCTGTGCCCTAAAATAATGTCAGGATGAAGCTGTGTGGAAGAAGGACTGTTTATTAATGCTACAAGTAGCAAGCAGAACCCACTGTTTCTCCACTGAATTTAGCATCTGAGTTATTTAAACAGCCTCTGGGCTGTCTACTGTGACCAGAGAGCTCTCCTTTGCATTGGATGAAGAAATTTGCAGCCCTCTCACCGATTTCTTAACAGTTTCTTGATAGCATATTGAGCCATTTATCTTCTGGTGGAAAGTCTAAAAATGAACACTGGAAATTCTTAAACAAAACCTAGCAATTAAAAAAATTTGAGTGCACTGTTCCCCTGCCCTAAATCCTTCATCGCATACAGTTGCAGATGGATGGTAGTCAAAAACATGCTATTGTTGTTTCCATGTTTTGTCTTTACTAGATCTTTCTCTCTGCATTTTATTCTGTGGAAACTCTCCTGATGGATATGACAGAAATTTGAAAGCTGTAGGGTTTTATTTACTTACCTATTTACTTTGCCATTAAGCTCCAGGAATGATCATTTGCTTTCCTCTGAGAAGTTGTTCATTGTGTAACATTAATTATCCATGGTTGTAGAGACTGCAAACCCTCTAGTGGCACAGTGGCCCCTGTGGTAAATGGTGGAGAAGCCTCATCATAGTACACATTAGCAATATTTAAGTTAAGAACTTGTCAGCTTCCATTAAACCCCCCCATTATTCAGGATTTCTGAGCAATCTATAAATATTTGCTCTGGTACAAAAGAGCTCAGCTGAAGAGCTCCTATTTTTAGCTGGAGGTTGGGTTTGGTTGTTTGTTGTTTCAGTTTTCATCTCCTTTTAAATAGATGCTGTCAAGGTTAATGCAACCATAATATGACTACGCTTTTTAACGCTGTGACTCTTTGCCCTGTGTGTGTATTTCTGTATATGTGACCATTCCCCTGACAAATGTGTCACAAAACGTCACTGCAAAAGGTGGAGATGGGACAATAAAATTAATTGGCAGCTTGTACAAGACTGAATTCAGTTGTAGTCAGGCACAGCCTATCTTGTGTCACAAGGTTTTGAATCTTTGTTTAAGAAAAAAAAAAGGTCCTGTAATTAATCCTCAGTGCCTGTCTTAGGGCTTAATCATGCGATGGGATGTGCCTACACTGCCCTAAATGCTCAGTGAATGGTGTCATCATCTCCTGCCCTGACCCAGCAAGGCACTTCAGCATGGTGCATAGCTCTGTGGCACATAGCTCTGATGGGTTTGCCTTTTATTAAACAGCGTAGAAGTTCTCCTAATGAACACAGTGGTGAGGTTTTCTTCCTGACTGTTCCTAGTGCAGCAAGCCTCCTAAGGGAAGCAGGCAGAATTATCATCAATCATGGTGAACCTAACTGAGCTCTGCTGGCCTTATGAGGGGATTGGAGCAATTACTTTGGAGGCCAAACCATGTCTCATAAAACTCCTCTGGTGAAAAATACTGCACCTTTTGATTGGTTTATTGATTTCATCTGCATAGCTGGCACTGTGTAAATACATAAAAGCACAAGGAGGGGAATGCCTGTTTGGGCCTTGCTCATCTGTCTCTAAATTGGGAAACAGAGTAAGGGGCAGGCTTTTAGCTATCAAGCTTTGCATTGTCCATGTTGTATTCTACAGTATTTTAAAAATACCTACTAAATCTTGTATTGAAAAACAATATTGCTAAGTTTTGCCCTTAGGATATGAGAATACTGCAAATTAAGGTCACAGTTCATTCTAAATTTGGCTCATTTGGGCATATAGAGTAGAATTAAATCTTTGTTGATCTCTTATGATTTCAGTGCACATGACACACCAAGGACACATCTGAGGTTCTGGGTTGCCCTCAGGGGGTTCCACTTATCCCTGGCTGCCTCCACACAGTTCTGGGTTGTCCTCAGGGGTTCAGTTGCTTTCAGTTGCTCCTAAATGCTCCTAGAGGTTCTCCAAGAGTTCCCAATTACCCACAGTTTCCCCTCCAAAAGGGTTCTTGGTTGCCCTTAGGGGTTTTCAGTTGCCCCCAGCAGAGTTCTGTATGTTACCATGCTGCAATGTGGAAAATTCTCACTTTGTAGAAGGAAATTTTTCTACTGTGAAGGTGGACAAGCACTGGAATGTGTTCTTAGAGAAGCTGTACGCTCTCTACCCCTGGGGATCTTCAAACCACAGCTGCACAAGCCCGTGAGCAACTTTCTTTAACTACATCTGCTTTGAGCAAGCGTTTGGACTGGAGAACTCTAGAAGTCCCTTTCCAACTGGAATCACTGCATGCTGATTTTGAAGGAAAGAAGTTATTATGTTTATTTTCAATGGGACACCCTAGATCTTGTGATTGGAGTTAAAAATAGAGTTTGGAGTTTTCCCAACCTCCAATCGATCACATCTGTGTTTCCAACTTCTCTTGCACAATAGGAGAGCAGTTGCTTTTTTGGTATTATTTTAGATGGTACCTGGCTGTGAGAGGTAATTGCAGTGACATGTAGAAAACATTCAATGATTGCAACTTAGGTCATGGCCAAACTTGACCTTAGAAAATCTTCTTTTAAGTTCTTCTACCCTTGTTATTCCAAAGGAGCCAGTTCATCCCAGCCTTGCTGGAGTTCTGCAGTTCCACTGTTAACTGTGAAATTGTATCAGTGTATTTAACTGGAGCCCAGGATAAGTGTAGTGAGCCCAGAAAATGCCAAACACTTGTAAAATAGCATGCTATTAAAACCATATGTATAGCAGCTTTTCAGTGACAATTTGACTTGACTTCATAATTTTGTTAAAAGGATGTAGGCTGGGTTTGTATCACTTTATCAAACGTGCCTAGGAATGGTCCCAGCCAGTGAGGCCAGCTGGCATGGAACAGCCTGCATCTACACTGGCGGACTGGCTTGGCCTGTGCTAGGTGGCTGCAAGCAAATTGCTGCTTGGGTGTGGCTCCTGGCAGAATCCCACTACCAAAACAGGTCCAGAAGCTGCTTGGGAAGTTGGAGCAGGCTGTGGACATGCCAAGGAATTCTCTCACAGTTTATTAGCATAGCTAACAGTGTTGGAGCACATAGGCCTATTGTGGGCATGCTTGGATTTACCTTATACTCAAATGTAGATGAGTGTCGGAATCTGTGGTATTGATGATTCCGAGATTGTATAAAATCTCTGTCCTTCTGCCCCATTGCCAAATAAAAAGCCATAATTCATCTGTGCTGGCTTTCAAGGTTGTTTATTCTTGCTTATCTCTAACATGTTCTGCTGCCCTGCCGCAGGTCTGTCCTGCAGGGCAGCGTGTGGGGCTCTGCCCCCAGTGGGATGTTATAAACATTATATACCAGAAACTATGTGTGCTATATTTACAATAATGTGCCAATATCTATCATCTACATTGAACAGTGTGTCCCCAGCCTAAACCAATAGAAAAATGCCAACACTACAGTGAAACATGGAGGGCATGAAAAAGGAGAAAAAGGACAAGACACACCCAATTTCCTCCATCTTGTCCCCTCTGAACCCCTAATCTAGAATCCTAAAATTTTACTTTTGCACCCATGCCACACTTAATTATTACTCATATCAAACACTCAGAGCTTGTAATTCATCCTGTAAGATTGAAAACTCTTTTCCATGGACAGAGATCAGAGACAGTGTCTCTCGGGGCTCTGTACAGGGGGATTCCTGATCCCCTGCCAGGGTCCCAGACCTGCCAGGGCAGCCAGAGGGAAGCTCTGGATTCCCACAGATGAGCTTTTGTGCTACAAACTATTTGTATATTTCACATAGCTCCAAAGAAAAAGACCTGGAAACAAACATTTCTTGTTGCGATTGTCATATGAACTGAACTAAGTTTGACCCACAGACCTTAGAAAGGCTGAAAAGTACAAAAGTAAAACCCATGGATATTGCTCATCTTCGCAGTGAGTAGGGCAACACCATATGTGTGCATAAATCTAACCTGCAAACTGTGTACAATGGGAATTAACCTGGTCCAGTGAGAACATGAACTATTCTAAGGACTGCAGAACAGTCAGAAATGATGAAGTGAAGCAATTGCTTGAGGTAGCCATGAGGCATTTTTCTGTTCTGAACTTTATTTCTGTTTCAAATAGCGAAGAACTCCCTCTGTTTCTGATGGCTTCAAAAATAGCCTACAGAGAAGATCTGGCCAATAGTCTGAGGATGTTGCTGACACTGTGGTGTAAAGGACAAAAATCAGATGACAGTGGAAATCTCTCGGCTTTCCCCTCCTCCAGCTTGGAGAATACATCCATGCAAAACAGAATATGATCAGGAGATGATAATTTTTTTTCCTGGAAGGACTCCTAATATGGCAAATTGATAGTATCTGCTGTGGTTGCACTGCCCTACCTTCAGAACTGAAGGAATCCTTCCTGGGGCTGTGGAAACAAAGTCACTGAAATGATTGCCAAGTAGAGCCATTTTGCTTTTTCTTATGAGGTTATTTCTGGACAAAGAAAATATGTCCATGGTCTTTCATGACAGCTTCTCCATATATCCAAGGATGCTCAAAGGGAAGAACTGCACAAACTTTGCTCCAGGAAAACACTCTGTGGCCAGAAGGCCACAAAGAATAGTTTTGGCTGCTTGCAGGGCATGCACTGGGACTAATGTAGGATGCATCCTAGTCAGTGGCAAACACCGGGACTGCAAGGATGTACAGTCTGGTGTTTGGCAGGCCACACACCATTCTCCGCTTCTGCCTAAAGAAGGGAAATTCTGTGGACTTGCAAGGATTCATTGGTTCTGAAATATGAAAATAACTCATCTGGAGCTGTATTTCTGCCTGCTGAAATCAGTGCATGGGCTTTCACTTAAGATCTTCATCTTCGCCTCAAGCCCTTAATCCCAGGTTCAGGCACTGAAGCAACGTTACCACAACACAATGGAAATCCCATGAACCTTACAATTTATTTTCTATCAGCCTCTTTTTGAGACTGGTATCAGATTATGACACAAGATATGACTTGGACAGAAGAGCCACATAGTGCTGTTCTGAAAGTCTTTTTCTGTAGACATAAAGAATGAGTTTAGTTACAATGTATGCTGTAAGTCTTGATGTGGTTTTCTTTAGAAATTTTAAGCTGCTCCTCAGAAATGACTATTTTTCTCTGTTTTGCAGTAGTTAATTTTAATTCCAACATCACATATATTTGTGACCACTGCCCCTGCAAAAAGGTGAATTGAAGCTGTCAGATGCAGAAACAAGCAGTGAGAAAGATCAGCAGAACAGGGATCCTGGTTTACAGTAGGAACTTGAAGGGAATGATTTGTTTAACCTTGCAAAACAAAAGCAGAAATGGGATATATTTGCAGTCTGGAAATGTATCAGGTGGGTAAATACCAGAGAGGAGAAAAGGAGCCATGGATGCCTTAGAATACAAATGACCAGGAATAAATTTAAGCTAGAAATTAAATGGCTTTTAGTTATTTGAACAGCAGCTCCAAAAGTAGGAATCATGACTGCTTTTAAGATGGACCTTGCTGAGGTGATGAATGGACAAGGGAGGCGTGAGCATGTGTGTTACCAGTGGCTTGGACTGAACGTCCTGGTGGGTGCCTGCTTGTTCTGTCTTCCTGCCATTACTGTACTGAAAAGCTGTCTTCGAGTGGCAGTGAGATAGACATCCAGAAGATCTCTTCCTTCTTCATCTGGAGTTTCTCTTCCTAATTTTAAATTATCTTTAGATTATGCATTGCAACACTTCCTGGTTTTAATGTTTGCCTTAGGGAAAATATTCTAATATTTTTAGAGATGGGCCTGATATGTTTTGAGCAGGTTCCACATACCTGCTCCAGGGCATGAAAAGCAGCAAGAACAAGCTGGGAAGGATTTATTTTTTTTGGCCCTGGCCCAACTCAGTCATCCCAATGAAGTCAGATCCAGGGCTTGCATCTCATAAAGATTTTTGTGGCAGAGAAACCTACAGAACTTTTCCGTTCATATTGCTTTTTAGATTTGCAAGAGCAGAGAATCTGCTCTTTCGAGGTGGTGGCTCCAATTGTAAAGGAGAACAGATTTCTTCAGAATGTGAGGAATTCATTCAAATATCATGGATATTTGAACAGCTACTCCTACCTGCTCTAATGCTGATATTTCCCTGCCAGGTTTTCAGCAAGCAGAATTGCTAGAAGCAGTGGCATCTTCATGAGAGCAGCTCTTCTATATACCTGAAGGTTTCTACCCAAGGAAAGTCTGGGATGGCTTTTTCCCCTCATATTAAGCCATACTGGTGAATTTTCAACCTCATATGAGACCAAGGCAGATTATTTTGTGTTGTGGAAGTAAAACAGAGCTGAAAGAGTAGGATGACACAGGATGAAAGAAATGGAAATAGATGAGATATAGTACACTGGAGACTTAGGCTGCCCTAAAAGCCAGAAGAATGGGATCCAGTGACAGTCCAATTTCACTTGATGTTCCCAGAAGCTGTGGGAAGAATTCATTCTCCTAGAGCAGAGTTAAGGTTCATTGAAGTGGATGATAAAATTGGCTCAATCACACCCAGAGGGTGTCAGTGCCACAGTTTGGCAGAAAAATTAACTTAGAAGAAGGAAAGGATAGTGCCTTTCTGTAGAGAATGGAGCTGGCCTAATTCACTAGTAATGATCAAGCCACGAGCAGCTGAGGCACTAGAGACCTGTATGACAGATCTCCTGAGCTGGGGGGCTGGAAGGGAAAGAAATGCCTTAGAACACTCAGGGGCAAAATTAATGAAAAAAGAGCCCTCATGGTAAATGAATCCAAATTGTAGAGAATTTTTACTTTTTTTTCCCTTGCTTCATTTTTATTTTGATATACATTTCTTTTTTTCTTTTAACTACTTCAAGGAGAGCTCTTTGCTAGCAGACATGTATTAGAGACACTCTGACATCAATCCCATTTTGTTCCAGAACCTGCAGCAATGGGCAACAGAGCTGCAATCATGGATGTGTTAACAATCTCCAGGGTGACTTGAAGGTATTCAAAAGGAAATTTGCACCTCAGGCACAGCCCTCCACATGCAGAGCTGCTTTGCACATGCTCCCACTGTGACAATTCTGTACAAATACAGGCCTTCCAGTCTGGAAACTGTTTTCTTGGTTGAGCATATAAATGTGCTATGGGTCAGCTAGCCTAATTTGGCAGCACAGATACTGGTAAGAGAACAGAGATTCAGAAGAGTTTGTGTTGAAACATCCAGAGGTGAATTCTCCAGGAGGTACAGTGATCAGATGAATCTGCAGTGCCCCAAGGAAACAGTACTGCCTCTGCATGTAACATCATAAGTAAAACCTTCATGTTGTAAATGAATTGGAGGTTGTTTGTGGCATGGGACAGCTCAGAGCTCCCAACTTGCCCCAAATATGTAATAACTTCACATCTCTGCTCATATCTGCTTTGTTGATAGAGT
Source organism: Taeniopygia guttata (assembly GCF_048771995.1). Taxonomy (NCBI): domain Eukaryota; kingdom Metazoa; phylum Chordata; class Aves; order Passeriformes; family Estrildidae; genus Taeniopygia; species Taeniopygia guttata. The sequence goes on along the minus strand of NC_133026.1, from coordinate 62,604,373 downwards.
CAGTCAAGCAGAGTGGTAAATAGGCAGGCTAAATCTCTCTCACAGGACTAAATGGCTCTTGGTTTGGAGTGCAGCTGTGGTTGGTAAGAAACTTGGCCCTGAATTCCTCTTCTTTCCTTGCTTGTTTGCTTTCTTACAATATTATTCCCACACTTTTTTATAGCGTGTCAAAACTCCATGATGCCTCTTCCTCCCCCTGGTGCTTAGATAACACAGTTTTGTGCGTAGTTCATCCAAACCAATTTACCTTTTCAGTTGAATATACATCATATGACAGAAAAAAAAATGCAGCCCTTTCACTCTACTCATGTTTTTAGTGCAGACTTCCTGGCCATGTTGGCATTAATATCTATTTTTGCCCCTGTCTTTTTGTCTTCTTTTAAAAATAGAGATAAAGTAGACAAAGTTTCTACTTCACAGGATTTGGGATTGTTTGAAGGTTAATTAATTAATATTTGCTAAGTATTAATGGGAAGATGCATGGGGATTATTCTGTTACAAGTGAAGTATTTGAATGAATACCTACAACAGCCCACATGGATCAATCAGAGGGACTTTATTCCTCTGGCTTGCATTCAGTCAAACCAGCTTAGAATCCTCTCATCCCAGCTTCAGTATAAGGCTTTGAAGAATATATGAAATTGGTGACATAAGCTTGGCCCACTGCAGGAAGCAAAGCATGCATTGCTAACTCCTGCTAAATAAAGCAGATGACTTTTCTTTTTTCCTTTGTGAAGAGCAGATTCCCTTAAGGAAAATTTTAAAAAGGACCAACAAAACACCAAGGTAACCAATCTCATTCCAGCACTTTCACGTTCTGTTTTTATTTCTCTTGGGTCCTTCCTGCTTCCAATTATTTATGGAAGCTGTGAGTCGCGTGGTGGAGCTGGAATGATTCAGGAGTTTTGTTAAATGAGGAGAAACGAGAAAAGAAGGGCCTGGCAGTTCAGGCAAATTACATCAGTGCTTTGGCATCTCATCCCAGGCCTTGGAAAACGCTGTGTCTCCATGAGAAGGACTGCAGAGTGATGCTCAGAGGCAGGAGTGATTTGGTTTCTTGGCCAGCATGCGAAATAACACTAGACATAATCTCTTATGGGTAACAATAAGTCAAGTGGGAGATATGGATGTGTCAATTGTAGCAAGGAAAACACCTTACAGTAGTGAAGAAAAATTTCATCCAAAAGGGTAATTGTGCATCTGCAGAAAGTACAGAAACTGTGAGGAGTGTCTAATTTTCTTTACTTTTCTTATTTGACTGCCAGTGAAGGTTTGCTTGGCTGGATTTTATTTTTTTTTTTTTTCCTTCTTAAGAATAGGAATTACACCTGTGTGATAATTCCTGTGAACTCTGCAAGCACAAAGCTAGCAAAGAATTAATCTGTTTCCTGGGATAATGAAAAGGAAGATGCCAGGCACTCATCACAACCTGATATGCTTTAGCCATGGGTTCTTGAGACTGTGGTTCTGGTACCTAGTGAAAGATTAGCTGGAAAATCTTGAGATGCTAAGGCAGCATGTTTGCATTGACATATTTCCCTTTCAAAGTGGGGCTTTGGCTTAAGGACCACTCAGCACAGAGCTGATAAGAGTCTCTGAAATTGAGCACATTGGATAGCTCAGGAGACAGTGCCAAGGACAATGGCTGTCCCTTCAGCTGCTAAAATATAAGAATAAAATAAGAACCAGTGGCAGTGCCTAGCAAAAAGCAAGTCCCAATGTAAAAATGATGGAAGTACACCAGTGAGGAAAAAAAAATCAAGTATGTGCTGATTTCAAAACTGTTTTTTAAACTTGATTTGTACTGTTTTTCCTGTCCATTGTGTCTTCTTTTAAGTACATACTTAATGTTAGTAATGACATTTTACTGGCATAATATAGTGATCTGAAAAGTCCACCTTATGGCAAGTTGGTAAAAAAACCATCTACATCAATAGGCTTGAAATGTAGCAAATCATTGACAGAATCACATTGATGCTGTTTGCTGCATTATGGCCTGCTTGCTGAAAGGACTGAAAAAGCCCAGCTGTAGCCTCTGCAGCGGGACCCAGGTGTTCAGCTCCAGTCTAGAGACAGGGAAGCCAAAGCACAGAAGTTGTGCCAGTGCTGGGCAGAGGGGCTGTGTGCTCCCAGGGCTGCTGCCACCATGCCTGCTGTAATGCCTGTCCCTCTTCCAGCCTCTCTATAACATGCTGGAGGAATGTGGTGTAGGAAAAGCTACAGAAGAAGGAGGTGCAGGCAGTTAGACTGCTCCTCTGACATGTGATTTCTCCCGAACTGTGCTCATTTGCAGTAAGCAATAGCAGTGCTGGAAGTGAAGCAGCAGCAGGGCCAGGCAGGTCAGTGCACAATGTCACCGGCAGAGCCCTGGGACTGAGCCAGGAGGAAGGCGAGGGGGTGGAAGCAGGCAGTGACAATCACAGCACAGGTGAAAAAAGCTCAGCAGCAGGAAGGTGCCAGCATCCCAGCCTGCTGGGAGATGCATGGTTTGGGGTGAGGCTGTGACAGCTGGTGGATGGCATGCAGCAGCTGTGGTTTGCTAAAGTAAGTGTCCCTGGCAGCTGCGGTAGGCAGCAGGGCTCTGGTCACTGCCTGCAAAAGTGGCTTTAAGCAGCTGGTTGGTCCTGAGCACCTTCTGCAGGTGATCTCACAGAAGGAAACCCCAGTGAGGAAGTTGCTCTTTTCCCCTTTTGCCTCCCTTCCCTCATAGACCAACAGTGGTTTACAGAGGAACTTTTTGCCAGATAGCAGCCACTGTGGTGTATTCAAAGCCACAGCCAAGGGACCCTCTCTGCTTAGTGCCAGCCAGCAGCCCCAGGCATTGCATTTCCTTTTTTCACCTTCAAGATATGGTTCAGCAAGAGAAAAGGTGTGGCACAAGGAGGATAATGAATGCCATCTCTTTTGGAGCAAAGGTGACAATTCCCATGAATCCCTTTCCTGCTAGCTGCTCAAGTGTCACTGCAGCTGGCATGGCTGGCAATGGAATGAAAGTAAACACATGAAGCACTGGGTGGAATTCTCAGGAATGAGAGTTTAAAACCAGCTTAATTAAAGCCTTATCTTCTGGCACTATAGACACATGTTAAGATCACAACAGTACTGTTAGTGCAAGTCTAAGGCTGAGGAGGGAAATGCTGCAACAGTGGAGGGCTTTATGTGTGGATGGAAAGATTTATTTTCCCTTGGGAGTCCAGGGAGTTAAGGGTGGGAACTAGTGAGCACTGTCATTGCAGCAGCAGCCAGTCAGAAACCACCAGACCTTACGTGGGTTAGTCATGTCAAGTCACAAGATGTGACATTGACTGGTGACTCTGGAACACACTGAAAATTGCTATTTTCATATGCTGAAGGCTCAAATAGAAGCAATTATTTTCCCCTTTTCTTCGTAAAATAAACTGAGAAAACAAAACTGTTTTGACTGAATAAAATATTTTGGCAGCAAACAAGTTTTTTTAAGGCATTTACATTTCTTCAAAACTCATTTAATTCCTTGTTTAAATTATATTCAGAGAATTATAAAAATACAAAAAAAAACCCTGGACATTTGAGGGTGTAAACATAATTGTTTTGGCTATCCTAGTTTTTTCCCCCATTGGTTTTAACTTAAACAGTCCTATTATCTTGTTCCAAATTTGTAGGTCACTTTCCCCTTCCACAAAAGTTAATTTTTCAGTGAAGTTTTATAGTATATTATATTACATTTATTAACGTAATATACTTTGGGTATTTTACCCTGAAACATGCCCAGATCCAGTGTGACCAAGCAGCATTGTTATTCCCTTACTTTAGTCACTCTTTCCCAAACAGGAATTCAGATTTCTGTACATGCCTTTCTGCATAATTTATCTTTACCAAAATCATCCACTCTGAAATTCTCATGAACACCTGTCTTGCTTATTAATTTTAAAAGTTTGATACTTTGCCTACAAGTGTCCACATTCCCAGGCCTTTGTTCTTCTCCATGAAGCACAGTAAATAAGACTCTTTCTAATGAAGTCTGTGAGCTGGCACTGGTGCCAAATTTGGATCTGTCTGCAAAATCTGTTTCAAAGGAAGGCCCACAAAAGCAAAGTGATGGTAATTATTGTTACTACAAAATTCATGTGAATGCTTTGTTCTTACATGAATTGAAGGTCCAACCTGTATTTAAGACCATGGGATGATGTCGATTCTGGACATTTTGAGTGGTGTTAAATGTTACAGCTTTAAGGGTTTTGTCTAACAGCACTTTGTAGGGAGAGCCATAACTACAGGGGGAAAAAAGAGAAGCAAATAGTTATTTTGCATTTGAATCCTGCCATCCAAAAGGAACTGGATTTTGCCTTGAATTGCATACATTATTGGAGGAAGTCTGGTCTGAGTTAAAAGAATAAAATGGTTTATGAAAATGAAAGAATATGTGGAAGTCTCTTGTACACGGCAGTGTGAAAGGGAAGGATGGAAAATTAATAGTTCCTGTGTTTTTATCCAGGGTCCTAAGAGCTCAAAAAATAAATGGCTGATCTAGTGAAGGTGAAGTTGGTTACAATGGGAGAATAATTGCAATTACCAGTAGAATACACAGTTTTCATACAAGGCCAATTAGAGATGTCTGATAGCACCACTACTATTTTTAATTAGACATGTATGTGGGCGAGATAAAAAAAATCTTCTATTTAGGTTCATTGTCTGGCAGGAAAAATTCAAGAAGCATTAGCTACATGGCCTTTAAGCCAGATGAGTAGTTTTGATCCTTTCCCTCAGACAGCAGTAGGCTAAAATGAATTTCCTCTGGTCTGGGTTTTAACTTTGTAAAGGCATTATTTGATTTTTTTTTCTTGGTGTCAGCTATTGGTAGCTTCATTTTCATCCCACACATCCACATCCTTTAGACATCATCTGTGTTCCTAAAAAGTCTGTATTTGCTTCTGATGGATGATGTACAGAATCTGGTTGAACCTGGAGGGTGGACAACCAGCTCAGAAGACCCCAGACACAAGATTCTTCTCTCTAATAAAAATGTCCACACAAAAACCTGGGGAAATTTTGTGTAGGCAATTACTCAGAGATAGTTTGCTTTCTCATTTCACTGGTTTATGCTGCTTCTACAATCTGTTCCCAGGAATATTCAGAGGGCAATTTTACTGCCTTGCATGTCTATGCTGTAATGCTCTCAAAAGACATAATCAGGGCCATGAATTAAAATCATAGAGTAATATGGTTGCCTAAATAACTTTGCCTGAAAGAGTGGCCATTTAATTGTCTAGATGAAGATCTGTCCACAACCTTTCATCTTTCTTGACCAGCTTAAATTTATGTATGCATTCATTTTGAACAGCTCCATGAATATAGAGAAACAGTTGTTTAGAGTGTTTGAAGTCTTGTTATAGGATGATTCCTGAAAAGTGAAAATATGAATGCAATAAAATAATACTCCAACCATTCTACTCTCAAAGTATTTCATAAACACTAGCTTCTTCTCCAAACACTTCGTTCAATTAAAAAACTTCATCCACAGTTTACAAAAGTGGTATTTGAAAAGCAATGAGCTGGAAGAAGTGAAGCTCCCACACACTTTCCTTGGCTCAGTGCAACTCAATGCAATTTCCAGACCCCAGAATGTTTGGTGCTTCCTATAAGAACTACACTGTAGGCTTTTTGACCCCATAAACTGATGTCTCCAATGCAACCTTGACTATTGTAACAATACTGACCTTCTATCAGGTGCTTGGCAGCTGCTGAAGAAATTATTCCTCACCAGGTGGTGGTGCTTGATAGGCTTTCTGCAAAGAAGAAATTTGTTATCTTTGCCATGTTGAAGATTCACCCAGAATCTTATTGCCAGATGTGGAAATAACCTCCAGGTGGGCAGAGGGTTCCTAGGTTTACTATCTCCATCCCTTCTTGCCCAGCAGTGCATTGCCCACAATTCCCACTACACATCTTACTTTCCCTTGCACGCTCTGGTATCATTCAGCCTGTAACCATAAACCTCTTGTTAAATGAAAATGCATTTGATTCAACTTACTGACATGGTAGGAGTTGGATTAATGTTATGAGTCAGCCTTATCTGACCCCTAGAAATGCATGGGGTCATTGCATTTCTAGGGGTCAGATAAGGCTGACTCATAACATTAATCCCAAAACATTAATCCCACAACATTAAACCCAAGTCCATGTGGTAGGCCTATATGGGAAAGTAGACACCCAGATTAATTTTGCCAGATCTGTTCAGGACCAGAGCAAAGTTATGTGACTGCTTATTTTGGTCTGGCCCATGCGCCATATGGAAAATAGCTGTTGTGGATCTGGGAAAATACCTGGAACTTTCTAAGCATTCATTAAAAGTTCATTTCCCAGGGAAATAAAATATATTCTGGCAACTTCAGATTTTATGGATATTGTTTGTCTTTTGTTATCAATTCCCTGATAAAACTACTCCATTCCAAGGCATACAGTACCTTTGTCATGCCACTGTCTTTACCAGGGTCTGCATCATTGCCCCAGGTAGCCTTCATTCAGGGCTTCAGGCATGTGCTTAAAGCAGCAGGGTGCTTTGAAAAGGACCTGAGCCTTTCTACCGGAAACCAAAGCCAAATCATATAGCCTGGCTCTTGTATTTCACTGCAGTCCTGCACCGTGTGTGTCCCCACCTACCATCCCATTCCTGTCTCGTGTCCTTGATTGGGGTGTTCCTCTTCAGCAACAGCCTGCAAATCTCAGGGACTGACCTTTTGCAAAGGATCTCTGTTCTAGCAGGGGTTTCATACAAAAGGCTTTCAGGGAGTCTGGCCTTCCTTCCACTGGAAAATTGTATGCAGCTCTCCAACATTCCATAGCATTGTCGGGAAGCTTGAGGAATGCTGGGGAATCACTTCATCTTACTTCTACTTCTCCTTATGAATGGTCCAGACTAGAAAACTTGTGAAACTGCAACTCTTTTGAAGGCAGTGCCTCTGAAAATCAGGACCAAATACTTCCACAAAAGCAGCAAATTTTCCGTAGTCTGAGGTTTTCAATGAGATTCTTTCTCAAAACAGTTTTAAAATTCTTTTACTACAAATCTCATGTTATAGGCATATTTTGATGTTCCTGTGACTATTTTCTAATCTATAATCACTTTGTTAAAAGAGTTATGCTTTGTGCTGCATAACTCTCCTAACATTACTGAGTGGTTCATGTTCTATTGAATAACCTTATTGCATGAGTGATTGCGTTATTTCTCACGCACCCCATTTTTCTTTTGATCCAGACACATGCAGGCATGCTCTCCAAGGGGCCTTAGGAGATCACAGGGATATTTGAAGATACTTAAAGGATATACAAAAATAAATTGTATTTCCTTCCCAAGTAGTTTCAGCTCCAAGGTAAATATTTTGTATCATTACCAGTTGGCTCACTATTTGAAAAGAGCACTCTGGCCTTGAAAAGACCACTTGTTGTTTTGAAAACAGTTAGATTTGGTGGATCATTGGGCAATTAGCAACTGAATTATTTTGTCTGAAGTAATGTCTGTACCCTTCTTCACTTAATCAGCTCTTTACTCCCTCAGCTCTGGAAGAGTAAAGGTGTGAATCCCTTGGAAAAACTAATAAAATGCAGATTGCTAAGCTTAGTAGCATTGACATTGAACAGGGGCCCTGGCTCAGATTTTACAGGTTATTTTGTGTCCTTTCACTTTTTGCATATCCTGTGTGTTATGGAGGTCTGAAATACACCTCAGGCTGTGATGTAACTGAAGTCCCCTTAAACATCATTGACACTGCTTCACAGACCTAAGTTACTGATGGAAATTACTTTTACTGCTCTCAGTGCCACAGAAATAACACATAATTACCCCTAAAAATTTTAACCGTGATGCTTTTCTCTGCTTTAAGCTCAGCCTTACCTGCTGTAACCAGACCCACTAGAACGTAATTAACTATTAACTTCTCTGTGTAAGTTATGAAGCTACCTCAAACTTTGTCTTAGGCTCACAAATAGCAGCTGGAGTAGGTAATATTTACTGATGACTCCTTTCTGCCAGAGGGAAAGATGTGTTTACTGCACTCTGAGAAGGCAGCTGAAGCCTCTCCAGGAGGTAATGTCACTCAGCACTGCTGACCAAACTTGGCTCTCCGGCCTCTCCCAGGCAATTCCTGTGGTTACCTGTGCAGGCTCTCTCACTGTGTGCTTGCTTTGATGCTAAGAGACAGTGATAATTGCAGCATTATGAAATACTCAAAAGATTGGCTTGGCTGAAGGATATAAATCTGGGAGAGGAAATGCTGGGATGATGAATGAATACACAGACCAAAGGATTCCCATGTTGACGTGGTAGTAATAAAACTTCTTAACTCTGAGCACAGCAATCTCAAGTGAAAGGAAACCCTGGCAGTCTTCCATGAATGATGTGTTCAGACCTTGTTGTTTTCCCTTTGCTCCTGTGATCAGTGTGGAGGATGGAGACTGGGACTAACCCTCCTCCACATAAGTCAAAACAAGAGCTTGTGTGGTGGCCAAACCAGTGAGATCACAGAAGGGCGCAGGAGAAGCTCGCAGTTATTTTTTCACCCAGCTGGCAGAAGCCATAAAGATCACACGATACAATTACCCAAGCCTCCAGGAAAGAAGCAGACACTTTGACTCCCTGCTCTTGACTGTGTAGAAGTAACACTGGAGACAGTCATCTCTAATTTCTTTTTTTCCATTCCTAAAAATTATGGCATGAGTTCTACATCCTGATGAAACTTCTGGACTAATTATTTCACACTGAGTTACTAAATCAATTGAAAACAGTGGACAGAGAAAATATTTAGAGAACAGAAGATGTTCTTCTAAATTTGAGAGCTGCTTCCCAAAGTAGAGCAGCATGGTCATGAGGTTTTCTGCTCACCTGCAAGCCTGAAGTGGGGCTTGAGGTTCTTTGAAACTTGTATGAACTTCTGATGAGAGACAAAGCAATTACCAAAATAAATCACTGAGAAGATTTTAAGTGATCAAGTTAAAAAATTTGACTGTGCATCACGTAGGTTTTCCAGCAGCTGTTAGCAGTGTAATTGGCTACATAGAATCATAGAATGGTTTGGAAGGGACCTCAAAGATCATCCAGTTCCATCCCCTCTGCCGTGGGCAGAGATAATTTCCACCAGACCAGGTTGCTCAGGGCCCCACCCAATCTGGCCTTGAACATTTCCAGGGATGGGGCATCCACATTTTCTCTTTGTAACATGTTCCAGTGCTTCACCACCCTCAGAGTAAAGAATTTCTTACTAATATTTGATCTAAACTCACCCTCTTTCAGGGTAAAAAGCCATCACCTCTTGTCCTACCACTAGATGCCCTTGTAAAAAGTCCATCTCCTTCTCTCTTGTAGGCTCCCTTTAGGTATTTCTGAGTAATGTGTAGAGAAGTTAAATACAAATACACCCCAAAATTCTTCCTGGAATGTATCCTGAAGTCCTTATGAGGTGAAAAATTCAGCTTAGGTCATCCAGGAGCCTGTGCTGCCAGTTTTTAGTATTGTTGTCCCTGGTGACTCTTTCAATTACAGGATTGCTATTGCTACTCTAGCATTGTATTTATCACCATCAAAGGATGCTCTGTAGACATTGCACTAAATAATATAATGGTAACCAACAAATGCCTTTCCCCAGAGGGTTGGTGGTTCATCCAAATTAACTAAAGTGGGAAAAAAAACAGCATATATAAGGATTTAGCCAAGGCAACAGTCCCAAACATAGACCTTTCTCTCCCTTTCTATTGTGCAAACAAGCTATTCACATGTCTTCTGAGAAGATGCAGGGTACAGTTAATCATATATTTTATGTATGAGATAACAATCCCTATTAATGAACCATTCAAAGGAAGTGGCTGTGAGAACTTTTTCTATGCTGGTGTCCCTGATTTAGGAAGCTGTGAGTGTCAGAATGAGAGGTTTCTTTTAGATATCATTTAATTTGAGAAAAATTTTGGATGCTTTTTGTTCCTAGTACCCTTAAGTAGTAGTCACACTATGAATACAGGCCATTCTTTTTCTCCCCTGTGGAAATGCTGACTGATCTGTGTTATTAGAAAAGCAATGTTCAGGCTCTTGCAAACTATTCAAGTTATTAGTTTTCCTATGAAGAAAGCATGGGATTTTTTTTTTTTCCTTGAACATGGAGCTGCACAGGAGGGTTCCTTAGAAGCTAAAAATGTTAGAAATAAACAATAAAAACTGGGGGCTGCCACACCTCACTCTCACCCTGTGCAGATCACTCACTGTAGAGAGCATAGTTCAGTGTGGCTGTATGGAGCTGTGACTATGTAAGACATCATTGCCAGCCCTGCCCTGTGGGGTTCACCTTGGGCTGAGTCACTACTGAAATAACAGTGGCCTCTGGACTGCTGGGGGAAGCACCTGCCTCCCACAGCCCAGACTGGCTCTGCAAAGCAGAAAAAACCATGAGGCTGGAGGGCAGGAGTTGAGGGTGAGAATATTTCTATGAAATAAGAAAGAGTTTCAAAACCACACAGATCAGGAGAGAAAGCAGTGAATAATACAAGGGAAGAAAAAATGAAATCAAGGTTTCCTCAGAGTTTAGTTCTCAATATCTATTTCTTGAATTATTTTTTTTTTTTAATTTTTAAATGTCATGTGAACTTCTTTACACACCTTTGTGTTGCCTGATTAACCATGTTGATTTGAATATGCTTATATAAATCATTAAGATACCAGCAGGTCAGTGTCTGGGTCTCATGGAGGAGTCCACAAGAGAAGAGCCACCTCAGCAGGCCCGGAGCAAACAATCTGAGAAGAGTGTAATCTTGACTGCCTGATCAGAGGTTCATGACAGAGGGTGTATGACAAGGGCTGTTGGTTGCAAGACTGTGTGATGAATGTTTCTCTTGGCTTTCTCTATGGAACTTGATGAAGAGTTCTTGATCCAAGAGTTGATAATAGTGAAATTATCCAAGTCAGCAGGCTGCAAACCAGAGGAAGAGGGGAAAGGAAAAGATGCTGTGATGATGTAAAACCCTGTCTTGGTTTTGGCTGGGATAGAGTTAATTTTCTTCCTATTAGACGGTACAGTGCTGTGGCTTGGATTTAGGATGAGAATAATGATAATAATACACTGATTTTTAGCTGTTGGTGAGTAGAATTTACTCTAAGTCAAGGACTCTTCAGCTTCTCAGCTGACTGACACTGGCCAAAGAGATATCCCACACTATATAGAGTTGTGCTTGGTATATATGAACAGAGAAAAACCAGTACAAAATATACAACAAATGCTGTTTCAGTGGCTTCAAACTAAGATTTCAAATTATTGTGGAAGTTTGTCTTTCCTTTTCTGCCTCTGTACAGGAAAGCTCCAGGGGAGATATGCAAGAAATGTTTTTCTGATGGAGGTTTATTCAAGAGATTACATTGTCTAGGGTGGGATGAAAGACTCATAAAATAAAGATATTTTAGACCATGGAGGACCAAAGTGAAATTGACTCCAGAGTCAGAGGGAAGGCTTCTTGTGGACTTTGCAGGTTGTCTTGAAAGACAGCCCTTTTGAGTTGGAGATACAAAGACATGTGAAAGAAATGGGGTACCTGCTGTGGGTGAGAAGGCACAGCAGCAAAGAGAGTTTCAGAAGGGCAGTGGGACTATACCAGTGGATGCTGCTTCCTTTTTGTAAGATTCCTTCCTGCAGTATAATGTATTAGACATAAGAGATGTTTAGAAATCAAACTTCAGCAGAGACCTGAGATTTCTGGGTGATATATTGCAGCGAAACAAACTCTGTGAGGGACTGCTAACACAAGCGAGACATCCACTGAGGTTATCAAGCCAAAGTTTACCCTTTGTGCACACTGTTCCAGCAGATGCAGAGGAAGTTACACAAAGGCTGTGATTTACCCTGGCACAAGCAAAGTCCTCAGTGTGCCTTATTCAGTAAACTTAAAATGTCTCAGGGGAGAGGAAAGAAAGGAAATTCCAAGATTTACTTTGCAGGTCGAGGAAATTACCATAGCTTGCCCTAAAGAAACCTGCAGCAAAGGCTTGGCTGCACTGACATTAGTGCCAAAACTCACATGATTTTGTGCTGCTTCACATCTGATGTTTTTTTCTTGGCAATTAACCTCTCTGACTTATGTCACACCTTGAATCTTGATCATGACTGCATGTGTGTTGCCTCCAAACTGGAAAGTGTTTTTTGTGAGCCAATACATTCATTGCAACGACCTCCTTCCTCTTTCTTACTTATTCTCCTTGCCTCCTGTTATTTCCTTTTTCCCACAGAGAAATTATAGTGGCACATTGTGCTTTTCCCCTTTTGCAAATATGCATGTATTTTCCAGATGTCAATCCTCAGGTGCACATGGTAGTTCTAGGTGGGATTTGAAACTCTAAGAAGGTGATCCACCTCTTCTTGAAGTTAGGATCTGACCTAAAAGAAGCCTTGAGACAGCTCTGGGAGCCATTGTACGGTGGCTGTTGCTGTCATGGAAGAATTTTCTGGAAGTTTTTGTGAATGATGATCTAGAGCCTTATTCAGATTTACTCCTTAGTTTACAGCTCTACAGCTCTGTGGCCTTTGTGAGATGGGATGGGGAGCAAAGGCTCATCCTAAAAGCCTGTTAATCTAAACCTTATCTGAAACAAATGCATTCTTTTGAAAAGGCTTGTCATTTTATATCCAGTCACTGGTGCTGGCTCTTCTTCTGCACACAACTGTCTCATCTTGTTATGCATGCATTCGTACATTTAAGAGGTCACCTACTAAGAACTGGCATCATTTGGTTTTTCATTTGACCCACGAGGTTACACTCTTTGTTGCTCCCATAGGCTGTATTTCCTGGGATTTGGGAGGCATTTTGCAATAAAGTACTTATTGCAACTACAAACTTTCTTTGTGTCTTGCCATCCTCCTTTCCCAAGTGCCTGTCCTGCAGCTGCCTGGCAGGTGCTGCCCTTTGCCCTGCTGCAGTTTTCTCACTGCTCTCACTCAAGGGGAATGTGTGTCTCACTGCTCCTTTTCTCCCTTCCCTCCTCCATTTTGCCAGGGGGGTCTGATGTGTCCCAAACTGTCCAGTTCTCCCCTATTCCACTTGGCTTTTCAGGGTGCTTTTAAGGCTTGCCAGGAGACAAGCAGGACTCAGGAAGTTAGGGGAGATGTGGCACACTGGAGTACTAAGGCTTGCTGTCATGTGATCTGCACAATTGCAGATTGGCCAGACTGCCAAAAAGGTACTGGCCATTCTTTATCTCACTGTCTTGTCAGGAGAGGACATCAAACCCACTTCAACTCATATCAATAGATGCCTCTGGCTTTTCTTACTGTGTTTGAACTCATCACACTCAGCAGTGATGGAAGTTACAGACTGCCCAAGAATGTCAGCTTGGTCATGGGAGAATTGCTTCTGTGAGGCCTTCTGCCTCAATAGCTCTCAGTCAGTCTCCATTACTTAAGGTATCCAGGGCCTTCCCAGACAGCCTTTTTATTTTAAAGCAGCAGTAAGAACTTAATGTATATGGATGATGGGTCTCAAAAGGACGTGCTGGATGTATTAGAATAAATGCTTTCTGTTAGAAAAGTTTTCACAGAAGGCATTTCATGGTCATCTTCCTGTATCCTACTAGACTGTCCTATGCATGTTTGCAACAGAAGTGTAGGATGTTCAGGCACTAAGAATGCCTTTTCATTTGTTTTGTTAACCTTCCATATCTTGTTTCTAGGAGTCATCTTTTTCCTATATTGTAAGCTCTGATGCTTGCTGGCATTACTAAATTCACCAAGGTCAGGTTTGCAGTTGATGGGTTTGCAGTTCTGCAGCTTGCAGAACTTCCCAAAAACAGTAGGCACATATACAGCAGTACAAAAGGATCTTTCTTAATTCTCTTTTTTGTTCCAATTCCCAAAACTGCACACCAGCAAACCCAGTGCACACTGTCTGGTATTTGCTAATAAAAAACAGCTTAGGCTTACAACTGCAAATGGTCTTTATATGATGGTATAGTCATGGTATCCCCTTACCTGATGGTACAGTGGTAATGTCTCTTACCATTAGACTTAGACTTTCAGAAGAGCTGACCTGTAAATAAGCTCTCTTTGGATGCAGTGTTCAGAGCTGAAAGCTAAGTCTGCCACTGTTGTAAGCCCCAGAGCACCAAGTGTCTTTGGTGGCAGCAAGCTCAAGTTGAAATTCTGAAAGGTTGTTCATAAAACATCCAAACTTTCCACATTATTTTATTATTATGCTGGTTTAAATTGTATGTTATGTGATGGCTGGCTAAGAATTATCTGAGTTGTGAGCATGAGCTTGTCAAAATGCATCAACTCATCTTTTGCTAGACAAGAAGGAAATGACATAGCAGCTATCAAAAAAAAAACCTCCGAAACCTGTTCTTGCAGAGTGTCCTTAAAAGAACCCTTTTCAAAATATAAAAATGTGGCTTCTATATGTGTGAAGAATTTCCTTTTCCTTTCCTCCTCACAGAGGTGTTTATTATGTTTCAGTGTGCCCAGGCTGATTCTGTGCTGGACTCCTTTTTTACCCAAGTAAATGCCTCTCTTGTCCCCAGTAACAAAGGTTCAATTTGAGAATATTTTTATTGATGTACGTGGACCAAATCCCATCACCCTACATGGGAAGTTAGTGCAATTACAGGGATACACGGCTTTTCTCTGGATTTGCATTCATGAAGAAAGGCTGAGTCTGACTTTGAAGACATTCCAGATTCATTTGTAATGGCAACCATCATGCTTGGCAGGAGTGAAATTACGTTCTTGTTGATGACGGCAGATATCACCCAGTAATCTTGACTGAACACACACCAACCCATTAAATGTAAGCCCTTCAGTTAATTTTTGTGAAGAAAGAAGTGGAAAAAGTTGAATTTTTCTTTTATTATGGATCTACTTCAGAAGAGGGCTATACCGTGGTTGAGAATGCTCCTGTGAACAGGAGCAACTTCTCATAAGGTGTTCTGCCAAACAAACTCTTATAATGCTTTTGCTTTTATAGAGTGCTGTCTGAAAATAGAATTAATTTTCTGCAAACATGAATAAAATCATGAAAGGAAATGAATAGGATAATAAAATGTTCTTGAAAGTCCCAGATTTCTAATGGAGAAGATAAAAGAGTCAGTGTATATATGGGTGTAAAAAGACCATAAAGAGACCATTATTTCCTTTTTTATTCTTTTTTTTATATCTATTACAGTTCATGCACTTTTCTCTGGAAAATATTTTGGATACAAAATTGAGGGGAAAAACTTTTGTCTAATTTCAGAGCAACCATCCAAACAGACAAACTTGTTTCTCTGCTTCTTTTTGTAACACATCTTGAATTTAAAACGTAAACAAATGAAAGTGAGAGGAGTTTAAACAAAAATTAATTTTTAAACATTTTCCTTTGGATCTACAAAGAGAGAGAAGGCTGCTTCTTTGTAAGGAAAATGTTGCTTTTATCCTCCTTTCAGTTTTTGAAGGGGAAGATCTTTGTAGCATTTACCACACAGGAGGGATTTATTGCCCAGAGCTGAGGACAACTGAGAAAATAATTTTGACCTGATACATAGAAGTAATGTCTAGACAGAGAGCATTGAAGTGCTCAAGGGGAAACTCAGAGTAGAAACCAGTTATGACAAATTGAGCTTTTGAAGTGACAAATAGAAGCAAACATGTAAAAACCTGAAGATTTCATAAAGTAAATGTGAGATTTGCTGCTGACCTAAATGAAACTGGAAGACAGGACAAGCTAAATGAGAATATTTTTGTTTCTGCTGCCCTCCTCTTCCAAACAGGAGCCAGAGCAATTGCTGGTGGGACCATGCTATCCAGCCAGAAAGGTGAAACCACCTTTTTCATTTGAGTTGGCTTTCTAAACAAAGCCAAGGGTTTCTTTTACCTGGTCCAGCTGGAAACCTGGATTGATCTTACAAGAATTTTCATTAGGATGACTTAGAGTTTGATTAACTACTTTGTGTGGGCAAGTACTGTAATTAACTGGGCTGAGCTCTGTAGGCAGCTGAAGGGACCTGTATTTGTGAGGTCCTGAATATGTCATTTTTGGGGGCATTTTGCCTTAGCAAAGCTAAATGCTTATTTGATGATATTATGGGTTGTAAAGAAACCAAGGTAAGCATTACATGCTTCTGCAGGAGTTGAACTGAAGAGTGATTTCAGATTATCTCTGCTTCTGAAATGTTAGAAGTGAGAATCTGATATTGGAATGAGAATTTTTATTACAGAATAGAATTATCAAAGGGAAAGATCAATAGCAAATGGACATTTGCACCCCCACAAAATATCCTGGGTTCTTGATCTGTATCAAAGCATTCAGCTTTTCTCTCTGCTAATCAACTAAAAAGCCTGTGGCATTGAAATTGACTCCAGAGTCACAAACGAAGGAAAGTTATTAAAATACTGGAGTTTTCTTGACTGGAGAACATAGAAAATTAGGAAAGAGCAGGGGTTGTTTGTATTTAACTAAGCACAGCAAGTAGGCATTTTCTTTTTGTTTTTCTTTCTCCAGACTCTGATGGTTTGGTTGGTTTTGGGTTTTTTTTTTTTTGTTTTGTTTTGTTTTGTTTTTTTTTTACTAGAACATCTTAATGTTTACCAAGGCAAATAATAAATCCTCACAATCTTAATTAAAATGGCAACAAGAAGCATGCAATAGATGCTGTTTTTGAATTTCTTTGAGACCACATTTTTCCTGATACTCTGTGGTTTAAAAACTATTTAATTTTGAATGGCAGTAAATTACTGAAGTTCTTGCAGTTCTGATGCATTCTCAGATATCAGCTTTAAGACTATGTGGATGTATTCTACATGATGGAATATTTTGCACCTAAGGTTTTTAGCCCCTTTACTTTGGAGAGAACTAAAGCAGCAAAAGGAGAGCATGCATTTGGAAGTGTTAGGTGATCCAGTGCAACGTCCTGTAATAACATCCTGTTATGCTTGTCTGAAATGATTTGATCTCTCTTTTTTGGGGGGGCTGGGGAGGTGGGGGATGTGAAATAGATGTCAAGAAATTATCTTTCTTCATTAGGCCAAATGACTCTGGAAGAGTTAGCCTAGTCCAAAACCTGGATTGACAGGTTAAATAACTGCTTTGTTGCTCACAGTCAATGACTATGAGTTACACATCACTTAAAGCATGGCAATAGTTTTAACAGAATCTGTTTCCTGCTCATACTCTCCCATGCTGACTTTCAAGAGAATGACTCCATTATGTATCACAGGACAGGAAATGACCATAAACATGGCAGAAGAGAAGATGATGTTATTGCAGACTTTCACATTTCTGGTATGTTTAATTTTCTTTGGCTGTAAAAAGGACATTTTAGGTTTAATCCATGAGAGTAGGTTTGTATAAAGTAGCATTCTTGGGTTGTAGCTAGAGTCCTGTATCAGAAGTTATGAGAGATAAGAAAGAATGACCTAAGAGACTTTTAAAAAAGTTTTTCTAAAAGTGTGCTACTTTTGGACAGGTCTAGGTAACATGGCAGATGATCTGATCCAACCAGAATTACAGAGATGATAAAAACACAATTTGCAAGCAAGATATGAATGCCTAACAAGATGCATGTGATAAGATTTGATAGCAGTAGCATTTAAGTATTCCTTGCTTCCTTTTGAACCAAGTGGTAAATATTTATCATGTCAGAGCTGTATCACTGATCTTTAGTGTTTGACAGAGCATGCCCGCACAGCCACATGATGCTGTGTATGGCCATGACAATCCATTGGCAGGAGGCATTGCTCAGGAAAGTGTTCACGTGTAATGAAAGTGAAATTGCTCCTAAATGCAGTTGTGAGCTGCTATTACATCACTCTTTGGACTGTATGAAGGGGTTGCCATCAAATACACTGTAAGTTTTCTGCTGTCCACCGGGACAAGAAAACCATCTCATCCTTTTTTGATTTCCTTTGTCTTCCTTTATATGCAATATGGGGTTTTTTTGCAGAGAAACAAGATTTCACTTTTTAAATGTTTTTTTGTTTTTCTGGTTTATTTTCTGCAGCTGATTGTTAGTAGAAACACCAAAAATTCATAACAAAAACATTACAAGAAAGGGAAAAAATAAATTCTTCATTTGCTAATAGTTCCTTCTTACATTTGTGAAGATGTATATACAATGTAAAAATACTGGGTTTAACTTTTATCCTAGGTAATTGTTTGTGATAATTTGTTTTCTTTCCCATTATAAACACTAGATTTGTTTCTGGCACATCTTTATTTCTGGCACATCTTTCCCTGTCTAGAAGGATATGTTGGAGACACACAGCACTCTCCTGAAATGCATGCAGTCTGTATATGTAAAAAATTCTTCATCAGCCCCATTTATAACTTTGGTTATAGTGAATAATATCACATTTGCTCTGAAGTAAAAAGTTTAATTATCCTTCTGCTTTATAAGGAAAGCTTTGTAAACCTCTTCTAATTACAGTTTGCTAAATATTATCTAGCATTGAAATTTATTCTACTTGAACATAAAAAATTTATTTTCATCTTTATTGAAAATTCCTGAATTATTTACTTAACTAAAGACTTGAATGCCTAAGTATAAGTGAAGCAAAGGAAGTCTTTTTCACACCAAAATTTTAATTTTAAATGTGAGAATTGTGTATAATTTTACACCAACATTAAAAAGAGACCCACATTAATATAAAGCCAGGTTCAAGACCATGGAGTACAATTCTAAGTGTGAAACTTTATAGTAGATCCTTTGACAAATTCAGCAAAACTGGAATTTTATCCTGAGGCTTTACCATCTCATTCATGGTCATGACCATTTCAACTTTAAAACTCACAGAAGCTTGAGCTTATTATTCCTCTTTATTTTGAATGATGGAGCAAAATTACAGTCCCTGTGCTCCACATTCAATTTTTTCTATTTTGCAGAAGTGCTAAGACTTCAAAGCAGAGAAGACTCATGGGCAGGACTTTTTACCACAGAACTGCTGAAGAAAATGCCAATTTTTGAAAGGCTGGTTTCTGAAAAGGCATTATAATACTTCAGTATTTTATTCTGCATTTTGTAGTTAAAGCTCTAATCCTCCTACAAATTCCCCAAAGCATTTTTCTTGCAGGGTGGGGGAGGTTCATTCTGGAATGCTTTTTAAAATACAGATGTGTATGAAGAAGTATTTAAACTTGCATGACCCAAGCAGGAATGGGAGTTAATTTGAAAACAGAGTGTAGCATTTCAAAGCATGGAATGATGTAAGTTTTCAGCACTGAACTTAGTCATCAACCCTGTAAGTTGCCATATAGATGATCTTTCCAGATCCAAAACCTTGCAATGAGCCCAGGATCCAGTTAAAAACTCTTCTTAATGTGGAAGCTGATCCTGCACACCTTTCACAAGTTGGTCATCAGCAATCTAGGCCATTATGAAGAATAAAGCCAGGCCCATGGGTTTGGATGTTAAAGGAGCTAATGGAGCAGTATGAGCTGCACGTGGTTTCTGACTCCATTTGTTTAGGTGGGAAGGTGGTGCCCTGTTTGGCTCTTTGAAGGGACACACAGTAAACACTCTGGACAACTAATGCACAACCCCATACAGCTGTGAGTACTTTACAAGTCCTTGTGCAGGTGGTGGAGAGCAGCCTTCCCAGTTCAGGTTTCATAGACCCTTTGGCCACCTTATGGGACATATAAATCTAGGAGCTGAGAGTGTTACGCAGCTTTCCACATATGCCAACAAAGGGTGATATACACTACCTGTTTTCTTTTGCTGCCTTTTCATTCTTAAGCAATACATAAATTGATTGCTTTTTTTCCTTGTACAGTTGTTTATGACAAGATTCAGCTATTCAACCTATAGTGTAGATTCAGAAGAATTCCTTTCTCAGGGAGTTGTTCAAACTTGGGCCAGTGTAAACATGGTAAGAATCTCCCTGGACTACACTAGTGGATTTAGTCTGGTTTTATATTTGTAGAGCAGATGTTTTCTTGGAAGAAATGGGCAGAAGTTCTATCTCAAAAGCTTCAGCAGCAGTCAAGCTTTGATAATACAGACCCTTCTTTTCTTTGTTACGAATGCCTGCCAAAAGAAAGGAAAGGGTTTCTTTCTTCTGAATCCCAGGTACATTAATCTCTGAAGTGACTGGTCAGGACAAAGTTGAAGTGTCAGATCATGGTAACTGAATTAGATTTTAGTGTAATTGCTCAATATTACATGTTGTTGAGGGAGATGGGAGAGGGTTGGTTTTGGTTTTGCATCTGAAAAATCCTGCTTGCTAAAACTTTCATCTCTTTTGTGGCAAGGTGTGAGTTGTTTTATTTTAAACTTTTTTTGGTACATACCTTGCAAATGTTATTGCTTGTAAATTTGTTGCAAAAACCATTTAGGTTAGAAGGGACCTCAGCAGGTCTGTAGTTCAACCTCCTGCCCAAAGCAGGATTAGCAATGAGATTAGACCACATTACTCAGGGCTTTATGCAGCCAGGTCCTGAAATCCCCCAAGGACTGAGATTGCACAACGTTTTGGAAACTGAGCCACTGCCTGACTGTCCCAGTGGGGAGTTTTCCCCTTCTATCCCTATACTGATTTGTGGCTGCTGTCTCTCTGCTATGTTCCTCCCTTCTTATCTCTTCTAAAAAGTGCAGGATATCTACTCTCAGGTACCCAAAGCCACCCCTTCTTCAGCCTGAACAAGTCATGGTCCACCAATGGCTCCTCACAGACCTGTGTGACAACTTCTGGCCCTCCTGGACTTGTCTTGTCTGGCTCTACGTGTTCCCACCCCTGGGGCCATAACTGGATACCATATTCTAGGTGCAGTCTCATGAATGCCAAGTAACAGAAAATAATTGGTGATCTGCCGCCCATGATGCTGCTGGCCACCTTGGCTATCAGGCAGGCTGTGGCTGGTGCCCAGATCACTGTTCACCACCCCGACATCCTTCTCAGCAGCACTGCTCCCCAGCCAGCACTGAAATCAGGAATTTTTACTCAGACTATTCCTCCCTGATGCAGAAGCAAGTCCTTGAGCTTTCTGAGGACCATCTCTAAATGAGTCAAAGCGACCCTTTCTGAGCACAAGAAACCTGTGACCTAATAACTGTGATGAATTCCTTCCAGGGATCTTTTCTCTCCTTGGGAACAAAAAGTTGGTGATGATGCTTCTGTCAAACACCTGCACACAGATAATGATCTCTGTGCAAAACAGATACGCACAACAGGGGTTTCTAGGCCACTCTGTATTTCTTGAATCCTATTATGGAAAACAAAGCAAAGCATTGCTTCTACTTCTAAAGTCATCATTAGTTGTTAAAGCTACTGTTACTTTTCATAAATACCGTGGTGCTATTAAAAAGGCAAAAAGCACAGCAAAAAATGCCCTGTAATTAGTTATGCAGAGATGAACTCTTAATTCTGTAACTGCTGTCTGTGCTTTATTTTGAAGGAGCAGGAAGGCTGCCTGAAAAGGAATAAAGAAGAATGAAAGTCTGAATTCTGAGCTCAGTTATGCCAGCTAGTATGCAGTGCAGCTTGAATCCAAATCTGTTTTAGGAAGGAATTTAAGATTTAGTTTGTTAAATCTGTACAAAATGAATTACTGCAACAAAGGAAGAAAGCAAGCCTTGTGGTAGTAGGACAAAAAGGATGTTATTCCTTTTTCTTCACAGAATTTCCTTGGTGATCTTGACATTTTTAGGCTGCGTGGCTTGGCCAAGCTTGAGTGCCTGTGGTTGGGCACCAGACATGCATATGCAGGGATGCTTCCAGTAAGCAACCTGATTTTGAGAGAGTTTGATCATCAAACTTTCTAGTTTGATGTGCTCTGCTTGGCCTCCTAATTTATCTGCTGTGCTGTGGTCTGACTGGATATCCCCAAGTAAGCAGCTAAAACTTGCACAACCACATCTGTGCTTCATGCTTTCTTTCAGGAAAGAAGGATTGATTCAATGCATGGTTCTGCCTTAAAGCCAGGCAAACACGATTTGGCCCTCCAGACCTGTTTGCTGTTTTCCAAATTGTTTTTTTCAGTTTCTGAATCAGTGGCCACAGCTGATATCTTGGATTGTCCGAGTCCTGAGTGGGAGACTCAATTGAGTGTCAGCAATCTGAGAGAAAAATAAAAGATGGCACTTTATATTCTCAAAGAGTTCAGCCTCAAAATGTACTAAATTTTTTTTACATCCCTTGGCATCTGAGGAAATTGAGCATGATTTGAAGAGGAAAACCTTTATCAGGAAGGTCTGATCACAAGAAAAAGAGCAATCTGAGAAGCATTATGTGTTTTTAAAAGTTTTATACTGATAATGGTGGGAAGTAAGCTGGAGGCAATGGCAACTTTATATGTTTTATGTATTCTTATGTTTATTTCTCTCAGTCGTGTTCTGGGGTCTCTTGTCTGGTAGTGGCAACCTTGTGCAGGGGTAGCTACTTGGGCTCAGTCTTTCTTGCTGGAAAGTGGCAAAGAATGGTTGCTTTTTCTGGGAAAATTAAGCCTATACATTTGAGTACTGAATATGGCTTTGGAAAACTACAATGGGATAGATAACTTTTGGGCTTACACTGGAAGAAACTGCTTATCAGTTTTGAAAATTGTACTATAGCACGGAGAGGGGATGTTAAGAATAATTACTCTAGGGCCAGCCAGTATTGCCCTCTTGGGTGTTATGGCATCACCAACCCTTGAAATTAAAAGGAGGATAAAAAAATGCACTGTTGGAGAAAAATGAGCTCTTCTGTTTTAAAGCACAGTATTCTTGAGTTGTACTGTGGTAAATTTCTTTGCAGACCTTCTATCCATCTGGTTTGCTTTTTAGAGGAAGATAAATCCTGCTAGCAATTTCCAGAGAAGCTAAAAGATAAATTAGTGTGTGATTTTTCAGCACTCAGCATTACTAATACTTCTCTGCTGTAACAGTTACATACTGGCATTTCTCAGTAGAAGACAGCAATGCAAACACATATTTTAATAAGCCTCTGCTGCAGCACCACTGATTGAAGCCAGCTATTGTTCTCCTGAATCCTGCCTAAGACAGGCAGTGAGAAGTTTCCTGGGATTTTAGGCCCAGACCTTTTTGACAGGAAGCCAGGGAACAATTAAGAGGCATTGGATCTCTACCCTACCCCCCCACATACACTTTCTAAAATTGCAAACTGTAGAGAAGAGGAAGTCAGAAGAGTTTCCCTTGTTTTACTCAGGTGCTGTGCAAGGGGCTGGCTATAGCTATGTTCTGAACTGCTTTGTAGACAGGGCTTTTTCTGGCATGGCATGGTATCAAGCCACTCTAAAGGGAGAAGTTGCTCAACTTCTCACTCAAAAGAAGGTGACATTTGTGAGCTG
This sequence comes from Taeniopygia guttata, assembly GCF_048771995.1. Classification (NCBI taxonomy): domain Eukaryota; kingdom Metazoa; phylum Chordata; class Aves; order Passeriformes; family Estrildidae; genus Taeniopygia; species Taeniopygia guttata. The sequence continues at coordinate 62,581,117 of NC_133026.1, read as the reverse complement.
TGGCAAGGCAGGAACAAAAGGTTGCTGCTGCCCCACCTGCCAGGACAGGCTTGTATATGTCCATCACCTATTGGAAACCAGAGGACCGGCAGCTCCCCACAAGCAGATGGCTGATACTTATGCTGTTTCTCCTTTGTGCTCTTTGCTTCCTTTCAGGATTGGAGGATACAAGGCCCTAGTATTGATTTTTCTGTGCAGCTAAAAAGACATGAAAGCTGCTATGCTTTTCAGGGCTTAGTCTGTCAGTTTTCTTATTCCCTGTAGGTCTTCCTAAGGCCTCTCATCTCTTTTTCATCTCTGCAGATGAAAAAGATGATCCTTCCTAGTGACTCCTTTTAGAGAGGAATAGAAAGCTGAAATTCTGGTCCCATTGAAACATTTTGCTGTGAAGCTCCAATTCTGTGCCTAATTCTGCATGGGCTTCATTGGCTTCTGTGTTTAATTGTGCTGACACATAGCTTTAAATGGGAGTGATCAGAGCTCTCTGGTGCTTTGCACCAACGAATCTGTGCCGTTGGAGCTACATCAATCCAAAATTTTCAGAAAAACTTTCGAGTTCATGGGGAATATCTTCAGCAATGAGTAAGAAGGTGTCCCCCCACTGCCTTTAGTCCTAACAAAGACTATTACCCCTCTATTGCCATCCAGCCCCTCAAGCTGAATTATTAGAAATTTCTTGGAGCAACCAACAAATGTTGCTTCGCATTTGGGACCCTGTCAACAGACAGTATCCTTGTAATATTAATGGTGCCTTTTTGTTCATTGCACAAGCAGCATTATGAGATGTTGATCACAAATGTTAAGAGAAAACAATTTAAAAGCAAAAAAAATCCCCAAAACACCTCCTCACAGAACCATTACCTGTCGTAGTTGAGACAGAGACGATACAAAGTAACACACTCCATTTTCAGAAGGTTTCAAACCTGTTTTATTATTTCATGCATGCTTTTTATACATTCTTACCAAACTCTCAAGTTTACACTTTTCTCATTGGTCACGAAAGACAAATAACGTGCTTATTGGAATAGACTGCTGCAGGTTTCTCTTGTTTATCCATCTTTCTTTCTTAGTTTCTATGTCAACGACCTTGGTAGAAAATTCTTTCAGGGGTAAACATAGATCCTCTTATCGAACTTCTCTCTGGCTCACAGAAGTTACTGGAAAACCTCTTCCACAATTACCTGTTTTATTTTTTAATGAACAGAAGATGCACTGGCAATATACATTGGCAAATGAGTTTCCAAAAGCAAATACAAGTCAAAGAAAATGGCACATAATAGTATTTAGCTAACTGTGCATACCTCTCATTCCTCTCATTTAATCCTATTTTTAGTAGCTCTAACTGCGGTAGTTACCACAAGATTGACATAGTACTGAGATTTAGGTCAGACCTTTTTGACAGGAAGAATAGGATCCTCATAACATAGGAAGTTCACCAAAGATTAGGGGGAAAACAGTACTAGTTTAGCAGCTATGAATAACAATTCTAGGCAATTTTTGTCACCTCATCTTGAGTTAGAGTAATAGGAAATAAGAAAACTGAGAAATCTAAGTGGTAGGGGCGGAAAAACAAGCCTTAATATTTGGCAGGCAACAACTGAAGAGAAGCAGCTTGATCAACAGGCTAGCTCACAGATGCATATTTTACCATATATTTAAGATAAGATTGTATTATCCTATCTCTTTGCTTTATATAATTAGATCATTGGATGTTAGTGACAGCGCTGTTAGGTCTGGCATAAAGAAGAGTTTGGCACCAAGATGGTGTTCCCACCCAAAGAGCCTCTTTTTCATGCAGAGGTTCCCATCTGCAGAGTTTGTGAAAATGTCTTTCTTAATTAGACTCTGAATTAAGTAAAGTAAGGTTTTGAACCCTCATTGGTAAATTCCTATTAAACTTCTTCAGGAATTTTTTATTTTATACTTAGATTAAGATTTCTTTTGTTAACTTTTAATTCCAGTCAGAAAAAATGCATTTTCCATCAGAAGTCTGTATTTCATCATTTGGTGCTTACTCATTGTATTGAATCTTTTAATTTATTTAGGTCAAATTGTTTTTAACTACTCCCATTAAAAGCTAGTTCTCCTCCAGGAGGGCTCCTTGAACTCCTTTAATGCCCACTTGATTTCTGGGATCACTGATTTGTGTGTACAGCTGCCAACTTCTAACACAATTAATTTCTATTTGCAGAAATTTCACTGAAGCAGCAGAAGAGATGATCTTGGACTAAGGGCTATGTTGGAATCATATAGTTATGACAAGGTGTAAATTTTGCTGGGGAGGCCTAAAGAAAACATGCATTGCATTTACAGTAATCCTGTGATAGGCTATTGCAGAAATTCCTGCTGCATAGCCTTCGCTTTCAGCAGAAATTGAGGATTTGGACTTTTGACATTGACAGTAAAGACCCTCCCTCTCTCAAAAGATGAGTTGGGTTGGTGCCCCATGTTGCATTGTTTGTTGCCTCTGACTCATGGGATATGCCAACATTGTGTGCTGAACACTGGATGCTTCTGTAGTTTTTTTTAGCTGGTCTAATTTGGAGTTCACTGCACTTGAAAATTAAGTTGGTGTCCAGGGTGGTTAGCACTGGAATACAATGAGCTTTTTCCTTTGTGGTATGGAAGCAAGAACAGACACTGGCTTTGCATCCCATTTTCTCCCAAATAAAACAAACAACCTATAATTAATGCTGAACCTGATAGGTTTTTGTACTTGAAGCATCTATGCAGTCAAGTCAAGAGTCTTTTTAATATGGGTAGAGGCTGTTTTTCCAGCATTTTACACTACAACCACTGTATGTCTTTTGCTTCATTCTTCATGTTTATCTGAGGCTTCACAGTGGGTTCAGTTCAGAGTCCTTAGTTGATGTTATAGAGGAATGAACACTGTCCCATGCAAACACAAAAATTTTGTAGGTTTTCTTATTAACTTCATTATATTGAAAGTGCCAAGAGTTGTCCATCAGATCTTGTCTTTATAAGAAGAAGGTGCTCAGCTACCTTTTGTGATCTTTTTCGTGTGTATTAAGTGTACGTGAACCCAAACCATATGGATGTTTAAGGTCTCTGGCCTCTATAATGTGACAAATAATAATAATAAGGACTTTAGGGAAAATATTTCTCATATGTCTGCTTGGAAGGGAAAAAAACACATAAGGCCAACATAGTAATTGATTTAGAATGTTATAAAGGGAAATACCTTTTCTTATAGAGATAAAAAGCCTCGATTCACACATGAGCTGCATCAAGTAGAACTGATGAATATAGCATAATAGTCCTAACAGATTCACTACAAGCCCTGTCCTGAATAACAACAACAAAAAAAAAAGAAACAAAGAGGAAGGGGGCAGGGAAATGGTTACCTTCTTGCTCTTGGGAAGAGTTAAAAAATAAAGTACTGAGCAATATAGGGGAAAAGGGAAAAGTAGTCACATATTATTCATGCTTCACTTGTGTTTGGTACATTCACACAGGCATATTACGCATGAAAAGAACTCTGAAATGTAAATAGAGACATTCATTGTGTGGTTTTACTTTATTTTTTAAGGAGGAAGGGAATAGAACAAATGGACTCCCCACTCTGCTCTTTCTCAGAAGAAATCTCTTCTGCAGCCATTCTGATGAAAGCATAATTAACCTTGTTTTCACTAATGGGTCTTTCCTTTGTGGCTCAGATGACAAAAAATAAGAGAGAGCATGGGCCACCCTTGGCGATCAAGGAAACATCATAAAAATTGAGGATAAGGTTGCTGTGCACAAACTGAACTATCAAAGGTATGATGGGCTTGAATTCAACTCCCATAATTATACTAATGATGCAGAACGTAGCCAGGCCAAAATAACTCAGGTAATTACTTAGCGTATTGCTCTAGTTTCTGCAGTGGCAGTTATTGTTTACATCTCTAATTATGCTGTGTAGACACATCAAATCACTCACGCTTCTTTTGACTTCAAGTATTTGAAGCAGCAAACACCAATGAGCTGTATCTTACGGATGCTGCTGTGTGAATGAATGCATTCCAGCAGTCCTTGTACATCAGGCTCAGGGTCCAATCCTTCATGTCTGTCATATTCAGAATCCCTCTTGCTGTGACTCTCTTATGTATTTCTTTCATTGAGAACTTCTCCTTGCCTCAAGCAGATGTTGAAGGGCTCCTTATTCACATAGCTGAGCACTTTGTGTGCCCTTAATTTTAAGAACATGAATAGCCTATTGCAGGTCAGCAGCACGACTCAGGAGAGTTTTTGCTGGTTATTTTCTACAGGAGAGTTATTGTTGGTTAAGACACAGAGTTTTCATCTAAAACAAGGGCAATTTCTTCTCCTGGGGTAGTGTAGCAAGAGCAAAGGAAAAACTCATTTCAATTACTAACAACAGCATTAAAAAAATACCTCATTTGAAATTGCTATCCACTGCCTACCATTTTTAAAATGAGTGATTTTTCTTCCCAGGAATGGGGGGGGGGGGGGGGGGGGGAGGAGGGGGAAAGAAGAACATTAGAACAGTTCATCCTTAAAAAAAACTAAAAAAGGATTTGTTAGTATGTGCAAATGGCTCTGTTGGACATATACACCTCTAGTGGTCAAATGCAATGTGATTGGTCTCCTTCCCCTGCGAAACAGTATGTTCTCTAAGGGCAGTGTACAAACTCACGTGCCAAATGCTACAAATACTTCAGACTTTAGGATGACCTCTTTCTGCAGTCCTAAGCAAGCTGCTTTCGCCTCTCTGTGTCTCAGTCTTCCCTTCTGCAGACACAGAATAATAACGCTCATCTATTTTAACACTTTAGGGCTGCCTAATTCAAAATGTAATACAAATTTGCAGTGTTAGGCCATTCGAAGGATCATTACAAACCATACTGAAGGACAGCATTGTGGGCCTTTTTATTGCCCAGATAGCTGATTGTATTAGGCTAAGAGTCTGAAAACAGATAAATGTTGTCTTGCATATTTTGATGCCAATGGTTTTCTTAGCAACCTGTAGGTATATTTACTTTATTTTGCTCTGCTAGAAACATAGTGAAGACATATTTTCTGTGTTGTCTCCAGGAAAAAGGCTCATAAAGGGTAAATTATCCCACTAGAAATATTCTCCTATTAGATGAAGTTAGTTTACCCTTTGGCAGGAATATACCTAGCTTTCAACTGCAGTTACAGCTCCTTGAGCATTTATAATACACTTTTTAATGGAAGGAATTTCAGGCTGTTCTATTAAATCCAATTCAATGTCAACTCTGAGGGAGAAGAAGGGGTCTTTCAAGCCTTTTTTTTTACCCAGAAAGCATGTTACAGATTCTAAAAATAGGCTGTGCATACATTAATGCCTATATTATGAGGTAGCCAAAACTAGAAAGATGTTGAAGACTTTTAAACTCCCACTGGCTCCAGGAGAGCTCAGTACTTGACAGAATCTGCCTGAGGGAGAGGGAAGGAGAACAAAGTGAGAATACACAGTCCCAGCAGTGCCCTGGCTACGCATGCAAACATTTTGCAGTCTAAACTCCCCACAGGAGCATGAAAGGATGCTTCAGTCTGTAGTTCATTTAATCAAGGGCTCCCCTTCAACAGAGGTGTTCAGAAGGAATGGATCTTGTCATATGAACTAGAGGCTAAAGCAGGAGAGGCTGCTTTGACTTTGGCTTGTACATCAAATAAAACCCTTTTAGCAGAATAGTGCATATTGGGGGAGAACAGAAAAAAAAAATCCATGCCCATCCCATGTTGTTTGCAGGAATTACAGAGGAGAGGGCTGCTTTTTAAAGTCCATCATTTCCTTCCGCTTCTTGAATAAGTGTATAAAATTTCAATCCCTCTTGCTTTACAAATTATTTTGTTGAGCAATTGATGAAAATTTTTGTTACCCCAGCACTGCACTGGCAACAGAACCAAATGAGCTAACTGAGCTTCTTTGCAAAGACTCTGGTCTCCTGTTTTGCCAAATCTGATAGCTGAGGATTGAAATGTTACCCTATTCTTCACTGGAGGGTCCAGGCCATCCATGTTCTCGTGACGGAAAGATTTTAAAAAGGCACCAGACAAACGCTGGCAGATGACTCCAGATCTGGGAGTTGTGGTGGCCTTTTGACTTGAGTGACTTCAAGTATTGAATATTAAGGAGAAATTATTAATGGAGCCCAGCACCTTGGATATAATTTTTGCTTCCTTGTGCAAAGGAAACCTTGCACAACCAGAGAGCCTCTTTGCCCATGGCAGGCATTGTCACCCTCCTGCCCCTCCTGGACTCTTTCCAGGGTGATGCACCAAAGTTATTTAGACTGACTTTTTAGATCAGCATTTTCCAATCCTTGAGTTTTGGTGGCAGTATCAGCTAAGGGAAATATGCCCTTGTCTGCCCCTGTCTGGTTATTCCTGCTCTGTACCTCAGTAATGTGGTTTAAGCCTGATTACCTGGTAGAGGTATAATCATGGTGGTGAAGAAAACATGATTCTGACAGTGCTGCCAAAGCCAGGCTGCCTGCAGTTCACAGCCTGCCTCCATCCTTGAGTTCCAACTCAGCTTTTCCATGAAAAGCTGCACCTTTATGTGTCCCTGTCCCTGAGATACTCACACTGGTTTCAGGTGGAAATGCATGTTGGCTGTTGCAACAGTCTGTGTCCTTTAAAGAGGTTAATCCAAACTGAAGTCATGAAACCTGCCAGTTTCACTGGTCAGGTCATGCTCACAAAAGATATGGCTCATTTATTCCTTAGGGTGAAAATTTTATTTATCCCTTGTTTTCAGTGGTTGACACTCCTTATTTCTTAATATAAAGCCTGCCGAAATGCCAAAAATGAGGACTTTAATTATGAAAATAGTAGTAAAACCTCTTCCTCCCCTGAGAAGTATATAGTTCATGGATGTGGACAGAAAGAGAGTGAATCATCATGCCTCTGTGCTCAGGGTGTTGAAGCCACAATGGTAAAAAGGAGTCCTAAAATGACTTTGAAACAATGACAGGGAGAGATCTTCTTAGATTTTTAGATGAAGTTCCTCCTAAATATAGATGCAGTTTGTGAGACAATAATTGTTGGGGACTATAGACAGGGTAGAAGAAACTGCTGCAGTGGACTAGGCTGTAGAACATGTGAAGAAAAATGTAGATAGTACAGAAATAGCCTTTAGAAGTCTTCATAGCCTACTTTTATATGACAGAAGGCAAGTATCCCTGTAATTTCCAATACACTGATGAAGATACCTGAAAAAGCAGGGCTGACATGTCACAGCACTAGGCTGGACCTACAAGCTCATTTGACTTCATTTGTGTTTCTAGCCACACTTCTGTCATGGTTTTGCAATAACGCAAATATAAGAGCCAAGACTCACCTACCCTTGAGCTTCTTAACCATCATGTTTTGGCCCTGGCCTGTTTTCAAATTCAGACAATTTTGCTGCATCACTTCGATTGTGTTTGCATTGGTTTGGTCAGAGCAACCCTTACAGGGCCTGAGTCCTTTCAGCAAGGTTATTAACAGTATGTGAAAGGTACCCCGGATGTATTTTAAAAGAATGAAATCCTTTACAAGTTTGTGAAAGTAAAATGCAGGTCCATAAAATTGATAGGTTAAAATCAATCTAATAAATGGCCAAGCAAACGCATGCATTCCCACAACATTTTATAACTCCAGTGAGACATTAAGATCACAAAAATGCAAGTGGATAAAACATCGGCTGTTGGCATCTTTATTCTCTAATGTGTAATTGCCAGTAATGGCTTTTGTCTCAAAACTTAAATATGGAAAATAGTAAAACTGCATGTCACACAAGAAGGAATAAAATTTATTTTAATAAAGCACATTTTTCTACTTTAATAAAATCAAATTTTTTCCCATTTTCTGCTGAGGAGCAACCATGGAACAGTGCCTCTGCCCATGCTATATATATGTAAAAAAACTTGTCAAATGTAAAGGCTCAGCCTCTCAGCATTTTTAAAAGCTCACAAGAGATACAAATTGTACTCTGACAATAAAAAGAGCTAATAATAAAAGACACTTTCATCTGGAAGATATCTATGTCCTTTGGGACTATCTGGCCTTCCTGAACATCCATTTTACATTCCATGAAGCAGACAAGGTTGTGAATTCCACCATCCTCCCCAGCACACTGCTAGTCTAAAGCAAACTTTTCCATGTGTCAGCATTTTCTAGGAAAGCTTTTCTGGAGCCACACAGTAACAGATGTTTATTACTAATCCAACTTTCATGAATATCCCTTGTGCCCTTTATTTAATGTCTGGTCAACATTACACTGCTGTAATAAGGGCTCTCCTCACCCAAGGGGAGACAGGACATATATATGTGAATTTCCTGCCACCTGAGCTGAGAATGAGATTAGATTGTAGTGGGCTACCCAACTTGGCCCCAGGCAACAAGTGCCAGAAGTGCTCAGTGGCAGGGTTAAAGCTGTGCACAGTTCTACTTTTCACTTCCAAAAGGGGATGTTGTGCTTCTGGACTTACTGGATTAAGGTTTTTCTGAAACAGGATCATGCTCTTGGGGGAATAAGAAACTGACCCTGCATGTTCAGCATTAGGCATAGGAGTACTTTTAGCTTTCATACTAGTAAAATTCAGTAGGATCTGACATCAGGATGACAGTTTCAAGCCCTGGGTATAGAATTTTCAGCTTAGGTTCATTTTGCATGAACATGCAGTGACAGGTACACAGGGTTTTGCATGATTTGAATGTTTTCAGTAAGTTGGAAGCATGGCACCAGTCAGACTAAAAGAGAAAAATAGAACCAAATACTTAATGCTTAAGCCTACAGGATTGCACATGCCAACTTTAGCCCAAATTGAGAACTCAAGACCTTGCAGAGTCCAGCTGAAGCAGGAGCTCCTACTTGGTGCTGAGAGCCTCAGAGGTTTATTGAGTGACACACAGGTCGTGGGAAGGCCAACAACAGCAAAAATCATTCTATTGCAAAGGCAGAAAATACCAGTCAGAATGAGCAGAAGTCAAGTGCTTTCATTGCTTAAACAGAAGCAGTGCAAGGCTGACATCTTTATAAAAAGGGGGGTTACTCTTGTGTTTCTCTTCCTAGAAGTTTCACTTCCTTTGGGTATGTGGTTATTTCAGGTTAGCACAGCAAGTGCCAGAAGAGAAGGCATTTTATTTGCTTGGTTTTTTTTTATATTGAAGAACAGGCAAGACCACCATGTACTGGAACAAGAGGATTACAAAAGCCTACCCTGAACAAAAGGGTGTGGAGATCTTTCTACAATACAGAGGTTCACAGTAATTCCTTTCCTGTGAAGCCACACTGAACTCTCTGAACAGCTAACATGTGGTTCCTGGGACATGTCTAGCCCAACAGTGATGTGAAAACTCCTTTTGTGGTGATCCAAGGTGATTCTCTGCCACATGTTTTGCTCTGTGAAAGGCTACACACCTCTTTAGGGGAACTGAGTGCCTTCTGGTTGTTTGTTTTTTCTGGTTTTGTATCACAGCTCTGGGCCTGGCACTGTTCTCTGTGAAGTTGGTTTAGCAGGCTCTGTCATCTTAAGTATCGCCCACCTGTTCTCAAAACCACAGATTTCTCTAAAGAAATGTCTGCAGGTGCAATAGAGCAAGGCTGCAGCAAACAGTCACGTGCCTTTCTGTTTGGAAAGATGAAGCTTAGTTGCTTGTTTGCATTCTTTATGTATGACTGTGCTTCAGAGAGAGCTAAATCCAGTTTTATTATGTAGAAGCAAAACAGAAAATATACAATTGGAACATCATTACAATTGTTGGAGTTGCTTTAATGTAGAGGCATGTGGAACCTGAATGATGTAGGCAGTTACTTGCAATGTTATCTATTGAAAAGAGTATGGTTTAGTTATTTAATTATGCATTTTACAAAAAACTATTATATTTCACCTTTGTGCCGTCCCATCATGTTTATTTGTGCTAGTCCAAGCTGATCCAGCCATGATGGTCTCCAAGCACTCCTTTTTTTTTTTGCTGGTCCTTGAAACAGTGGTCTTGCCTGCGGGCTCTGCTTAAACCTACAGGATGACTTTTAAGCTGGCTTTTCTGAGAGGCTGAACAGCACCTGAATTTTTACCATGTGAATTCCTGGCCTCCTGAGCCACAGATGTCATTCTGGCAGAAACAGGCTTAAATTTTATAATACATAGTGTGAGTGTATCGACCTCTGACCTCTCCAAATTATACAAACAGGAAGGGTCTCTCCTGCCCCGGGCCATGGCATGAGGGAAGTCACTCCCCGCCTCCCTTGGCCCTGCCGAGCCCCTCTGCCTCAGAAAGCCTGATGCGGGAGGCCACTGCCTTCCAGCAGAATCCCGTTTTGGATGATGCACCCTACATCACTGCGCTGTCATTTGCTTCACCTTCAGTATGTGTATCTTAACCCCGCAGCTCCAAGGCATTTGCAGGCATCCAGGCATCTCCCACACACGTCCTTACTCTACAGGGCTGCTCCGGTTTTGCCAGATGCCTGCTGCCGACTGCTGCGGCCCCCGCCAGCTCTCCCCGTGCCCCGCTCTCTGGGCGTTCCGGCACCGCATGGCAAGTGGTGCCGGTGGGAAGGAGGGACTGTATTTGCAGCACAGACGTCCCCATCTCCCTGCCGTACGCGATGCTGCTGGAGGCTCCTTCAGGGATGCCGTCCCGCCAGACTATTATTAAAAGGCCGAAGGAGTCCCAGGCACCAGCTGTGTACTCCCTTCCTCCTGTTTCTCCTCTCTGTGCTGGCGCCCCTTCCCGCCGGAGGTGCAGGCTCGGCTGCCGGGGACTCCACCGAGGTTTCCCAGGGCACAGCGGGGGCGCTGATCCGCCCTGCGCGCTGCTGGCGGCTGACAGCCTGGCAGGCTCCCTCTTCCTCCCTCAGCTGGCCGGGACGGAGGCTTAAGGGGAAAAAAAACCAAAAACTTCTGGGGTTACTGGGAGGAGAAAAAAAATTCCTCGTCATGTCTGCGGTGTCTACGAAAACGTCCCGAGAAGGAAGAGGAGGATCCCGCCCCGCGGGGACCGCAGGGTTCGGCGAAGAGGGTGGGCGCTGGCTGCGGGGCGGGGGCGTCTCCGCGCCTTTGGACGGGAGGGACTCTGCCTTCCTGCGGAGCCGAGAAGAAGGGGCCGAGCCACCCTGCTCCCCGCCCCGGAGGGGGTGAGAGCCGCCCTGCTCGGCGGGGCAGGGTGCCCGGGCCGTCCCCTCGCTGCGGCCGCTGTCTGTGCGGCACTAGCCAGCCTCCTCCAGCGCCGGGAGGCGACACAGCCCCGGCGGGCAGGGCCAGGCCGGGGGGGGCCGTGCGGCGGGTGGCACCCCCCCCTTCTCTCTTCCTCCTCCTCCTTCCTCCTCCTCCTCCTGTTAACTTGGCCACGGCGGCGCGAGGCGGTGCGCTTCGCCCTGCGCCGGCGGCGGGGGATGTGCGGGCGGCGGCGGGATGGCTTCGGCCGTGTTTGAGGGCACCTCACTGGTGAACATGTACGTGCGGGGCTGCTGGGTGAACGGCATCCGGCGGCTCATCATCAGCCGGCGGGGCGACGAGGAGGAGTTCTACGAGATCCGCACCGAGTGGTCGGACCGCAACATCCTCTACCTGCACCGCAGCTACTCCGACCTCGGCCGCCTCTTCAAGCGGCTCCTCGACTCCTTCCCCGAGGACCGGCCCGAGCTGTCCCGCTCTCCCTTGCTCCAAGGTTTGAGCAGCCTCCGCGGCTCTGGCGCTCTCTGCTCGGCGGGCGGGGGGTTTCGGCCGCCGCTTCCCCGGGGGTGGCGGTGGCCGGGGCGGACGGGCGGGTGAGCGGTCCCTCTCGGCGGAAGGGACGGGGCGAGGAGCTGGAACCGCTGAGAACCGGACGGGGCGGGGGGGCAGAAAAACTGCGGGGGCGTTTTGCGGTCGGAAACTCCTCCCGGGGTGTTGATTTGTGTTTCTCTTTTTTTTTTTTTTTTTTTTCCCCTCTTTTTTGTTTCTTTCATTTCTTTACTTTTCTTTTTTTCTTTATTTTTTTTTAATTTTATTTTTTTTAACTATACATTTGTAACCGAGGGCTCCACGCAGGAAGGTGACCCCAGTATCGCTGCTGCTGTCTCCAGCTGCGCGGTTCCAGGCTAGGCTGGGCTGGGGGAACAGAGCCCGTTGGCGCTGCCCCTCTCCGGTGCCTCCGGGTTCCCCGTGGAAGGGCTGGGGGTGGTTGGCAAGAAAAAGGGTGTAGCTGAAAAATCTCCGCATGGTGGTATGTTATTTGCCACAAGGAGAGGGCAAAAAAAAAAAAAAAAGGGCTGCCGCACTTGCCAAGGGACGGAGTAACTCTGGGAGCTGGCATAATTCCTCGCATAACTTCTGTGAAAACGGGAATTGCAGCAGCGGTTAGTAGAGACGTCTGTTCTCTTCCAGTTTCTGAAGTGGATAAACCAAACTCGAGCGATGTTGTCCAAGCTCAGGCCTTGCTGTGCAGAAGCAGGATGTACCCTAGATGTCTTGCGGGTCGGGTTTACTTTAAGTGTTGGGGTATTCTGTAGATAGAGTTAAGTGTTCTACTCTAACGTATTTCAAGTGTGCAGAGTGGTGAGGAGCATCCAGTCATCTGAAAATGGGTGTATGCCTAGCACTTCCAGTCTCCCCACTTGTTTGAGTTACAACATAAATTGATTGACCAGGAACGGGGAAAAGCTGATATTCTGTGCATGATTTTCTCCGTGAGAGGATGGAAGAGTTTCCCTTAGCTTTCATTTAGCCTCCCACCTTGCTAGTGAGACCCCTTGCAGAGGGTCTGCTTTTTGCTGTTCTCTGAACTGGGTCTCCACCGCTCGTAGAGGTGTAAACCCCCCGGACTTCATTCCTGGGCCGTCCCTGTGTGACAGCGAGCTCTGTTCCCTGCCAGTGGCGATCTCTCCCTGCGTCCCCAGGGATGTTTTCTGACAGGTGTTTATAGTGACACGCGTCTTTTTCCATGGTCCTGCCAGATCCCTAACCTCCAGTGGTAGGTTTGGTTTGGGTTTTTTTTAATGTGCCTCACATTAAAACGCTCGTTCCTTCCCCTGTCCAAGCTCTCCCCGGCCTGTGTCCGCTGGCACTGGGCTGTCCCGTCCCCGCTGCCGGAGGTGGCAGCTCGGCCCCGCCGGCCCCGGGCCTCGGCAGCCACTGGCGGGCCCCGAGTGCCCTCTGCAGTCGGCGGGGATGGGCGCAGGGCGGCCGCACCCCGCAGCCCTGCCCGCTCCGGGCCGCGAGTGGGAGATGTTCGCAGGGCTGGGTGCCGGAGGGGGGCTGTCTCCTCCCGCTTGGGTGCAGGCTGGGAATGGGGCTGTGCCTGCGGAAGTCAGAGCCCTCCTCTCAGTCCTGGTGTGTGTCGGCACGAACGGTGCCTCATGCGTTTCTCTTGCTGACCAGGGATCTAAAGTACCGCAGAAGTTTGTTAGGCACCGCGTGTGTCCTACCCAAAGAACTGCGGGTGTGATTTTTACTAGTGCTGAGTGGCAGCAAATGCTCAGTAACGTGGCCTTCGAGTGTATGTGGCACCTGGGCCATGGCTTCTGAGGATGCTGGGTAGGTTTGGAGCGAGCCTGGCTGTGGCCTGCAGGACACAGCACCTACCAGAGTCACTGTGACTAAAAATTGACGTCCCAGGGTCCCAGTAGTCCTTCTTGTTGGCTTTATGGGGTTCTGAAGAGTGGCTTGGCAGCTGGACTGGGGCGTGTGCTGTGTCTGGCTGCAAATGGACTCTATCCTTGGCCTGCCTCCCCTCCCAGTGCTGGTTACTCACAGGAGCTGCGGCTAATCCTAAAAGCCCTTCTCATTCCTCAGTGCCTCTCTCAAGCAAGCATGGTTCCTCTCCTGTCTCAAGGCCTGACAGAGCTTTTGCAAAGTATTCAACTCTTTTCACTTCTCTCTGAAGCATTATTTGTGCGGTTTGAGACAGATGGGATTATAGTCCCTTGCACTGGCTTTTCTTGACAGATCCCAGGTAGAAGATATTCATGCCTGAATAGCTGGGAATGATTAACCATCCTCAGCCTGTGTTGCTCAATCTCTGCCTAAAGCCTAGAGCCAGCAACCTTGACTTACCTTTATCTCAGGAACACTGACTTCAGTAGAATGGGGAATGAGCAAAGCATCACTTCAGGATTTGAAGAATCGAAACCTAATATAAGTAGATTATGATCTGTTTAGCTTGTTGAAGGGGTGGGGGTTAACTTTGCAACAGAGGCAGAATAAAAATCAGGAGTAGTTTCTAAGCAATTACAGCGTGCGTCACAATTTCAGCAATTCTCTGTTTAAAATTATGCTGCTCCTACTCTAAAGAAAATTACTTTGCAGAGTATGCTTCTCTGCCTAACAAACACTTCATCATACCAACATTTTAAATTGGCTGGCTACAGCCTCTGATAACTTGACAAAGTTGAAAATAAAAATCGCATTTAACTAAGTGACAGTGATGCAAAGCTTTGCATGTAAAAAGAAATTGCATGGGGCATGTCCAGTCTTTACAAAATTAATGGGGTAAGCATGGTTTCTTAATGCCATGTTTAAAAGATGTCCTGGTGTGTACAGTGAAGCTCAATGTACTTAACCCAACAAAAATACCTGACAAAAGCCCATTCTTGTGTGAGTTAGCACCTAGTCATATACATTTCTGTGTATTTATGTGTGTGTATATATATATATATATATATATATATATATATATATGCACAAATGTATTTGCATATGTAAATGTTCATATGTGTGTGTGTGTTTATCTTGGGCTTCCTGAAAGAAGGTGAATATCAGCTGTGCCTTTTATCTGGAGGAAGTGATAAAGTGTTGCAAACCAAATTTGCATTGCATTGAAGGACTCCAAAGTCCCTACAGATTTGCCTAAGGAGCATTAAAAGGACTAGCATTATCCTACAGCTCAGTCAAGCTGCAGTGTGTTACATTTAAGGGATATGACTGAGTGGAAGCTTGAGCTATTTGATGTTATTAACTTTTTAAACGAAGGTTGTGGTTATTTTAAAAACGTCAGCAATTTTAGAAAGAGTTGGTTGTTACCTTTATTGCTGGCTTCAGCAGTCAGTTCATGCTGTGCAGGAGTGTGCTCTTTTTCTTGCTCAGCATGAGGAAACCATTCTCTCCATTCCTTTCTTGACCTCTCATCCTCTCAGACTGACTTCCACAATGCTCTCCCCTTCCTTATTTGTTGGAGCTGCTGAGTGCTTTGAGATTGCAGAAGAGAGGGTGTGAGGTGTAGCTGTCTGCAGTGGCTGTTCATCTTATCCTTTCTTAGATATGAGAGATGGGGAAGTCCCATGGGGGGAGTAGGGCATTGCCACAGTTTTGTTTTGTCTTTAGTAACTAGTAAGAACACGTGGCAGAATGCACTCTCTGCATCTGGAGTGTACAGTGATGCTAAAGGCCAAGGATGTTCAGCAACACAAGGCATCTCAGTAGGAAGCTGGTAAACAAGGTTAGATATGTGCATACCTGCAGGGTGACTAAGTATGATTCACTGTGATGTTACCAATAACTTGCTAGTATTTTGTCTTTGAAATCTGCCTGTCCCTTGCTCTAAGCCAATGTACAAAAGAGGATCACAGGAAAACATGGGTTTGTTCACTCCTGCAATGATCACAGCCTAATGTTACTAAACTGTTTTTCTATGCAAAGTCTGCTTTTGCATTTAATCAGTCTTCTTGAGAAAGGCACAGCTACGGACTTAGACTGACTTAAAATGGATGGAAATAATGGAAATAGAAATAGTTGCAACAGACCAAACAGACACCAAAACTGAGATACACATCTGGAAAAGGACTCTTCCTTTCCCCACCCCCCCTCCTTTCCTATTTTCTCTAAATACCATTTGTGAGGAGGTCTCATCTAAAGTTTATCCTTGAACTTGAGTCAGCTTCAATGCAGTCAGCAGTCACACACCTCCTTCACCTCTGAGTTCAGTGTGGGCAGAATCAACCCCTTAAGGAAGCCAAAAGAGCTTACTAGCAGCCTTTCAAAACTGGGATTTGTTTTGCCTTTGGAGTGGCGAGGTGGTTTCTGGCAATCCTCCTCTGCATTTATTTTTTGCCTTTGTTATCAGAACAGAGGCTCAGATGCTCTTCCAATGTAACTGTTCATATTGTACCTACCTGTAGTGCCTGGTCCTGCTTTGATAACTCTGAGCTGCCAAATGAGAAACCCTCTGACAGATTTATTTTATTACTAGAGCGGCCTCTCTAGCTAAAGTTCTCACTTTCCTCCTTTCCATGCTTCCTCTGTCTCATTCTGCTTTGTTGTGGTCTTTTTCCCCCTTTTTCTTCTTTCTGTTATTTCCTCTCTGATCCTTTTGTTTGCCTCCAGGTTTCCCTCACTGGTGTGCTACCATCCATGGATATTTATGGCTCTGCAGAACTTCTCTCTTCCCTTCCACCTTACAGGCGCTCAACCTCTGTCCATCCATAGAAGTTTTCTAGTGGTGGTGGAGGTTTCCTATAGAAACCTTGCGCCTTTATTTTACCTCGTAGCCTAGAAGCAGTCACTTCACCTGCAGCAGATCTGAGCAGTCCCTCACAGACCTCAGACTAGGCTGAGCTCTAGCTCCAAGCCTTGTGCCTGCCTCTGGGGTGGCATCCTCCTGCAGGAAGCAGGTGATCAGCTGTTTTCCATGTCCCAGTGGCTGTGCAGTGGGAAGCTCCTCCAGGGCTGCCATGGGTGGGATGTGCACAGCACAGAGGGCAGTTCCCAAAGATCCAGCCCAGGAACATTGTTTGCTTGCAAACGCCGTGTTCATAACTTAGTTTTCTATATCCTGCATTATAGCATTTTTGTTGTTGTTGTTGTTTATGAGACCATCTGGGAGTGTGATTTATGAGAAGAGGGAGCTCTACAGAGGCAGCATAGTGGTTTCCACAGACAGCAGCTGTTTCTCGGTGCTGTGACAATACAGATAAACACACTGCATCTATTGTGCTCTTTTCATTGTTGACATTGTCAACAGTTCATTAGTGGAGCTTGCTCAGAGCTTCTCTCTGGCAGACAAAAGATGCAGCTCTTGGTTATCAGGCTCTAGCAGAACTGTATAACCAAAATTAAGTTTGTGCCTTCTGGGTTTGTTTTTTTATCAGCTGTTTTTCATGGTTCATTTGTAATAATGTAGATAAATGGAGCTGACCCTGTTGTTATAAAGCCAGACACAAGTTGCCTTTTTGTGGTAAGCCAAGGCAATGTGTCAGGGAAGTTTTTGGTGGAAAGGAATGGAAATGAGGTGTGGTTTTCATGACAGCTCTCACCTGATAAGAAATCAGCGCTAAAAATGGTTGTAGGAGCTTGCATTTTTCATCAGGTTTTGACTGCTTTCTTCACTCTTATCTCATGCTTCTTTGACATCTTTTTCTTTCTTGTGGCTCATCAGGCATCAAGACAGGGAACTTTTTGGGGAAAGCCTGTCTGCTGTGTTCTGCCACCAAAACATGCCTTCTCCATTCCAGCGATCCTGGGAGATCCCATAACTAATAATACAACGTGTGGAGAACCCATCATCTTGAGGGTCTGGTTTTCTCAGCTTTTAACTTGCCTCAAGTTACCTATGCCTTTCTTTGCATGGGCATTTGAGTGTGCCAGGGTCCTCAGGTTATGGTCACTTTTGCTTTGGGGGATTTCAGTCAGACAGTTGTTTGGGCAGGACTTCTCCCCATCCTGCATATGCCTCATATGAACTCCAAAAGAAGAAAGGTGTAGGCAGGGTTTCAAAAGCTCTCTCTCTTTCTGATCAAACAGATTTATCTCAGTATCTTCAATATGTTTGCTACTACCTAGTGGAACTTCTGAAAATATGGAGTGACTCGCACACATTTTGTGTACTGATACCTCTTGAAAAATTTTGGTCCTCATCATCAAGCTTAAGAAGGGCAGCACAATGTGATAAATATCAAAAGTCCACCTTCCTACACCCACCCCTCTCTTCAGCTCTGCTGTGTCCTTTTAGTTGCTCCCTCAGTAATGCCACCAAGGGGGATCTTGTCAGTGATACTGCATCAATAGCAAATCCTTTGAAAGGCTGTAGTGACTCCTGTGACATGACATGGATGAACTCCCCCACAAGGGGAAGGGGCAAGCGTGTCTGCCCCAAAAGAGAGGGGCTGAAGAATTAGGCAAGAGGCATCAAAGAGGAGCTGCTAGAGGCGCCAGACTTAAGTCAGACTAGTGCTGTAGCTAGCTCTAGGATCCTGTCCCTGGTGATGTGAACCAGATGCTGCAGAAGACAGCATAAATAACAGGCAGAGAACAAAAAAATGACAGCCCTGGTCTCTAGTAATTGAAGATCTGACATCCCTGATTGCTGTAATTATCTGCCCTTTTCTGGATCTTATCAAGTCTTTGGGCTTAAGGGATCCCTGTGGTGTTATTTCTGCAGTTATTGAAGAAAAGTCATGTGAAACAAGCTTTCCCATCTGCTGGGGTTTTTTTTCATTTCCTGCCTTTACATACCCCTGAGTATTCCTTTGCCCTTCTAGCAAATCTTTTATCCTTCCCTCCTTATCAGAGAGGAGGCAGCTGTTAATGGGAGCTGGTTTGGCCTTTTCAGAATTCCATCCTTAAGTGGCTAATGCCACCAGGTGGCAAGGTTGAGGGAACACGTGAGGGGGTATCCTACCTGGGCAGCTGCCAGGAGGAGCAAGGGATGGTGGCCTTGAAGCAGGGGAACAATGACAGCTGAAATGGTATTGAGAAGACCCAGTTAAGCAGATGGAGGAAGTAGGAAGCAGTGCAAAGGAACAAAACAGCAGAAAAAGTGGGGCCTATTTGTTATCTTTCAGCCCTGATCCACGTACCAGCTGAGTAGCTTCAGTTTCTGCATGTTTCAGTGAAATATTTGTCCATGGATCTGTTTAGAAGTCAACTAAATATGGTCCCTAACAGCCTGATCTGACTTTGGACCTGGCCCTTCTTTGGATGAACCAAACTGGACTCTTTAGTTTAACATTATTCTCTAATGACTAGGACCTTCCTTCTATTGCTCCATCTACATCCTCGATTGTCCATGTGCATAGAACATATCTGAGGGCAAGGAGTTATGAGGGAAAAGGATAAAAAAGTTTTAGCACTGCAGTGGTAATTAATGCTGTAGCTGGGGAAAAGGGGCACATCTCCCTTTGAAGTCTGGTCAGGAGAGACAGCAAAGTAGCAGTGTCCCATGCAAGGCAGCTTATATGTCTTCCCTAAAGATTTGTAATCCCTAACTGCTGCTTGGGATCTTGTGCAAAGAGAGAAGGATGGACTCATGATTTAAATCTATAAGCCTCAAATCTTTCTTGCAGTGTGGATTAGCAGAACACAGTAGGATTTCTCTCTGGATTTATTTGTTACTCATTTTTTTCCCTTTGAGACTGACTCTGCAGTCTCTCTGTAGGAAATGGAGAGAGAATTAGATGAGATGGGTTCAATGCAACTTTAATCTTCATATGCATGCTGAAACACACAGCATTTAGGACTATTGACATTCCATCTTGCACGTACCTTCAGCAAGTACACCTTGGCTTCTGCTCTTGCTCAGCTTCCTGTATGTATAGAACTGATTTTGGGAAAATAGGGTATTTCTTGGACATTCTTTGCTCCTGTCCTGACCACAAACATGAGGTGAAGTCCTTCATATTGGAGAGATGGAGTTTGCCTACAGTTTGGTATCATGTATACATAGTGACTTCTAGATCTCCAGAAAAACAGACTTCTGTATGTCATCATGGACATGACATTACAGATACATACTTGACTTGGGCATGAACCTACTCTTCCTTGGAAGGCACTAGAGGATTTTTGAGACAATGCTTATAGTGTATACGGACTGTCAGGACTGCTCTGTGATTTCATTATGAGCCATGAAGCACATGCTACAATTCCTGTCCTGCTTGCTGTGGTAGAAACACAGGATGCATTATCTACGGTTTCCAGAATGCCATTAGTTGCAGATTTGGTGGCTCACACAGCAGTAATAGGACAGTCCTACCAAGGCTTGTGTGTTTACATCAGGAGTTGGCTCTCTGTTCGCTCTCCTTTGCTGCTGAGCTTGTTTCCTGCCTGTGAGTAGCTCTGGGCCCCTCTCCCACGCTGTGAGCCAGCGTGCCAGGTACACAGCTGCTGGCCTGCTCTCCCAGCCTCCTGCAGCTGCCCCGGCACCAGGGACCCAGGGCAGGAAGAAAGCTGCAGGCTTCTGGTGCTTCTTGTGCCATGCTATTCCAGACACATATTGCTCTGTGCAGAGCTGTTACCTCCGCTTGGTCACAAGCTGAAAGCAAATCCTTTTCAGTCTTAAGGACTCTGCCCGGGGATCTTGGTCTAGAAGGGGACAGAGAAAATGTCAAAAGGATTGAATGAGGTCAGTGACTGTGTAATAAAAAATAAAGCAATCTCCCAGGCACAGGTGAGTGCCACACTAGGTTAGGCAGTGTCATCCCTCCCGTCGCCCAGCCTGTTGGCTCCCCTGTGTGCAGGGTGAAGGAATCTTAGAAGTTTGTGGTATTTGGAGGGGGGTTTGTGGCAAAAAAAAAGGAGCCAGTGGGACTCCAATTTACCTCAAACACTATAAACATAGGTGTTTATAGCATTTAAATCACTTGAAATAAGAACTAATTGTCCAAGTACAGTATAGGTAAACAAGACAGAGAGCAAAGTTTTCCTGGGAGGAGTTTGTGCATGTTTTCCATTAGCAGTCCAGACAAGGGCCAGAGCTGAGAAAAAAGCATGAGAACAGCCTTTCACCATGACCTCACTAACAAATTTCCCCGCTCTGAGTTGAGCTCTGTTGCATGACTGAACAAGTGAAGAAGGCACAACTGGTTCCAGGATACTGGCTGCTTTACTGGTATCTTGTTTTTATTTTATAGCAAATGCAGTAAGGGTTCTTGGGTAGTTAAAGCCCCAGATGGAAATACAGGCTAGACATGTATTTACGGCCCATGGGCAGAGACAACAGCCTCAGGATATGTTGTAGCTGCTGTATGGATGCTTCATATGTGGCCAGGGGGTCCCACATGCTTCAGATGCATCCACATTTTGGTGCATTTGTGTCAAGGTTAATGAATGGTGGGGGTGCTGGGCTCTGTCTGCGGTGTCAGCTGGGATGTCTGATTTCTGTGTGTCTGTTTGTTCAGGCGTTTCCAGCGTCTGGAGATCCTTCATCAGTCTCTGTTTTCTGGTTTGTTTTTTTTTTTTTTTTTCACTTTCTTTCTGCCTTGACAAATCTTCCAAATAGGAGAAAGAAGAAGACAGGCATAGGAGAAACCCCCACAAAGTGAAGAATAAGCCTGGAAACCTGGGTGCAGTTCTGTGACCCTTCTTTACACAAATTCTGACTCCTGCTCAAACTTAATATAGTGCCTGGGTTAGGAAGGAGCTTAGATGGGACATCCTCGCCTGCAGTCTCTTGCTTATTCTGTGGAGTCTGGGGTTTCCTGAGTTGAAACCTTTGACAGGAGTGGTTTGAGGTATTCCCTGCTGTTCACCTAATTGTGCTGGCAAAACAGAAGCAGCTCTGTGTTGTGGTGTGGGAGAGGAAGTGAAGTGCAGGGGAGGGTGAGAGCACCTTAAGCCAGTATTGACACTAGAGACTTTTCCTTGAGACACTCCAGTGTTCCTCCTGCACGTAGGTGCTGGGGTTGATGACAGCAACCAGTTAGAGAGTGCTGAAAGGGATGGAAAGGAAGGACCAGAACCTCCACTCCTTCTGGCTGCTTGGGCAGGTAGTGCCTTGCTCTGGTTAGCATGGCTTTGGGGTTGGGAGCAGTCTCTCAGGTTATGGGATCATGGTCTGTGACTAACTGAAAACCACAAGAGCATCTGCTAACTTTTAAAAACAGAGACTTGTAGAATTAAGATAAATAAGGGTCTTACAAACTTTATGACAATTGCAGAAGAAATTACAGGTTTAAATATAAGTATATAAGGCCAGTCAAGTGGTTTCTGTTTGTCTGGGTTGCAGATGTATGAAAAGAAAGGCTTTCGCCTGGCCAAATTGAACTCCCTGTATAGGGAATTCATTTAAGGTCAGCAGTGTTACACCCCAAAGCTGCACATCTGCAATCATTAAGCACATACATAGGAAGCTGTCCAGGCAGATGTATCACCCTCCTTCCTACGCTGTCTGCTTTTTGGTTTTGATATTACTGAAAGCTTCAGAAAGAAACAGTTTTTACAGTGTCAGATGTTACAAGTTTTCTGTGCCAGTTTCCAGGTTGGAGTGTGGGTTTGCATGGCTGGTGTCTTTCCAAGAGATAATATACCAGGGTTGGAAATTCCTTGTGAATGCAAGAAGCTGTAAAACCTCCCACGGGGTGATCTGTGACAGTGCAACAGGCTGGCAGCCTTGTCTGACTTCTTGGTGAAGCATAAAAAGACCATGTGGAGCTGCAGATGCTTTCCCTGATTACTAATGAGAGAAATCCTGATCGCTTGGCTGGTTTTCCTCATAGGATGAATGCTCAGGGTTGTTGCCAAGGTGGTTTGGTTTTTTTCCTTTTTCTTTTTCTCCCCCTCCCAGTCTGAATATCTTCACTTGTTTGAAAGTATCCCTCTTCCTGGTAAAATACTAGTTCCAACAGTGCATGCTTATCTGGGAAAGGCTCCGAGATCAAGGGCAGATTTGAGAGGCTGCAGTAGAGTGCTGAATCCCTGCTGGGTTGGCGATGAGGTGGGAGCCACAGCTGGGTAGTCTCTGCTCTGACTGTATCAGTGTTCGTGCAGAGTGGATCAAGACCAGCAGGAGAAGTGGAGGCACCCCATGGCAGCTAGCACCAGGGTGGCTGGCTCTGTTTTCTCTGATGTGGGCTGCAGCAGGGCCAGCAGCGTGTTTCTAGCATCATGGATGGTCGTCTGAGCTGTGTGACCATTGGCAGCTTTTTCTTTCTTTTAGGGAAGATGACAGCCCATTCATTGAAAAATTTGAACTTGATCCAAATGTGAGATGGGAACATATTTGTGGAGGGGCGAAGCAGATCCACCCAGGCCTGCACCCTATAGTTAGGACAATGAAGGGTGCTGGTCTGCAATTCAGGTCTGTAATGGCAAGCACAGCCCAGCTAGTATACAATCTGTGGACCCATGCAGATGAGTTTATTCACAGCCTTTCAGAGAATTTCCAGGCAAAGCTATCTGACTGTAGTGTACCCCAGCCAAAGCAAGACACGCAGCACGTCCCTTATATGGCTGCTGGTGTGCATTGCTCTGCTGTCAGGAGAGGGGTGAGTTGTACTGGGATGAGGCGATAGCCATGCTGGAAAAACAGGCAAAATGAAGGACTGTTGGGCAAGAGAAAGGCTAATACAAGCAGGGGACTTTTGTGGGGCAACTGTCAAGTAAACCCGGTTGCTTTGGAGACAATCTCTGTTTTATTTAGAGCTGTAACTGGAGGAGAGCTGACAGCTTCCAAGTCACACTTTTGTCTGGAAAGTTTCCGTGGGATTGTATCTCATTGGTAGCAAACAACAAGGAGTGGTGCAGACTGGAGCTGTTTGTGGATGCCGTTCCCACACTCTGCATGTTTGATGGCTCTACGTTTGTCTTTTGAATAGGAAGATGCAGATACACTTACTTTAACACAATGTAGTATATTGAAGTGCTATCTCACAGACTGCTTTGCAGATTTTTAATTTTGATGGTTCTGATTTATTGTGTCTTTTCCTGTTCTAGCTTTGTATTAGGGTTTTGTTTGTTTGTTTGTTTATTGTGGCTTCTTATATTTAATAATTTCTCTTAGGTATTTCATTTTCATGGGTGTGTCCTGCTCATTGGAAAAGATGCACAAATGTAGAAGTTAAATGATTATTTTATTAGAAAAAGTAGGTTGCAAATATCAGCAATAAAAGACCCACTAGAGGGATGTGGGATTTTGAGATTTACTTCTCCTCATGTGCCCTGTACATGCATCTAACCTGTGCTGTATTTCCTTCAGTCTGCTGGAGGAGGGGAAAGTTAGAGATGTCCTGCAGGTTATACATACAAAATATGGTATTGGTGTTTTGAGATCACCATACCAAGAAATTCAATATTGCATTGTAATGCATCATTCTGGATATTGTGCAGTGAAATTTCAGTCTTAATTCCTTCTGCAGCACTATAATAATTCAGTGACTGAATAGATGAAAAGAAAAAACCTAACAGTTGTCTTGCACTTGAAAAACATGATACTGACAAATTTTCCTTGGACCACTCAGTGGGGCTTACAATCAGAGAAATACAAAACTGCACTCAAAGCCTTTTGTTTAGCTTGTGTTTACTTTTCCCCCTCTTATCTGTAGGATGTGTCTTTTGGTTTTCTTGGGTTTTCTTTTGCTTTCTATTTACAGAAAGAAAAGGATGAATAATGCTTCTTGGAAGCAGAAAGTGGGCTGTTTAACTATCACTGCTGGGAATGCTGTGTAGTGAAACTGTGGGTGAGGGAGTAGGTGGTTCTACTTCTGCTTGTCTTGCAATTCCTACATATGGTCATAAACAGCTGAGTTTGTGTCAGGCTTGCAACTCTGCTTGTAAACTACACCCACCTCAGTTTGGGGTGCACATTGTATCATCAGTTGGTTTAAAATACATTTCTGGAAGGCATATTTGAGGTTGTTCCACATCTTCCTGAGGGGCTGCTTCTGGCTGCTAAAATGTGCATAGGTGTGCTTTTGTTTATGTTTATGATCTGTTTACTTTGTTTCTAGGGCTCATCACAATAAAAGAAGCCCATGATATAGAAGCCAGACTTAATGAAGTGGAAAAGCTTCTGAAGACTATTATAAACATGCCCTGGAAGGTAAGTAAGCCAAGTTCCAATTTAGCCCAGCTTGACTCCTCCTTCATGGTGACATGCACTCTCATGCATATTAGAATGTGATGGGCTTTTCCAAACTCTGAAGGGAGGAGCAATTTATTGAGTAACTTGGAGAAATGCTGAGTGCCAAAACTGTGTAATGATGCCTCCAAGCTGTCACTTGTAATAAGTCTTTCTGTCATACTATGAAGGTTTGGAAATGGAGAAGAGGGACAAAGCAAACTACTGGTTAAAAATTGATGTCTGTTTTTATTTCTCTCTTTTTAAGTATTCAAGGTCTGAAGTTGTCCTTACGTTCTTTGAGAGATCTCCTTTGGACCAAGTTCTAAAAAATGACAATGTCCATAAAATTCAGCCAAGCTTTCAAAGTCCAGTTAAAATATCAGGTAAGAATTGTGACCTACCTGCAGTTTACACAAGAATTAAAGAATGAAAATTACTTCATTTGCTGTTTCCATTATTATTTCTGCGTCAACAGTTCAAAATGGAAGTTCTCAATAGTGCTTTGTGATATAGAACACATAATTTTCCTTGATATACTGTGCAAGGTAAATTCAGGCAATAAAGTAGCAGGTGAAATGGGAGGCTGACAAATGCAAAGCAGTGAATGTGAGTAAAATTCAGTCCTTACTGCATGTAATCACATATGATAGTGCTGTTAGCACTTTGAGGCTTTTTATACAGTTCTTTGAAAGGGTGCTAAGCAATGGGTGATACCAGCAGTGAGAATATTAGGTATTATTAGGAAAGGAGAAGGAAACAGAGAAGAGGAGCATAGCCCTCTCGAGTACAATATCCACAATTTTGGTTTCTTCATCTCAGGTTATTACAGAATTTAAAATTATACAAAAAAACTGTGAGGATTCAAGTTGTTGAACAGCTTCTCTAAGAAAGGGGTTAATTAAATAAGGACACCTTCACCTGTGAGCAGAGATTACAGACTGGTATGATGGAAGTCTACAAAGCTGTGAATAGAAGGAGGTCAATTACCCTGTACTTTTTATGAAACAAGAGCTATAGGTTATCCAATATCATTGACAGACAACAGGCTTTAAACAAACAAAAGAAAGGTTATAATATTGTTTTGTTTCCATACAAAGCATAGTTAAGGAGTGGAACTCACTGTCATAGGATATGGTGGAACTGAAAGCCAAAGTGACTTCAAAAGGGAATGAGACATGGAAGTGGAGGAAAAGTACATTGAAACCTGTCACAGGTGGAGACACAGAAAGTTCTGAACCACAGATTGCTAGTGGGTAAAGTGGAGAGCCTATCCCTGCCTATTCTTTTAGCCTTTCTCTTCTTCATCTGCTACTGACTGTTGTCAAAAGGTCTGTGAGCTTCTGGTGTGCCTGGTTTTGTATTTCTATATTGAAACACTTTGTTTAAACCTAGTGCCGACTCCTGATTTTGTGTGACCAGGAGAGCTTATTTACAGTTAATTGAAGTGAAATACTACATAGTCCTCTAAGGTTTATAATGTGGCAAGGAGATGGTATCAATTTTCTTTGGTACTAACAAAACTATCTCAGCTGAATAATAGCATGTTTTAATTCTAAATTATTGTTGGTAGTGACAAGTCATACCTAATTAACTAATTCTTCTACCTATGCAGCTATACAGAAGCATCTTGTAATTAATTTCATCATTCAAGTGATTGCTGCCATTAATGCTAAGAACCTAGCTGGAAATTTGATGTTAATTGATATTTGCCTCATCTGGGTGTTGCACAATGGAAATGGTTCAGTGTCTGGCAGCGTTGTCAGTAGATGGCAGTAAATGATAATGGGTAAAGCAGTTCATGCAGCAGTGAAATGCTATAACTCTTAGGTCAAGTCAAGGACACTAGGAAAATACTGACATTCCTCTCACTCATAATGCAGCTTTCTACCTGGCTTGCAGTCTTGGAAAAGCAGGCAAAAATGTTTTGTATTCTCTAAAAAAACAGTCTCCCACATGGTCCTGCTCAGAGTGGTAGGTGATGGAGAAGAGAGAAAGTGGCTGCTGTCTAAGATGAAAGCTGAATTTGAATTTATGGCGTAAATCTTATTTTACAATCATACAATGCTGGCTCAAGATGAGTCATATGAAATGTGATTCTGCTGGGGTTCAGTGTTTTCACAACCCCCAAATGTGTTCTGTTAAAGTGAGCTGCAGTAGAATAGGGAATGAAAGTTAAAGATGAGCCTCAAAAAAAAAAAAAAATGGAACTGAGTATTGGCTTTACCTTAGTGCAGGAGCATGTAATGTTAAAAAAAATTACCTCCTCTCTTATGCCTCATTTCCTGTTCATTGCTTAAACTGTATATATAGAGGAAATTTGTTGGTGTGCTTTCTGCCTACCATATTTTGTGCCACAGACTAGTTTATTTTTTGTTGTGCTGATAATACAAGTCTGTAACACAGGGTCATAGTGTCTTAAGGCAGATCAAGACTTATCCTACTTATGTCAGTGGTGTTTTTTTTTGAAATGTGCATTTATTTTGTGTTGGTCCTAGCTTCATCTAAAATTGTGTGACCGAAAGAAATCCTTGTGACTTGCCTCGTTTGATTTTCCATAGAGCACAGATATGGATTAACTTCTCATTCGCATTAAATACTGTTTTTTAGTTATCAATTCTCCCCATGGTAGCAAGTCAGTGGAATTAAGTGTAAATTTTAGATATTCTGTATTAGAGGCTTCTAACACAGAAACAAATAAGCAGTATCAAGGGCAGAGTAAAACATGCACACAAGTTTTTACACAACTTAGAGCTGGTGGTTGAATTAACTTGTAAGGTCACTTTTCATTTCCATTTTTATGTCTTTTTTGGTTTTTGCCTAAGCCTAGGAATGTCAAAGAAAAATACAATTATGATTTGGCAGTGATAGTTGCTTCAGATGCTTTGTGTCATGAATTGGTTAGGTGAATAGAATTGCTTGAGCGCTGTCAGTTTGCAGATGTATGAAGCTGTGAAACCAACTCTTCATTCCTGCTTTCCTGTGCAGATTTTCAATGTCATGGGCACATCTCAGTTTATAGCCATGACAATTACATACGATACACAGTTGTTTTCCAGCTTTCTTTTTTTTAATCTTGTTTTCTTTCTTCTCCCAACAGAAATCATGCGATCAAACGGATTCTGTTTAGCCAACACTGAAACAATAGTCATTGACCACAGTATACCTAATGGAAAAGAGAAGCACCTGGATGTAGATTCAGCAGAACATTTGTAAGTGGAGTTTGAGCAAGAGAAATGCTGTCACCTTCACTGTAGCTTTCCAACTCCCCTAGCAAAATGTTATTGTCTGTCTAAGAGCAAGACTGGAACAGCTGTCATCCTGACTAGTTAAAGGTTACTGGGCCTGACTGCTAGCACTTCACAGCAATTTCCTGTTAAAGTGGTTAAAATGGGAGAATGATTGACTACATAGTGATCAATCCCCTGTATATGAAAAAAGAACTGAGGTTACCGAAGGGGTGCTGCAAAGGGTGAACAGAATTGTATCTTTCTCTCATGACTGTGGTTAGAGCTGGTTTGAGCCCAAACTTGGAAACTCAACCAGCCTAACAAATGGCATCCTGTTGCAAAGGATAGTAGAATGCTTGGGAAGCAAAATACTGCCCTCCGAGGGGAACACATCCTGAAAGTAATTGAACAAAGGTCAACAGCTGCTCAGCTGGGACTTGTTGTAGCATGTGTATATCCTTAGGGAAAAGACAAGTTAGACTGATTTGATTGGAAAATTCTACTTCCTAATGCATGTAGGTATTCTGGGGTCAGAAACTTGTAACCAGAAGGGCTTCTATGGCCATAAATTAGAGCACAAGGAGTTCCATCTCAACACAAGGAAAAACTTCTTTATGTTGAGGATGGCAGAGCACTGGAACAGGCTGCCTAGGGAGGTCATGGAGTCTCCCTCTCTGGAGGCATTCCAAACCCACCTAGACATGTTCCTGTGTCACGTGCCCTGGCTGAGTGACCCTGCCTTGTCAGAGGGTTGGAGTGAATGACCTCCAGAGGTCTATTCCAACCCCAACCATTCCGTGATTCATGTAGGTCTTAAGTCAGTGACTGTATTCACAGATGGATATCAATGGAAATATGCTCCTACAGATTTCTGTCCTATCAGGTGATTGATATTTCAATGAGCTACAGGTAGTGAATCATTCTAGTATTTCAGATGAGAAACGTTTTCATTTGACCAGTCAAATGAAGGAAAGAGAATACTAAAAGACTTACGGAGCCTTTATCTTTGAATGCAGTGATTTGAAATGCCAGTCTGTAACAAGGTTTAGAGCTTGGCAACATTTTGTCAGGGGCCGGAGAGTATGTCTGGCTCGAGTCTAATTTCTTGAAGTCTTTTCATTAACTTATCTCTTAGTGTTTTGAACCCTGACCTTGCTAACAGCATTTAAGCTTATAAGCTTGTAATAATGAGGCTTAAATGGCACACTAGAGGTAATTCTGTAAGGCCAATACCTGGAAATTAAATTTGTTATAGTTCACAGTGGATCACTCTTTGTACTGAGAGTGACAAATTATAGGAGAAAATTACCAAAGAAAGCCTTTTCCTGCCTTACTTTGATTTTTTTTTAATATGAAAAAAATATTTATAGCTAGTATGGATTTTTAAAATGTGCTTCAGCCCAAGCAAAGCTTACCAGCCTGGGATAAGAAACTACAATCATCCAAGTGTCATTCCATTGAAGTCAGAGACTGTTAAGATCAGAAAATACTAATGTGATAAAAACTGAATGATAGGCATGGTTTCCCATAAACTGGTGGAAGAAATAAATCTAGGGTAAGAGCCTGACTTTGTGCAGCCTAACTTAGTTAACTTTCCAAAGGATGTGAAGAGTAAGGGAGCAAGAGTCAAAAAGTTAATAAATTTTGCATGTGTGATTTATATGGTGCCGTAAATTTTCCAATTCTGCAGCTGTATTTTATAGTCAAGACATAATAGACAGGAGATAGTGAAACCAGTGTAGCAAAGCTGTTTTTTTAAAAATTGAACCTTTTTCAAAAGCAGAGCTTTTCTATACTGTTGGTTTAAATGTATGTTATTGGCCCAGAAAGGAAACTTTAATATTTTTCAAATCCTATGCTGCTCTCTTTCAGTTTCAGTAAAATTGGATTTATGGTGTGTTCTACCCTGAAATCAGAGTTAATTCCTTGAGGACTTAATATCCTCAGATGGGAATTTTTTCCTTTTAGCTGCATTAAACTCTTTATGACTTCTGGGTTTTGGCTGCTGATGGACTTGAAAGAGACATTTTGCAGAGCAAACCTGTATTTTTTAGGAAGAAGTGCTTGAAGCTTCAGCTCATTCCCTATACTGGTTAGCTGTGTAGCCTGCAGAGCTACCTGCCCAGTGATCCATCAGCTGAAAAGTCTCATACTTGTTGGTAAAGAAACCACAGCACTTTTCGAAGTTGCAGTTGCTTACTCTGTTGTTCTGAAGTAGGTCTTTTCTGCTTCCTTCATTTTCTCTCTGATTTTAGTTGGCAGTACACCATACTGTTGCAAACTGTGGTAAAGCTAAGTGTGCTCAGCATCCATGTGGCATAACTGGTGTGTGTGGTTCTTGGAGTGTAGTCTGAAGTCCTTTTGAAAGAAAAAGGTGGTAAATAAATGCATTTGAGCTCATGATTTGGTTTTGTTACAGAGGTAGCTTTCTCTGCAAAGACTGTTAGCATTTCTTGGCCAGCAGCAGAGTCTGTGGCATTGGATAAGCTGCCTTTTTGGCAAGTACATTCCAGTACCTGAAGGAGGCCTGCAAGAGAGATGTAGAGCATCTGCATGGATTTTCATGGGTGCATGTGATAGGATAAGGGGAGTGGCCTTAAGCTGAAGGAGAATAGGTTTAGATTAGTTATTAAGAAGAAAATATTTAGATAAGGGTTGTGAGATACTGACATGAGTTTCCCAGGTTGTGGATTCCCCATCCCTGGAGGCATTGAGAATCAGGCTGGATGGGGGTCTGAGTAAACTGACCTAGTGGAAGGTATCCCTGCCCATGGCAGGGGGAGTGGAACTAGATGATCTTTGAGGTCCCTTCCAAAACAAACCATTCTATGATTCTGTGATATGTACGTCTTTTAAATACTTCCAGTGGTGGTGATTCAACCACTTCCCTGGGCAGCTTGTTCCGATGCTTGATAACCCTTTCAGTCAAGAAATTTTTCCTAATATCTAATCTAAACTTTCCCCAGTAGAACTCAAGGCCCTTATTTCTTGCCCTGTCACTTGTTGCCTGGAGCAGAGTCCAACCCTGCACCTGGCTACCCTCCTTTCAGGCAGTTGTAGAGAGCAATGAGGTCTCCCCTGAGCCTCCTCTTCTCCAGGCTAAACAGCCCCAACTCCTTTACTCAATTCTCGTCAGACTTGTGCCACAGACCTTTTGCCAGCTCTCTTGCCCTTCTCTGGATGTGCTCCAGCACCTCAATTTCCTTCTTGCTGTGCGGGGCCCAGAACTGGACACAGGATTCAAGGTGCTGTTTCAGCAGTGCTGGGTACAGGGGGAGAATCCCTGGTCCCAGTGGTCACTATTTCTGATACAGGCCAGGATGCCATTGGCCTTCTTGGCCACTTGGGCACACTCTGATTCCTGTTCAGCTGCTGGTGACCAGCACCTCCAGGTCGTTTTTTGCCAAGCAGTTTTACAGCCACTCTACCCTAAACCTGTAGCTCTGCATGGGGTCACTTGTTGTGCTGCAAGTGCAGGACTCAGCATTTGGTCTTGTTGGAGCTCATACAATTGGCTTCAGCTGATCAATCCAGCCTGTCCAGATCCCTCTGGGAGAGCCTTCCGATCCTCCAGCACATTGGCACTCCCACTCAGCTTGGTGTCATCTGCAAACTGACAGAGGGTGCACTTGATCCCCATGTTCAGACCATTGATCAAGATATTCAACAGGACTGTCCCCTGACTGAGCCCAGAGAAACACTGCTTGTGAAAGGCTACCAAATAGATTTAACTCCATTCACCATCCCTCACTCTTAGAGCCCAGCCACCAGTTTTTTACCTAGCAAGCCTGTCCAAACCATAAGCTTCTATTTTGTTCCCTCTTCTTCCTGGTGAATCTGAGTAGCAAATCTAATGCATTAACAGAGGTTAAAATGATAAAGAATTTTGTCTTACAGCACAAGAGGTGGGCTCTTGCAAAAGACAGTGTGTCTGTCAAGGTACTTAGAGAAAAAAAAAATACGGGCAGCAGTTTGGGCATTTAGGAATCTGAAGGTCCATAGTAGAGTTGCAGAATTTATTTTGAGAGAAAGACCTATTGGTTACAGCCTAAAAGCCTTTTGACTGTTGGTATCATACACAGCTTCTGACTGTATTAAACAGTCCTGGTTTATTGAGTTTGGTTTTGTGTGAGCACTCTGGAGCAGTGCTTTGCAGACTGCTGTGCACACACTTCATTTTTGGTGGCAAGAAAAGCTTTCTGCTTAACCACAGCGTCTGACTTCCACTGCTTTGCACCTCACATTCTGCTTGTAGTGGCCTTTCAGTGAGGCTGGAGAACCACAAAATCTGTGGGACCTTTCAGATGTAAAAATGTAGCTTTATGCTGATAAGAGAAAGAGAGCAGAATCTGAATAGCCTCCTTGACTCCTCTTCTGCTTTCTTCACTCTATCTGCCCCACTGGTATTTCATAATCTGTTGTTTCTGGATCACTTGCAGTCCATAAGACAGCACAGCGTAATCTGTAAAGTATTTTCAAGATACCAAGTCAACTCCCTTGTGCGCACATTCCCACACACGCAGGCAAGTAAACAGCCTGGAGGGACTAGAGGAATGAGGGTGATAAACATTCAAAGTTCAGTCTCATTGCTGTTTCATTTAAAGT
The DNA here is from genome assembly GCF_048771995.1 of Taeniopygia guttata. Classification (NCBI taxonomy): domain Eukaryota; kingdom Metazoa; phylum Chordata; class Aves; order Passeriformes; family Estrildidae; genus Taeniopygia; species Taeniopygia guttata. The sequence continues at coordinate 62,548,562 of NC_133026.1, read as the reverse complement.
GAAGAACAAAGCCACAGCACCGCAGGAGAAAATCCATTCGTGTATGCTCAAAATAATCCATTAGTTTCTCTATTTTGGCTGTCATAGTTTAAAAAAAGATGAGATGAAGCGGGAAGGAGATGGAAAAAACAGAAATGTAGCCATACATTGCAGGATGCATAGACCAGGCCATCCAATAACCCATGATACTTCTAAATAAAGTTTTGGGAAGAGATGGGAGGGGGAGACTTATCTGTTTGTTTACCCTACCACTCTTCTTCAGGTTCTCTGAAATACTCAACTCTTAGATCACCCTCTAGGGTGTAGTTAGAGGGATGTTTCACTTATCTGAAGAGTCTTATTAGTTCATGTGTAGATGAGATGCAGGTTTAAATATTAATTATTTTAAAGCTCATCTGTTTATCTGCCATTCAGAGAGCTGCAGTAGGCTGATAAAGGTGTTAGAGACACATGCTAAAATGAGGGCTAGGTTAGAATTTCTTTTTCCATCTTGTGTAATTTTTCCGTTTCTACTTCCTTTTATTTCTCACTCTGTCATGGTGAATGAAATTTCTTTCAAAATATTAAAGACGGAGTTTGAGAAAAAGAAACTTTACAGTTTTTCATACCCCTTTTTAAAACTGAGGGGTTCTAAAACTGAAATTTAATCCTTGGCCTGCAGTTACTGTCTTTGTCTGCTAGGCTATCTAGAAAGAAAATAATGTTTCTTACCACAGAAATTCAGACCTTCCTGGAATGGGAATATGTGTAACTGAGAGAAGTGTAGGTTTTTAACAGCTTGATGCCTTCTGGTTGAGAGTTGGTATGATACTGTAGGTAATTCTTGCAAAAGTGCAGGTTATGAAACAGGTGTTGAGAAGTGGGGAGGAAAATACCAAAACAAGTGAAATTCAATTTGGGAATCGTTTTATATTTGTAGATTCTTTGATTGTCAAAATCTAAACCTCGTACCATGGGAAGGACAGCTAGACTCTGGAAGAAGGACACTGTAGTAATTTTTTCCTACCTATGTTAGACACTTGGTCTCTTACAAAAGCCACATCCAGAGAAGGTGCCTGTGAAGTGAAAGACTGCGAGTCCAAATTCAGATGTGAAACAAAGGCAGTTTCTTTTTCACTTTTGTGTGAGAACTGAGGCATCATGTGTTCTTCACATATGCTGTGGGAACAAAATAGAAGGATGTGGACTTCAACTGCACAATTCACCCTTCCCTCCTTCCTTCCTTCCTTCCTTCCTTCCTTCCTTCCTTCCTTCCTTCCTTCCTTCCTTCCTTCCTTCCTTCCTTCCTTCCTTCCTTCCTTCCTTCCTTCCTTCCTTCCTTCCTTCCTTCCTTCCTTCCTTCCTTCCTTCCTTCCTTCCTTCCTTCCTTCCTTCCTTCCTTCCTTCCTTCCTTCCTTCCTTCCTTCCTTCCTTCCTTCCTTCCTTCCTTCCTTCCTTCCTTCCTTCCTTCCTTCCTTCCTTCCTTCCTTCCTTCCTTCCTTCCTTCCTTCCTTCCTTCCTCTTCCTTCCTCCCTTCCTTCCTCCCTTCCTTCCTCCCTTCCTTCCTCCCTTCCTTCCTCCCTTCCTTCCTCCCTCCCTCCCTCCCTCCCTTGTAGCTTTGAAAGTCAGGTGTGACAAGATAACTTACTTTCATGCATCATGGGTCTCACTGGCCCATAGTTTAGTCATAAACATATGAGCATAGGAGATGAAGGAGATGTGGATGAAATTAGCTCCAAGTGTTTCTCCCACTCCCTTAGTATATTTTTTCCAATTTCTTTGATTTTCTAAATTACTTAATGCCTTTTGGTGTTTTTTTTTGTTTTTTTTTTTTTCATCTCTCCTTAGGTTTGAAAGTGTTAGTGACTTTGCCTCAGAGCTGGAAGACAGTGATGATCCAACAGCTTATGTCACCAATTTGACATACTACCACCTGGTCCCATTTGAGACTGACATTCTGGACTGAGACTGCTCAGGGGTGCAGTCAGCCAGCATCCAGCCAACCTCTTTGTCCATAGGTTCTGCTATCTCTGGCATTGCAGCTCTGTGAATAAGGTTGTGCAGACAAGATCAACAGCAGGGAAGCTGCAGCAAGAGCACCACAAAGCTGGTTTTATAAGTGTGTTGTGTGTTATGGAGACATCTTGTGAGGAGATATCTGCTTTGCTGCTGACAACAAACTCAGTTTCTGTGAAAGCAAGGCAGCAGAGGCTTCCTGGGGATCAAGGAAATCTCTGCTATGTCTGTGGGAATTGCCACCATGATGCAGCTGTCAGAAATTTGTGCTGAAGCAGGCACAAGTCACCCATGCTCCTTGTCGTGCAAGTCGAGTTCCCCTTTTAGGATACCACCATAAACTTCCTCGGATGGCGTGACCACACTTTTTATGCTTTGTAAGCAAGAAGACAAGCAAACCAGCTGAATTTTGTCAGTTCCCTCTGCAGTTGCTTAATGGAGGTCTCGTGAGTCGCTTTTTGCTCAGCTACCGGATGATTGGTGCCTTACACGAGATGTCAGAAATACCACTGAGTGCCTCCAGGAAACAGAGCACACGAGCTGACAGCTTTACTTCTTTTAATCATGGGCTTTTGTATAATCGCTGAAAGGGCGACTGCTCTTTCCTGGAATAGTTAAGCAGACAGCAACTGGCATTGCGATGAGCTGTGCATGATGCTTGGGTATCCGGATGATTTTGGAAGTCTGGAAAGCCGATGGGAAAGCTGAGCTGCTCCACTAAGAAGGGTCAAGGCCAAGGCAGGCACTTTGATAATATTTTTTCTTTTCATGTGGACCAGCATATGTGAATGGTGCTTACAGATGTTTACATCAGACCGATAATTCCCTATGCATATTTCTTCCCAGAGGATGGGAAGGAAGACACTGAGATTTATGTTACGTTTGGACTGAAAAAGAATAAGCTGCAGTGTGCCTACAGTGGTAGGAAAAACAGTCTCTCCACTGCCACCCCGTCTCAAGGAATTTGTCCAGCTTTCTGAGATCTGCCTGGAGGGGTCAAGTGCAGGCCTCCTTGTTATGTAATGCCATGGATTTCAGCAGAAATAGGACAGTGGGAGCAAGAGTGGGATCGTACCCTGAAGCCTCTTGACTGTTGAGTAGTGCGATGTTAATGTCTCCTCGGGGGTCTCTGCTTTGCAGAGCACCCCGAATTCCCAGCTCTCACTGTGAGTGCTCAACACTCACCAGCATGACCTTTCATTGAGCTTTTTGCCATCTGTTTGCAAATATTATTTTGAAGGGACTGAAATGGAAAGAAATGTGTTTTTGGATGTGTTTCTCGGACAAGAGGCTTGCTTGGTCCTGAAGAAGCTGAAACAACTCCCTTCTGCAGACTTTTCATTTCTATCTGTAGAGTAACAGTCAAACAGAATTTGTTAATGTAAATAATAAATTATTGAGAATCCTAATTCTTTTACACAGTATGTTTTTAAAATATATTTTAATGAAATAAAATATAACTCACCTTCAGTACACTTTTGCAGCTTCAAACAGTGCCTTCTTTTTTTTTTTTTTTTTTGTTGGTCTTGTTATGAGTACACTTTCCCAGACATGTCACATCCTCTTATCTTTTCTCCATAGTTTTTGAAACATGCTGAGTAATAGCAATTTCTGTGCTCCATGTGTTATTTATACTGTAGACATGATGTGTACCCACATGAAACCTCTCCCTAGTTGTTGATCTTAGGTCTAGGTGTATGTGGTTAATTCCACTCAGCTTAGTGGAAGATTTCTGTGTTTTCACGATCATCAGTAAAATCAAATTTGGCCATTATTGTTTAAGATGAAGTAGATTCTTATAAGGTAAATTTCTATAGTAGAAGGGTATATGTTATCACTCCCTCAAAGACTTTCTGAGCAACCTCTTGAATTAGAATTGGGAAGATTTTTTTGTTTGTTTTACTCTCATTAGTTTTAATTCTTCTGCTAGTGTTCTTAGTTAACCATGATGAAGTAGAAATAGCATCTGGTAGACATGTGTATTGGACTGGATATTGGAATATTTTATTTTAATAACAGACCTTGCTGTTAGCCTACCACATTATTTTGGGTAATTCTACTTCATCTCCCTATCAATGAGTATATCCTTGACTGATATTTTGGAAAGCAGCGTCATTGGCTTTTGATGCAATATTGTTCCCTAATTCATTTGAATTTTCCTATGAATTATTGACAACATGGTAAGTACTTACCTTTTAAAGCACTTAAAATTGCATGAATTAAAAAATAAATAGATAACTATTGCTCATTTTTAAAATGTACAGACACATTCCTCAAATGAAAGGCAGCTAAGCCGTGTGTGTTTCCAGTCTGTCAAGCTGAATATCAGGGCCCCGTGAGGATCAGTGGAGCAGGGGCTCCCATGGGGCGGTCAGGCAGAGCTGGGCAGCTGGAACCTGTCCCACCACCCTGCCAGGAGCAGGACACCCAGCACCAGGGTGGCATCAGGCACCAGGGTGGCATCAGGCACCTCCCCGAGGATGAGGGTGGGCCAAGGGCAGGCCAGGATGTGGCTCTGCACTGCACTGGGGAACAGAAGAGCAGCCCAGCTATGGTGTTGCTGGGGCAGGGGCTGATGGGCTGGGGGGACTGACATGGGATCCTGAGCCATGAATAAATGACAGAAACCCAAGGGTCAGTAGGGACAGCCAGACCTGTGGGTGTCCTTGGGCCCGGATGCTGGATGGTCAGGATTTTTGTTGTGCATGTTTTGGATGTATATTTATTTTTGCCAGGTACCCTGGTATTCTGGGGGCATGAAATGGTGCAGAATTCAGTTCATGCTGCATTATTGCATGGAAAAAAAAAAAAGAACATCAGTCTTTCATCATTTAAGGAAAATAGTTCATCCTTTAAGGAAATAAAATTCCATGGTTTAGATTTCCTAACTGGACCTCTCCCCTGTGCACCCATTGTAGCTGGTAAAATCCCCCACACCCAGGTCTGCTGATCCCTGTAAGAAGTGTCTCAGGGACTGCAAAGTGCTGCCATCCAGATGGGTGCAGTGTGTCTTCCTCCAGAAATGTAAAAAATTAGCATAGTTATTCATTAGTTAACCTATTGGTGATTCTAAAGGAAGCCATTGGCACACGGATTTTGTCCCCAAACCCCTCTCCACACAATGCCAAGACGCTTCCTATGTAAGGATTGTCCTTGAAAAGCTGGTCTGTGTTTTCTCTGCAACTTTGGCTTCTGCCCTTGGCACACCTCGTGGGGATCATGTGTGCCAGTCCTTGCTATGAGCTGCCTGAGCAGAGCAGAGCTGAAGTGTGCTGGTGTCTAGGGAAGGAGCAGGAGGTATGTGTCTCTTGGCAGAAGCAGCGATGACAAAATAATTTGGTTTTTATTTCTCCAGTCATGAAATATGCTGACATTATAGTGTTGCCAAATCATAGGAGAGTTAATGAAGACAAAGTGTATCACACTATGCTATGTTTTGTCCACCAGGCTCTTTTTTTTTGTTAAATCAACTACTTTTTGAAAACTCAGTCTTGGATTCCATGTCCATTCTTCATAGCAGCAATAATCTGTAGCTCAGTATCAAACTAAAATAAAAAATGAGGAAAAAAAGAACTTTTTCTAATTGCTTTCTGTAATATGCATTCCTGCTCCAGTCATCTATCTCTGAACTCCTTTCCCCACACATACACAAATTTTTCAGGCTATTTTACTGGTCAGCTTTCATCAATGTAATTGCTTTCTTGTGGAAATAGTCACACCCTGAAGTGCAGTTCTCAAGTTTTATAGCACACAAACCATTGCCATTTTCAGTGCTGTCAGATAATTTCTTCTCGCTCTAAACCCATTCTCATGCTAATTAACTCTGTTAGTAATACGTACATTGGGGAATTTAGGTACGGGCAAAATACCAAGGTAATAAACATAATGTATCTAGGTGTAAGAAATTGATAATTCCTATTTACCTAAAAGCAGCAGTGAAGATTGGTGGGATGCATTTACATTTGAGCTGTATGAAATCAGACTTTCCTGGGCTTTCCAAACCCTGTTATCATGCCTCTGTTTCTTACAGTTAATGTATATAACCCCACCATGCTCTGTTGAGAGAAAGAGCAGCTTGAACTTTGGTATCACAGAAGGGAAGATGGAACACCAGGAGTTGGCTGAGACAATTTTGCAGTGCTTAGTTTTGGTTTGTCCTAGCAGGACATCTATCTATCATGCTGATGCCTTGCACTGCAGGATAGGAGTCACTGCAGAGGTTTGGGTTGTCATTCTTCACAGACTGCTGTTAAGGGAACCTGCTCAGGTAAGGATTTAGATAAAAGCTCCTTATTTTCTGAAGATACCTTGTCTAACTTTTCAGAGTAGTAAAGTTAATTTTCTGTTGTCCTGTGAGAATATCTACATGACAGAACTGACTGCAAGGAAACAATTTCTCAGCTGCACAAGTGCCCACTTCTGCCAGAAAGTACTGGATTAGAGCCCAGCCTGGCCTGAGCTGTGGAGATGACTTTAATCATCCTTCTTTTAGTCCTCAAATTCTGCTAAACAATTTTCAGAAACTTTTAGATAGAAGTCACAGCTGATACACTGGTGAGAAGAAAACCCAAATGTGAACAGGGAATCCTGATTAAAAACATCCCAGCACCAGCTCTATGTATTTTCCAGTGAACTTCAAAACTAGAAGACTCCTGACTAAAATGTTTTGCAGCATCTGTTGGCACTCCATGTAAGGCCTCTGGTACAGCTGTTTCTGACACAACCTGGTAAAAAACAGTGCTTGGCCACAATTGCAGCACGTGTGTTTGTAAGATCTGTGAGGTACTGAGCTTCCTTTGGATCCCTTGGCAACTTGCAGGAGGCTCTCAATTCGTTGGAGCCACCAGTCCTCTCTACAATTCTCTGTGCAGTCACATTAAAATTCCTCCAGCATTCTGGGGGTTCCAAGCAGCTTTGATAATTTCCATTAGTAAGGTATCTTCATTTGGCATTGCAGTTCAGTTTGGAAACCATGTGCAAGTAATCTTGTTTAGCTGTATCACCTTGTACTGGGCAGGCTAGAAATAGAAATAATTACAAGTACCAGAAGCCAACTTTGTTATGTAAAATGGAAAAAAACCACCATCAGCACCACCACCAGCAAAACAACCATTGCCTATTATTTTCCCTTGTAGCCATTAAAATTAAGTTGAACAGATTCCATGACTTTTGAATGAACGTGGGCTGATTTCAGAAGAGAAATGTCCCAAATTTTGCCAAGTTTCCCTTTGTCTTAGGGAGCTGGCTTCAGTGGTTGAGCACAGTGATAGCACATGTGCATCCAGCCATCTCAAAGTGACCTTCAGAGAGGAAAACAAGCAGTGGGTGTATGTCAAAGGAAGGGCAGAAGGCACAGGGATGGCTTAGAAGAAGGAATGAGAAATAAATGAAGGATTGTAATGCAAACAGAGGAGGTCTCCAGGAATAGTTTTAGTCTTGAAGCTGAAATAATTCATCTTTGTCAGAAAGCTTTGGTCTGGCACTGTCTGGGTGCTGAATCATACTGTTCCTCACCCACTATCCTACAAGGAATGTTACCAGCCCTGGCTGGTTTTGTTGAAAGAAGGAGATGTCTGTGTATGATCAGGTGCCTTTGTATAAAGTGAATATGCTGAACCTTCTAGAAACAGATATTTTGCAGCAACAAAATTGATTGTGGTTGCCACTTCAAAGCACTGCACAGCTCATGTAAATGGTTTAGGAATTCAGCTTCTGTTTCAGTTATTCCCACATGCACCTTACCAGGCATGCCTCATGCCCATATGTGTAGGATTAAAAATCCAGATGGCTGCAGGTGGTGGCCATAAGGGCCCTCACAGGCTTGGATTGCCCTGAACATTCACCTCAGCTGGGACCTCACCCACACCCTCCAACCAAGGGCTCTTTTTCAGCTCCATGGAGGACTTTAGCATTTTTAAGGTGGACTACAAGAGTGGCTGCCTCTAGTCCTACTCCTGAGTTGTTGCAGGGATTCCTTGGGCTGCCTTCTGACATGAGATATGTCATGCCTGATGCTCACTTGGCTGACTGATGACCGCACTGCTTCATTCACAGTGAGTTTCCCTGCTTTGCTTTTTATGATAAGCCTCATCTTTACAAGCATGTCCTGATATTAGCATGATTTTTTCCTGTTTTAGAGAAATACTTTGCAGAAATGCCTGCAGAGACTGTATGCCTGGGGATATATTCTTTTTACAGTATGTGAGTTAAGAGTATAGATAGCTTGTTCTGGAAAGTATAGCTGCTTGGTGATTCAGCTGCTAGAGAGCACTGATGTGGCATTGGTATTTATGATAAATTAATGTTGCCCTGGGTTTTAGAATAAAATAAGATCATCTATTCACATGTAGTTTCCAAAAATAATCAAGTTACAGGCTTTGATGGCTGGAGGATTTCCTCGTGTTTCCTCTGATTCCAACCATTTTTAGAAGTCAATGGGCTGTTCACTTGAAATTACTTATTTGGCACCCTCTTTCTGTAGAGTTAGTAAATATCTAATCCAATAAACAAGCTAACATTATAATAATCATGAATTTGAACATTTATTGGTCATATAAGCTGTGGTTCCAGGTGATAAATATGATCATTGCCAGTAGAAGAGGGGAGGTGTTCCCTGGCAGAAGACCTGTGAGGAGGTCAGGTGTTTGATAGGTGTGGCATCACCATGGAGCCTGCACGACCACTGGTGCTGGGCATGTTGAATGTGCAAGCAGTAAGTGACTCAGAAAGAGCAATTTTTATCTCATTTCTACTTAATGTCATAACATCCTTGGGTTTAGGGCTGACAGTCCCATTCCTCAAGTTGAGGAGACAGCAGGGACATTTACCCAATCCGCACTGAAGGTGCGGAACTGCAGCTTCTGAGCTGTCAGAAGACTTGTAATTCAATTTGTCTCCTTCGTGCTTAACAACGTGAGAAATGATGAAGGTGGCAGGCCAGCTGTGGAGGATGGGTGATTAGATGCATGACTGAGGGGAGAAAAGGCTGGCTGCTAATGGGTGTAAGCAGATAGCAGCAGAACAGGAGCAAGAATGCCAGTCAAGGGATACAGTAACAGATACTGTGGCAATATATTGTGAACCTATGGGGCTTTGGCTTAAGACCTTGCAGGCATTTAAGTGGAAAACAGTCATTATTTTCCATAGGGCTATCATGCCAAACAGGATTTTTATGATGCATGCAACAGGGCAGAGACTTGTATATCTCAGTGAGTCAGAGGAGAGGTGCAGAGCAGTTAAATGGACATGATAAATAGAAAAGATGAAATTGCCACTTTAGGTGGCTCTGAGATTGCAGATTCAGGCTCAGGGTTTTTAGCCTGATCAGGGAGTATCAGGCACTGTAGTGCCTAGTAGAAGAATAGGGGTTTTCACCAATAAAGTGGTTCAGGTTAATGAAGGAAGCAGGAGGCTATTAGAATTTAATGTGCAAGTTTATTAGGCATCTAAATGGTGATTCATTAATAGCTGCAAAGGCAAATGAATATCTTTCATTCTATATGCAGTTAGATGCTCTCACTTGGAAGCCTCCCCTAATACACTTAATTAGCCTGAAGAGGGAAATTATGCTTGCTGTGTACAGTCCTGTTATCATTCTGGTCGCTGAAGCAGCCTCCAGCCTAACACATATCCTATGGGACTGCTGTGCTAAAAATAGCTACCCACTGCTTACAACTGCTGCAGATTAGACACACAGACACCTACAGCACTCCTCGATGCTGAATTCCTGGTTAAAGCAGATGTGCATGACACACATCTGGAAGAAGTGTGACTCTGAGCAATTAAAGCCTGTAGTGAACTGTCTAGAGCATAGGAGTGATTTCCCAGGTGGGAAAAGCAGCTTCCCACCTGGCTGTTGCCACACTTCAAGAAGTGGTGAAATTGAATTTCTGCTTAGATCAGGACTTGAGATGTGCTCTGCACGATCCTGCATGTTATTTATATACCAAGCTATTCCCATGTAACTCACCTCTAAATTAGTGTCAGCACAAGTCCTGTAGCAGGATCTGCTGCTCACCCAATTTAAATGCATTACCTTTCATGCACCAGCCTGCAGATTTAAGGTAAGGATTATGTATCTCTCTCTTTAGATCCAGTGCAGCAATTTAAAACTTTTGAATGGCAAGGACCTGGGAGAAAGGATATGACATGCAATGAAAAATACTGACCCCTTAGGCGCACTTCCTTTGACTGTGGCCTGTGTCCTAGGTTTATGTAGTCTGAGGCATTTATGTAGAAAAATCCCTTTCTGAGAACCTTTTAGACCAGGATTCCAAGTCTTTATTCCATTTAATATTCAGAGCTGCAGAGTGTCTTGTGATCCATTGTAATTACTATTATCAATAACCTTTCCCATACTCTGGGTGGATGCTGTATGAAGTTCCCTGTTCAGAAGCCAAGACAGGACATTCAAATGCAGGATTAATGTTAAAAGCTGAAAGTGAGACAATTACTATGTTTGTTTTCATTCTACCCTGTAATACCAGTGCTCCTTAATCTTAGAGATGGTACTGGACTCTGATTTAAGATAAATGTTTTAGGCAGCTGAGCTAAACATTAGCAGACACGAATGTAGATATAACAACTTTAGGAGCCAAAAGTTGTATAGGGTTTTGTTATATTAATAGGAAATTATATGGATGGGAGGGAGTAAAGGTCAAATTTTTGATACAGTCTTCCTTCATAAGATTTACTATGTTCCTAAAATCATTACTAAAATCATTGTCATTTAAAACAATCATAATTGTTTTTTTCAGCCTCCTGGCCTGGTTTTCCATATATTTCTATACATGTCATTATGGCAAGGCTTTTCTTAGGGCAATTCTTACCCTGAACAGTTTCATTATAAGAAGATATATTCTGGTTTTTCTTTTCTTCCCACCTGATGTTTGTATTTTTTTTTTCTCCCTGCTGTTCTCCTGTCACTACCACCAAGAAGGCTGCAACAAAAGAGAAAGGAAGGAGAGAAGGGGGAAAACCAAAATTGAAAATGCAGAGCACCATTAAACTTCATTAGTTTTCTTAAATAGAATCAGGAGAAATTATAAGATATTTTAATATCAGGGAAGAAGGTTTATACCAATAAAACTTGCTGATTTGAAAGCCTGTCTTTCTGAGGTGCACTTTCTGCTTCTGCTCTCCTTGCTGTTCACTTACAACTTGCTGAAACATGGCTATAGAGCTTAGATTGACTTTTGGGTTTAACTTTATGTATTTCAGCACAGAATTATCAATACTGCATTAGCATTCTTTTTGAAGGCTATTTAATAATTAGTATTGTAGAAGAGAATTTTCTAAAGCATAGTCAGTAGAAGACTATATGCAATCTTCTTTGTTGATTGGCATAGTAAAATTGTTGCCAAAATACAGATTTTTAAAAGGGAAGATGTGCTAGGTGAGGCTACAAGCTGGCTACATTGACACAATATTATGTATTATGTTAATGAGTAAATTTTAGCTGCTTCAGCATGAAAAGCTGTTTTCTTCAAGTTTGAGTGTATCTTGACAAGGGTTTGGGATATCTGATGCCCAGCCACATGCTAGTTTGTTTATACATGTTGAACACAGAGGAGGACCATTATCTTTTTGGTAGATTTTTCTACAGAAAAGTTCATCTTGTCTGTGGTCTGTAAATGAAACCTCTTTCTTGACTTGCTAAAGGTAATGGCAATCTTCCAAGTTTTCCTAGCTGTAGTCAGGGCTGTTGCTGTTGACATTTGTTACAGGAAGGAAGGAGCATTCTTTTGTTCTCAGGAGAAAAGTTTAATCCCCTTTAAGAGCAAGAGGAACTGACAGGGAGCAGTTAAACAGCCAGACCGAGGTCACGCACAGGGATTGTATGTGGTGTATGCAGCAGCTGAGCCTTCTCTGCTAACACCAGAATAAACTGGAGGTCCCTTTTTTTCTCCTCTCCACATCTCTTTCCAAACCCATTCCTCAGGTTTGGCCATCATGGATTTGAAATTTTTGATGATAATATAATATAAATATGAGAATCAGATAGGAAAAGGACTTGGTTGTCCCTCCAGCCTGTCTGCCAAGCAGTAATGTGGCTGAGGCTGCTGCATGGGGGACAGGGAGCCAGGAGTGAAGGTGAAGAAAAGTAGGACAGTGCCCTCACGATGGGTCCCAGGCAGAGAGAGCAGCGTGGGCTGGGTGATGGTGTCCAGGGGCAGCCAGGAGTCCAGCTGGACACGTGAGTTTGTTGTGACAAGGAGGTGCAGAATTGGGAAGTTCAATTATTGGGTCATATTTGGGTCTGTGATAGGCAAGAGTGGACTCAGGGCCATCTTCATCATAGCTTGGGCAGGGACCAAGAGCAAGGGCTTGAGCTAAATGCCCTAGAAGGTGCAGAGAGCCCCAGCAAGGCTTCTTCCAGCTCGGCTCCCAGTTGCACCATCTCGGAGCCAGCCTTGAACAGCCCTTGGAGGGGGAGGAGAGGCTGCAGGGCCTAACACCAAGAACAAAACTTTCACCAGAAGGTCAGTAGGGTCATCTGTTAGCCATGTGGGTAAGACTGCTGCAGACATAATAATTTTTGTCTGCTTACTGTAGAAGCAGCTGGGGAGATTCCCTATGCCATTCTTTTTAGCAGTAATTCAGCAAATGCTCAGCCTGAAACTGGAATTCTGGAACAGGTTGAAGTACAAATAAACAACATGAAAATTAGCAGGTTGCCAGGGCTGGTACTAATCACCTAAGTGTCCTGGGGGAGCTCAAGGGTAGGCTAAAGACTGAGCCCCTGAATCTGAGAGATGGAAAGTAAAATAGCAAATGAAATTCCTGGGTAAAATGTAACTCCTGAGTAAAATTAATCCTAGCTTCACATATAATATGCTGAGCTAACACTTTGTTATTCTTATGTAAGAGTGAAACTATGAGTTTGTAACAGTTCCATGAAACCATCAGCTAGTACTCAAGAGCAATGGAATAAAATATTAGATACTATTAGTTTGTGGAAAGTGAACAGGGATAAAAAATTGTGACTCCAAGGGTCACTGCCCACCAATGCAGTTTTGATCCTCCCCTCTTGAATATATCACAACAGAGGAAGTCTGAAGAAAGGTAATTCATTTAAGCAAAGGTATGAGATGATACCTTTCAAGGAACAGTTAAGTAGGAAATATACATTGTCCCTTTCCAAGGATGGATGGATGGTGTGATGGAGACCTACAAAATCATGAGTGACACAGAAGAGGGGAATAGAGATTGACTTCTTTTTATTTCTTCTTGCATGAGAACCGTGGCCCATCAAGTGACAGTAGTAAGAGGCAGGCCCAATGCAAACAGGAGGTGGCTGTTCCTGTGAAGTGAATGAGGCTTGTTGTGCTGTCTGCCAAAGGATGGTTTGGAAAGGAGCCTGAAAAAGTGTTTGGAATAGAGCTTCTTTGAGTCTTACTGTATAGATAAACTACAGAAAGCTCAGGGAGTCCCTTAAGGCTGGGGTGAATATTACTGTGAACGCATCTTCCAAGTGGCACTTGTTTTTTACCTCATTTAGAGATGCTGTTGGAAACAGAAAACTAAACTAGGTGGACCAAGGTCTGCTCAGATATGGCTCTACCTTTTCTGATTTCACTCATATCTCTATTTTTTATTTTTGAACTAAAGTTACTCTCTTGAATTCAAAGCACATCTGTCCTAGGCATAATGCAAGGTTGTCAGATACTGCCATGGAAATTCATTGTTGTGTCCTTTGATCTCCCAGATCTTCAGAAAAGGTTTGACACTGTGCAAATCTTCACAGAGTACAACAGCACTGTTAAAGATGAAACAGAGGACTTTGTCTGATGCCAGCTGTCCAGTGAGGAAGGTTGCCAATCCTTAATGGCAAGCCCTTAAGCATGAGGATACTGTGATTTTTATCCTGTCTTGCATTTATGAAGACAGGATGCTGTCTTTCTCTTCATGTGCAACCTTCTTAAAATATTTGTTCCTTTCCATCCTTCTGCTTTTGCATTTTGAGGGAATTTGCCATGAGTGGTTTCCATGGTTACGAGGATAGGGCTGCTCTTGGAGTGGGAAATCTGCAGAGAGCAAATAGAAAAAACATTGCATCTGGGACAGGGAAAATGTGCTTTGTATCCTTAATGGTCCTTCCTCCCCAGTTAGAAGCCGATATGAAATTGGAAAAAGAGCTGTTATTCTTGACCCCCTTGTCTTCCTGTGAAATGTAGCACTCTCCTTTACCATTAAGTCGTCTTAGCTCACCAAAAGCACTCTGATTTCTGTGGTCCCTTGAGTATTAAAGGGCAGGAAACAGGGTATGTTGCAAAATAGCTACTAAACCAAGTTGTGTAATTTTCTTGTGTAAGAAGGAAAATGGTTTTTTCTTTCTTATTGGAGTTGTACACTTCAATTTTGTTCTTTCCTCCAGATAAAATGGAGAGAAAACTGGAGCAATTGTTTTCTCCTTGTCTCTGCACTCTTTGGTAGCATTGTTAAATACGTGTGTCTCTGACCAGCTCTGTAGAATATTTGGTTGAATGCAGGAACAATGCTGGGCAAATCTACAGGGGTGCAGGGCATGCATAAAAATATTTTTATTAAGTAGCTGCATTGAAATTAAGTTTGTTGCAAACCTGAAGCCAGCCTTTTCCCATGACTGGCACTGAAGAACACACTGCCTCTGCTACAAAATTTGAGGAAGCCTTCACCACAAATGCAGAAAGTGAATTAGCATGTCTTTCTGAAAAGGTCAGTACAGAGCCTCTGCATACACTTGTAGCCTCGTGGAGGAGCTAGGAGATAACTGAGCCACCCTTTAGAAAAATGTTTTATTCTGGAGTGGCAATTGCCAATCAGGTAACTTTGATTAAGGCACTCCTGCAAGACCTGACTATAGGGGAGAGAATGGGGAGAGAAAAAGCAATAAAGAAAGCAAAATCCTACAGTAGAAATGAAACTTTGTGACTTCTCTTGCTCTCTTCCTCCACAGATTTTAACTGTAGTTCTTTGCCACTTTAATGCAGAATCGCTTATCTGAGCAAGCATCAACACAATTTTCAAGGTGAGTGCAGCTGCATCTCGTAGATGCTGATAGAAACACTCAGGGGACTAACTGGTGTTCCAGGCAAGACTGTCACAGGATTTATTCTAATTTGTTTTATTTTCATTAATTGTTATAAATCCTTCAGTTAACTACACTAATAAAAAAAAAAAAAAAATGAGCCTTTTGGCTAAATACACACAAAATTCCACCCCATTTTTAAAATGTATTTTTCTTATAAGGCCTAAGTTGCAGATGTCTTTTTGTTTGCAACTTCTACAGTAGATTTCTGCAGTACTTGAGAAAAATAAAATGAGTTTTTGATAGAAGAAAAAGCTAACCATTTAGGGAAGCTTACCAATCAGTAGAACTTTGCAAAAGGCAAATATAAATATTCAAATCCCAAAGCAAGATATTTCCAGGCTTCCATATTCCAATAAAATGATTAAAATGAATGCCTTGCTATTTATAGCGTGCGGCAGCTTAACACCATAAGATATTCATATTTAATAGCATGCTCTTTTACTGCTGCCAGTGCTGAAGAGTTGAGGGACTGCTTGCCATGCTGGATGGGTTTCAGCCAGGCACAGCCTGCTGCTGATGATGATCCTCGGCCACCACAACAGCCACAAGGTTCTTCTGACAGGGCAGCAGCCCTTTGATGGCGAGAATTTGTGGCTGATATTTATTGGTGTTCTCTATCACCAGACAGATATACCTATGATATAACTTTTTAATGCTGCTGGCAGTCATAGGGCACAGCTGTAGCCCCACAGAATTTGGAGAGAATTTTGAGATGTGCAGTAGCAATTTTTTGAGTACCTCCATCAACTAGCATTTGCCTGGCTCTGTGGTGTTCAATCCCTTTTACTTCACAAAAATAACCTCTTGCAGCTTTGCCTTCTTCTTTGATAGCCATGCAGCAGTCCCAGAAAAAAGTAGGGCTCATCTAATTCCACAAAAATTGAGCTGGATCTTCAGGAATTAGTGGCAAAGGGTACAAAAAAACCCCCCCAAACCAGCAAGCCAGAAAAGCACAGTTTATTGTAGCTGGTTTTTTTCACCGTAGTACTCTGTGAGAAGAAGTTCTGCCAGCTGTGTGTTAAGTGAGATGAGTAACATCTGCCTCATACTCATTAAACATCACATATATGATACCCTCTGCCGAATCTAGTGCTAATTAGGATCTGTAATGAGAGTTATTCTCCTTTTAATTAATATGAACAGGGTAGATTTTCAGAAATATCTAAGTGTGTGAGGAGCTTACATCTGCTTTTCCAAAAGCAGATTAGAGAAGCATTTCACTGGACTGAAATGCCATGCATACAGCAGCAGCAGTGGCTACTTCTTTGAACTGGACCACAGGGCTGGATGCACTGGAACTGTTGATTAGCTTAAATCTCTTAATTCTGCTGTAGGGAGTTTGGTTATCAGTGGGGTAATGTGATGGAATTCCTTCCACTTTCCTTCTTTTCTTGGGACTTGCTTTCTCCCCTGAAACACAGATGACTGTTCTGGAGAAATGTTGCACTTGAAAACTTGGACAAAAGCCAAGGTCTTGATCCAACTCTTAGTGCAGCAAGTGGAAAGATGCTCATTTATGTGAGAAAAGCTTCAGATGGCCCATGACAAAAGATTTAATGGAGCCTTTTTCAGTAGTTAGGTTTGCTCTGATTTCTTTGTATAGTAAGTTTGTTTTCTAATGTGTGCAGTTCACAGTCTGACACCAATGGCCTTTTGCAGGGGACAGGAAAGAGGTGTTTTTTAAAGGAAACCCAACTTTGTGGAGATCAAGGCTTCTATATAACTCATATAAGCAATCTTTAGGAGAAGTAGTAGAGACAGGCCTTCTAAAGGCAGGTCAAACACAGGCTCAAGGAGCAATTATTAAATAATGAGAAAGAATTGCTGTGTTAGAGCCACTAAGGATCTGTACTCTCCGTGTGGCAACATATGGCCAAGGGTGCAGCTCAACAGTGGGAGATGTGAAGGACTGACTCTACCAGACAGAAACTTGTCCCCAGTCCCCTGCCAAAACACATCCAGTAACTCCATTGCTAATGCACAGCCTCTTTGTCATGGGAGCTGGGGAGAATGCATGTATGCTGGAACTTTGGGATCCCCACAAGGTGTGACTTAGACCACTTAACTGGGAGCCAGTGAAATGAAGACAAGCTCTGAGTCATACTGAGAGGCAAGACTGCATTTCTTGGGAAGAAAGAAAGATCCCAGGTCCTGCTGAATCCCTGCAAGAAGACATTGTGTTGCCTTACCTTGCTGCAAGCTTCTCCCAGGATCCTGCTGCTGCTGTGGATCAGGCTGCCTCCTCTGCACGTCACTGCTCCAGGCAGCAGCATCTTGTCCCCATGCAGGATGGTTGGAACCTGCTCCCACAGCTCCCCTGAGTGCTCAGCAGCTCTCCTGCAATGAGGAGGAGCACAGCACATGAGCCTCACTGTAGTAAGCACATTTCTCTCACTCTCAGGATTTTTCATAGAGGTGCACAGAGAAAAATGAAAGAGAAAACAATTTCTATTTCTGCTCCTTGTTTTTCCTATGTGGAATGTGTTTGGAGAATTGTTTACCTGGGGTGATTGCTTGATTGGATTCTGGTGAGGATTGTGTGAGTCTGATGGCCAATCCAACCCATCTGTGTCTGGACTCTCGAGAGGATCATGAGTTGAGTTAGAGTCAGAGAAAGTAGTATGTAGCTTTAGTATCTTCCTTTTATATATTATATTAATGTATTTTAGCATAGTTATAATAAAGAAATCATTCAGCCTTCTGAATTGAGTCAGACATCATCATTTCTTCCCATTGGGTTCACCTGCATTTACAATTTGTCACCTCAAAGTTCTCTGCTAGGGCTGCTGGATGGGAAGAACTCCTGATCATCCCAGGGTTCACGCAGATGGATTCACTTTGTGTAGGCTATGGGCTGCTGCTGGGCAATAAAGGTAAATAATCCTTTGCAATAGATTAAAGAGTCAAAAGACTTTGAGCTGAAACCAGGTGCTGAAGCAGAGATGAGCATGTCTGGCACTGAGCTGATTGGGAAAATCACAAAGGCATTTCCTCCCACTGGCTTCAGCTTTATCATTTAAGTTACTGCATTTGGTGAGGCTTCAGAAACAGCAAGCAAATCCACAGAGGTAGAGCAGTGTTTCAAAAGTGTCAAAAATCAGATCTGCAGAGCTATTCCCATCCAATTTTTATTGAATATTGTGGAACCTGTGCTTATTGTGTAAGAGATAACAATTGAATTATTAGTAGAGGTACTCCAGCCTGTTTTGAGGAAAATAATGAGCTTTTGATGCTGTAATAAAGATAACTAATTTTCAGTTTTAGGTGGCTTAAACTAACCTGGCTAAGCAGATCTAGCATTTCCATTTAGAAATAAATGCCAGAAAAAGCCCTGATGTGTTATGTTTCAAATAAAAAGGATGTATCTCTGTTCCAATGAATCATAGCTATAGTTTTGATTTGATCTACCAGCTTTAGCTGAGTATGTGCTCTCTAGAAAATAGGTCACAGCAAGAAAGGCAGTTAAATTAAAAAAGAAAAAAAAAGAAATATGAGTGGTAGTGACTAGGGAGATTAAGGTGTTCAGTGGAAGAATGGCACTATGTGACAAACAGCCCTCTTTCAGCTGGGCATAAATATTAATGCCTTCCACATTCATGCTAGACAGAGCCTTTTATTAAAACCTACTAAATAAGAAAATTGTAGTCTGTATTTCTTAGGTTGGAGGCTTTAAGCCTGCTGTGGCTGCCTAGTAGTAAAAATGTAAAGCTATTCTTCTTTCATCAGTTGTGAGAGTTGGGAATTTCAAATCTGATTTGACATATAGCTTTTCAGGACTGTAGATTCTTAAAAAAATATAAAATAAACACTAACATCACTTCCTTGCTGCAGGTATTCATTTGTTCAGTAGTTGTATTTCCCATCCTAGCTTCCCCTCCAACTTTGTTTCTGTGTCCATGCTGTGAGAATAGTCAGGGCTCTTGCTTGAGTGTTCCCCTTTCCTAGCTAATACATTATCTCAGCTGTTTAAGAAATATAGTTTTGAACATTTTAGGCAATGTACTCAATATTGTGATTACACATTGTTCTTGTTTGCAATTATATCATCATGATTACAATATGGCAGTCTGGAAAGAGTCCACCATGTCATTCTTAGTGGTGTAGTTGTTGTTACTAGGGGAAATTTGTTTAGAATTGTCATTTTATAGTGTGATTAAAGGAATTAAATGCTTCATAAAGTCAGATACAAATATTTGAGTTAAATATATGTACATATACATGCATATTTGTATGCATATATATGTGTATATATATACATGTATATTTGATTATTCACCAACATTTCCATATGCTGAACAAGCCTTACGCTTAAAATTAAGATTTTGAAAATTTGGATACAATTTCTGGGCCAGCACTAAAATCAGTTCATTTCATTAGCTCTATCTCTGTTTCTGGGCTGCTTCTCATTTTCATTTTTCTCTATGGAAGGGAGCATAAGACTCAACCAATACGCTTAACATGTTTCTTCAAACATGAAACATAGCGAGGCATGGGCCTGATGGAATTTCTCAAAGGTAGTGCTTTTGCTGAGGGTTGTTTGTGCTCTTGCATGAAACAATAGTAGTGTGCACATGGGCACTTAGCTACCAGGAGCTAGCCTGGAATTTAACAGACAAATTTATAGAAAAATTGTAACCTTTCATCAAGAAACAAGCCTGTTGCTGTAGTTTTCTGCTGGCTGATGGCTCTTTATTAGATTAGATTGGTAATGTTGTTATTATGAAAGGAATTGGTCTTTGTGATAGCTTTAGGATGCTGTGAATGTAATGGGAGTTGTAGGAGGAAAAGCAATCATCTCATTGATTCAAGTAATCAATGAAATCATCCTATTCATTCCAGCTTCTTCAGTGATAAATGTGACATTATTCTCTCTACAATGTACCAGAAACAGGTATGTTTGTGAGCATTATTCAGTCAGAGGTTTTGCAGAATGTCATGCTTTCATGCTGATTACTGGTGCACTCCAAATTCTGCTGTGCCCGTGATATAGCTGATTTGGGATGGCAGGTTATAGTCGTGAGGAAATGCTTGCCAAAATGCCTCTTTACTCTGAGCAGGACTAGAGCTTTGGTGTTTAAAGTAATTTGAGTAACAATGAAGATCAATGTCAAACTGAGTGATGAAAAGGGGTTTACAACCTTCAAAAAGGAAGATGGCTTCAGGATGATGCAAAAGTGAGCAAAAAAGTAAGCATGTCATGGGGAGTTTACTTCCAGATCTCCAGGCAGAGAAGTCAGTGGCAATCTCTGTATACTGGAATCTGTGACCAATTTCTTGTCCCCAAGCAATTTGTCTGAGCTGTCCTGAAGGTGGGGAAAGCAGGCACAGGGATGCTGATCTTGTATTCTCATTTGCATCTATCAGACAAGCACTTTTTAGGGAAGGCATAGGAGTGCTACAAGAAAACGCCATCCTCTTTTCCCTGAAATGCAAAAGAATCCCACTAGATTCCAGAAATAAGACACCCTCCTATATTTATTGGATCAAGCTAGAACAGTTCTTTAGAAACACTTTTCTCTCTTAATCTTGCCAGCAATTTTAATTCAGGCAGGCAAAAGAGTTGGCATTTACTACTAATGTTGACAAGATATTTCTCATTTATTACATTGATTCTCAAAAGCAAAACCAAATAAGTCGCTTTCCCTGTAGTTTGGGGTTTTTGTTGTTCTGGGGTTTATTTTGGTTTTCTTAGTAGCCTGTCTGTTCAATAATTTAATGACTCATTAAATATCTCGGAGGCAGGAACCATCATATTGTACTAAAGCTAATACAACTCAGTCCTTCCTCTTGGCCAGGACATCATAAAAACTGCAAAATATTGATGTATCATTTAGAATACGAGTTTCCAAAGAACTACTGTGGCATTTTCTGTATCCTCAGAATGACTCTTTTGTGCTAAGCAAAATGTTACAAAATAACACTGAAACGGTCATTTACTGATACCACTTCTGAATGTTCTAAATAATTTCTCAGCTGTCCCTTCCACTTAACTGTTCTTGTTTGCTGTTCCCTACTGAATGGCAGGTTAACAGTAGAAGAAATGATAGATGAATTGTCATAAGCTGTTGTCTAGAGAGCATTTTTGAACAAAGCTCTGCTCAGAATTAAAATCCTCATATACCTTGTCCACAGCTACAGAGACTGTGTCCAGGAGGGCAGCTGTTGCTAAGGCCACCTGGATCTTTTGCACATAGGTAAAGTTAAAAATCACCTTTCAATCCATAGATACCTTCTCTTATGAGGAAGCTGGATTCTTGATGGATGTGTTAAACTGCCCGTTTTGGTTATCTTATAAGACAATGAAGAGGACCAAAGTTAGATACTTCAAAACCCTAGTGGTTTTGAAGGGGTGATCTTCATGGAGAAAGTTAAATGCCTGTGGCATCTTCTTATTTTTCAAAAATAAGATATATTTACTCTTTGTGGGTTGTGTTTCACTGCTTTGTTGCCTTAAAAAATATTTCATTGGTGTATTTAAGAATGTTATCTATCACTCTCATAAAAAGATCAGTCCATAGGGACAGAGCTGAGCCATACACGTATGTACTGGGACAGTCTTTTGCCATTTCAAACATGTTTATAGATCATGAGGAAGAAAAGTCGTGAAAATAGAAGCTTATAAGTTTTTATGTCTATAAACAAATTATCATACACCTAGGGTCTGCATATGATGAAAAGGTTACTAATGTTTTAGGGGGGAAAAATAGGTATTTGTACAGAAAAAGCTCCTAAAACGAGCTAGACATTCACCTATAGTTTCATTATAATGTGGTTGACACACAACAAAAATAAGGATGTAGTGCTGTACAGGTGAGTTTTCTGGTTGGCAGCAGTCAATTGTAATTGTTTGAGACTTGAAGTAGTATAACTTCTAGCTGTTATAGAAAATCAAATTGGAAATCCCACTCTCCTTCTGATCACTAACCCTGTATTTTTTGGTTTGTAATGGCTGTGTTTGGAGTACCCTCAGCAAGCACCAGGCTAAGGATCTCATTGGGATCCAGGTGCAAATGGGAAGATGACTGAGGGGTGGGGAGGGTCCCTGAGACCCATGTAGCATGTTCTTCTTGCTGTGTGGAGCAGATTGGACCTGCAGGTCCAAAAGGAACACCCTCAAAGTGGATTTTGCTAACAGAGCCCAGTGCCCTGGCCAGAAGATACAGGCGTAGTTTTCTTGAGGTTTCCTGATCCCTCAGTTCTGGTTTGGGAATAAACATTTGTAGCAACAGCCACAACAGCTGCTGCAGCAACTCTTTCCAATACACCAAGCTGAACAGGTCGTCTCCCCTCATACTGAAGAGGCTTGATCTGTGGATTTCTTGGGCCAAATTAAACACATGCATGCAGTCTGATGCCTACATGTACAACTATCTAGTCAGAGCATGAAGGTATCTTACCTGTCAAGGCCTGTTTAGAGAGAGGACAAGCCCATCAGCCCAGCTGTGTGTCCTATATAACTCCAGATAGAAGGTTGGTGGCAATTTAGCAGCTTGTGTGCCTGGACATGTTGTCCAGCATTACATGATTGGCTGGCAGAGTACATTCTCTGGATTAAATTTACAGAGAAACCAGAGCAACAGAGTAAATAACAAAGATAGTTGGCTAAATAAGGTTTCTATTTGCACAGATTTCCTTCCCCCCCACCCTCCACAAGTTTTTCCCCCCACAATGAACCTTGGCACTTTCATGAAGTTGCTCTGCTTGGACTTGTCTGTACCTAGATCTGGCTGCATAAGGCTGCCTGTGTTTCAGACCATAGCTCATTCCCTTCATCTTCCTTATCAACAAGGTTTGGCCTCTGATTGGAGAAATCAGTCAGCCACTCACTTGCACTGGGTGAGGTTTTGGTGCTGTGGTGCATGAGGTTAAGTAGGTTATACCAAGGGAGGCTTGTTGCTGCTGCACATTTCATTCAGGGATTTACTTTTTTATGGAACCTGTTTTGAAATTCTCTCACACAGCACTAGAAAGTGTCATTTCTTCCAGAGGTATGATGAAAAGTTAAGTAGGTCATTTTTTATCTTGAAGATATAAAGCTTGAAAATGAAATTTCCTGAAATAGTATCCACTTGGTAAATCTAGCAAGAGATATTTTTGTCATTGCTTGATGATGCCATCAAATAGAGATAATGCTACTGCAGTCTGGGATTACTCTGTGGCACTGGGTCACTGTTGGCTCTTAGTTTGAAGTAGGTTTTCAGTGATGTGAGCTTTCAGTAGCAAAGTAAAAATATTGTGAAACTACAGTTGGTCTTCAGTGACTTTAGAGGCCAGCTGAAGATGTGCATTCATCTCCTGCTCAGTGTTTGCTTCACCTTTCCTTGTAAAAGGAGAAAAGGCAGAGCAAATTGGAAAGTGGGTTGAAAATAAGCCTCTCATTTGACTAGGAATAGGCTGAGTTGCTGGCTGCTGAGCAATCTCCCCTGAGTCCCTTAAATCCCAATAGTCTCTTATTTGTGTTGTGTGCTACCTAGATCTGAGTACCTGGGAAATGTGCTTTTCAAATCCAGCAATTTCCTTAAGATATAAGCTTATAGAAAATTTCTTTTTTTTTTTTCTTACTGATTATTATTTTCCTCTGAATGCTCTTCAGGAGCACAGCAGAAGGCACGAAGCATTTCTCTTCTGAAAAACAACTTGTTTATATGTTTATCCTGACATTGTCATTTAGGTCAGAGAAGGCTGAGCTTTACTTGGGCTTTCAGAATCTGTCTCTTGTAAATATTGGCATTGTTTGTAATCTTTCAAGCAACATACACATATATATATATATATGCTAAAGTGTACACATGCATACATTTAGAAATAAATACCTCCTCTTTCTGTCACTACCTATTTCTAGGGGCCTTCCATACATCCCAGGGTATGTCATTTACCAGCTCTTGTCCCTGCGATGATCGAGCTGCAGCTCAGAGTTGTGCCTGCCTAGGATGGAGAAGAAACATTCCAGCTATTCCTAATTTTCTTTCACTAAAATAACTCATAGTGGCTTAAAGCTGATGTTAATTGTGGATGGACAGATGAGGGGCTGTTGGACAGCAGGGCTCCCATAAGACCTGATAGGTATGTTGTGTTCCCTTTGCATATAAAGTGATCATAGCCTAAGGCAAGGACACTTTCTGTTTGTGTTTTTGTTAGGGCTGTGCCTGCCTCTGTGTAGCACTTTCTCTTCATTCGTAGTACCTCTGGCTTTCTGGCTGACCATTTATTTCCAGGAGCTGCACCTCCAGCTGTACAGACAGCTCTGTCTTTCACCTCTACATCCTACCATATGCGAGGTTTGTGTTGCAGTAACAGGAGCGTGCTCTCCTAGAGTGAAAGATAACTCATGACAGCTTGCAAAATCCCTGCAGACATCTCTTAAACCACACTGCTTGCTCATTTCAGCTTAAGCAAACACAGTAGAACACAAAGAGAAGTGAATTGGCTGTCCAGGTTGTAAGTGACAGGTTTAATCCCACCTCCAGCCTCCACTGTGTTTTCATCTGTTCCCCCTGCTTGGCACTGTTGCCTCTGCTTCAAATTGTGAACCCATTGGATCTTCTTTGGCTCAGCAGCCATCCGTGCTTAGGGCATCATCATGAAAGGCATGGTCTATCCCAAACTTTGTTTCTGGCCTGTAGTGTGACCAGGAAGACCACTTGGCTCTTGTGCCTCAGTTTCTCTTGTGAGAAATAGAAATGGTGATGTTTCTCTGAAGTGCTACATGCATCTATGGGCATGTAGCAGACAAATCAAATCTTATTGTTAATCACTAAAATCTTGTGGACAAGTGTGATGAGGCAGCAGTAGGAGCCACTGGTATAATGCAGAGATTTCTAATTCCACTGGGTGGCAGCTGAGACTGAGTTTAGGTGAGAAATAATGCTTTCTCCTTTGGGTTGAATGCAGTGACTTTTTGCTAGAAGAAAGCAAATCCTGAACCAAGCCTACTGCAAGGTCCCAATGCCGCAACCATCTAAGATGGCAGTTTTCTGTTACCGTTATTTGAATCCCCTATTTAATACAGAAAATAAAAAAGACCTTTTGAATCAAAAACACCGTCAAACCTGCTGGGTTTGGATTGCCAGTCATTTACAATACTTTTAAAGGCTTTTAAGCAAAAGTCATATCAGCAGAAGCCCACTCATTTTTCATTTGATGCATTTTCTGCTGCAATCTGTTTGAAAACCAGGCCATGAGAAATCATGTGTTTGTCGAGGAGGCAGATAAGCAAACAAACACCTTCTGTTGTGCAGAACAGATCATATTGCCTACAGCCACCTTCCCCCAGCTGTGTCAGGCCCTGGCAGAATCCAGCCATTGTATAAAGAGCCACTGGGCCTGAAATGGCATTCTGGCAATCCTGTAGTGCTGCTATCAAAGTGTTGTGGTGGGCACTGGTTGAAGGCACAGTTCAATGCCCTGTGCTGTAAGGGTAAGCGCTACACTTTATCCTGTGCCATCTGGCATTATCTACATCCTCCACCACTGCTGCCCCCAGCATGAGCCAATCTTTCAGTGGTATCTCCCTCTGTCCATCTCAGTGCTGGTCCCCTAGGAAGTATCTCTCTGGTGTCTGTTTCTTTCTTGGTGCTTTTTACCTAACAAATGGATACCAAGCAATGCAGGATACTGAACCATTTAGTAGATGGGTCTTGCTTTTCTGTTCAGGAGGTAAAGAAAAATGTCCTGTGAATGATGGCAGTCTTATGAATTAGGCTGCAAAGCTGTGGCAAGAACTGCTAGGAGCTGGTTGGTGCTTCAGGAAGAATTTCTGTCTATGTCTCCAAAGGAAAATAAGTCTTATTATCCTTGCTTTGTGGCTTTCCTCTTGTTTCTTGAGCACCTTGTTCTTTCAAGGAAGTCTTCCACAAGCCCAAGATTTCTTTGCATTTCGGCTTTTGGAGGAAAAATAACCCTTTCTTTCTTTCTCCCTTTGTGCTGCCTCAGAGTGAATTACTACCATGGACTTTGACACAGAGCTTCTCATTTTTATTGCACACTTACCTGTAAGTGCCTCACTTAAAGTTTTGGTTTTCTTTTTTTTTTATTCTCTCTTCTGTTCTTACTTCTCCAGTTCGTTCAGGCAATGCTGTTCATGTGAGTGCAGTGGGTAGAAAGAGGCTGCAGAAGTGCTCAAGGAAGAATCCCTGTTTCAGAAGAGGGCTGTGCAAGGCTGGCAAAGGCAGCTTTCATAAAAATTGCCTTCAGGGTGAGCAGAGGGCATGACAGGAACAGCAAGGCTATGGTTCACCTGCCCCTAGAGTATTACTTATTTATTCTCCTGCCATCAAAGAGCCATTCTCAGCCTAGTCTTAACATCAGAGAGATCTGACCCCTGGGTTCTTCTTTGCCTGGCAGATTTGGGCTGCAGAGGAGAAGCAGGCTGCTCTTGGCATGGGTGCAGGAAGTCTCTGCAAAGCTGTATAAGGCTGGCCTGGGTGTCAGTGCATTTGCTTACCAACATGGGAGGGGTTGGGTGTGAGAGGGACTGCCATGTATAATTAGAGTGAGAGAGCACGGAGGCTCGTTCTTGGGGATTCAGTATTTATGAGGTTTGACAAGAGTCACAGATGAAAGAAGAAATGGTTGCAAAGCTAAAACAAGGCTGGCTTCAACCCTGAGTCATCTTGCATGTTCTTGCTGAAGACATGCCACTGAGTGTGCAAAATGAGGGGCCCCCTTGTTTGCATCTGAATTTGATTTTTGAAAGGCATTTGAAAGTCGGTATGGATGAGCATGGGACCATCCATCAGGCCTTCAGCAGTACAGCTCCGAGAGTGTGGAGATGTGGAAAGCAGTGCAGGAGCAGGTACCCTGAGAAAGGTGTGGGTTTAGCTTGAGCATCTCTTTCTTTACTGCTCTGTGATACCACCTTACATCAGGTGAGTAAGAAGCAACGCAGGCTCCAGCAGTGCAGGCTGACATTGTGTAGGAGACAATGAGGATGGTTTAAACTTTATAGACCACTTATTCCCACTAAGTGGTACACTAAAAGCTAAATAATAACAAAAACAAGGTTGTTGGGTTTGCATCTGTTGCACTCATGAAATTGTCGTGTCAAGCAGTAATAATACACAGGAAAGCAAACAATAGCAATAAAACTGAATTCTCTGCCTGGACAGCATAGACTGTCCAAAGGGAACCCAGAGAAAGAAATTAATCCAGGAAAAACTGAGGCTAACTTCAACTCTGTAAGGAAACCTAGCTGAAACAAAATAATTTGACATAGCTAAGCATACAGCTGTGACACCTGATGCCCTCCCAAAATAGCAGAGGACTCTAAAAACTTTTGTCCTTCAAATAGAAAAAGTCCTCCACTGGGGATGAAATTGAGAAAAAACCTACCATGTGTTCACTGAGCTGAAATACAATAGAAGTGAAATATACAAACTCACACCAGGAAGCTGTCAAACCCAGCCCAGTGCCCCATGAGGTACAAAAAAAGCCAAAAAACCTTAATAGGGAGAAGCAGAGCAGGTTGCAGTGGGCAGCAGGTGGAGATGTCACCCTGCACAGCGGTGCTGGCCCGGGGCAGGTGCAATTTAAATGTGATAGAACAACTGTGAGTAGAGCTAGTCACCTCTGGAGAAGCTATTCTGTTTATTGTGAACATCAGCCCCTCCTGAACTTCACCCACCCTGCTTGGTGCAGCACCTTGCTGTCAACTCAGCCTGCTTCAACTCCCTGCTCCTCGCTTTCTCCCTCTGCTAGCTAAGAACAGAGCAGTAAAGGAAAGCAGCTCCAAAAGCTCTTTGGCTCCCTGCCCTGACCTCGGCAGGCAGCTGTGCAGTGTCAGGAGCCTGAGGTGTGCCAGCAGCAAGCTCTGCTCTGCCACCCTGGCAGTGCATGCTTGCCTGTCCCATGCACCCCAGCCCATCCTGAGGGCACCCTCCTCCCCAAACTGGTTTGCCAGTGAGCTCCAGGCTGCTTTCTGCTGAGTCTGCAGCAGTGATGATCTGATTGAGCCATAGATAAGCAAAAGGGCTTGATACTACTTGTTATTGCACTGGCAGAATCATCAGGTAAGAGCATAGGGACTGTCTTCCCTGGTGGTCCTCTCCCATCCTAGAAGTCCTAGAGGAAATATTTTTTCTTTAATGTTATTTAATTTTATTAAAATTAATTATATTGACTTATTTAACTAGGTTTTATAGCTAATTAATCTGAAGGTGGTGGTTTGAAGTAAAACTAGTTTTACTAGTGGTATGATCACCCTACCAGTAGAACTAGCATTTAGCTGTACTGCTTCTTTTGTTTCAACTTGTTTTCAGCAATGCCAGCTCCAAGCTCCTGGAAAGATGAACCTATTTCCTTCTGTATCATAAGAGTAGCCACACCACACAGACAAGGCCATAACTCCTGTCTGGGACAACCATAGGAGAGACATATGTACATGAAACCCAACACTTGGTAAATAAATCTGGACTTAAAGCTGGGGGTCTTTGAGGAACTGTGGGATGATGGACTGCAAGGCATATCTGTGTGTCAAAGTCTTCACTGCTGTCATTTCACTCTGATTCCACAACACATTTTCTGCATGTTGAGCTGTTTTAAGAACAGGGTCAAGTACTGCCTGCCTTACCCTTTTGTTTACCACAGGAACAGATGGATCATTCATTTGTGCATTGCTCAACATTTGAAACCAAAACCCATGTAATCGGAGCTGAGGATTTTGGGCTGATCTGTACAAATAGTTGAACTGACTTAAATGTAATCAGTTATGGAAAACATCACTTGGAAACACAGTATTTTGACTGATAGCAATTATATCTTAACTTGGTAGTTTATGAACCTGAAACAAAGTTTTAAATGAATACGACATCTTACCAACTGAAAGGTAAATTGCTCTAAGTCATAACTGATATAAATTATTACAGCTGTGTCCCCAAAGGAGTTTCTGAGGGATTAACTGAATCAGTTTAATAATTGATTGCAGTTAAACTGGCAGGAACAATTTTGTGTAAACCAGTCCTTGGGTCTGGGAGGTTTCACTGTGAATCAGGTGAAGAGTTACACAGCAGCACCTGAAGAAAAACATCATCGACTGTTTGGAGCTTCACACACAGATCTGCTCTGCAAGGAGGTTCATGTGTGTCAGCAGACCACCATTTCTTTTGCAGTTGTTGGAAAGACACCAAGATCTTCCATAAACCAAGTCAAGAATGCTTACAACCAAGTGCCACAAACTGCTAGTACAGTGTGGTTAAATTATGTTGCTTCCAGTTTCCTAAAAATATATCAATGTAGCATCTAATTTTCAGCAGGCTCTGGTAGAGCAATTATTGCTTATCTTTGCCATCTGGAAAGATGCTTCTGGATCTAGTTATCATGTGAACTGTATCTTCTGACAGAAATGTTTTTCTGTGAGCCTGTCTAATCTCTATTGGACTTGCTCTGGGCGTGGATCAGTATTAATGATTTTTAAATCCTAGCTTAAGAAATAGCAGCCAGGGTATGCATTATGCTACTCCACTGTCCCTTGACTAAGGTTGGTAGGTTGTGCCACACACATACTGTGTTGTGGTATAGTTTCCTTGGAAAGATAACAGGATTTCAAAGAAAGCTTTGAGTCAGTGATGTGGAAAAGAAAAATGTCCTCAGTGCTCCTGCTGTGTATGGGCAGAAAAAGTCAGCAAATATTTTAAGGCAGTGGCAGTGAGAGCACAGATCACATAATTTGTAGCATTTTTGGAGACTATTGGTCAGATAGCATTCCCTTAGGCAACCAGATGGATAGGGTTCAAAACTTCCTCTTGAATATTGATAGTAATGAGAACAGCTGTTCACTACCATGTTCAGGTATAAACAAGGTGTGGTTTAATAGGCACAAAATCATCTGTTTGCAAAGAGAAACCCAACCTTCCCCACCAGATGTAAGCACCTAGGGCAGGCTCCAGCTGAGCCTGGCTGTGTACCAGACCCAGACTCGCTCTGACCCTGCATCCAGCCTTGTGCTTGGGAGGACCCAAAAATTGGCTCTGTGGGCCTGATTCCACACCTCAGGCTAGGGCTCTACAGCACTGCCTGTGCACCTTGAAGCTGAGTTTGCCACCACCTCAGCACAAAATGCCATAATCTCTTATAGATCATGAAACACAGATCATACACTGATCACTGCTATCTGTCACCTTTGACAGTCCTCTTGGCAGAGAGCTTTGTGATGGATTTGACATAAAGATTAATTTCTGTTGAGTCAGGGAGGGAGTAAGGGAGAATCTGGACAGCTCACACTCATTCTGTCTATGGTGCAAGAATTTAGGGGCTTCTGACCTTCTCTGGTTTCATTGTTTTGGTGATTGGTTGGGGTTTTTTTGCAGTTAAACAATTTCAATGAGCAAGATTAACTTCACTACAGCAAGCAAAAGACACCATGCCCTTATTAACAATCTGTCAGCCTGGACCTTCTCCCTAAATTAATGCATGACAGGATGGGTGTCAGTTTCTGAGGAGTCAGTGATAGAGGGTGTAAAGCAGTGTGATGTACTCCTAGTCCACACTGAGCAAATTCACTGAGCTCTGTACACATTGCACAGACAGAGACTGTTTGCTCAAGGAAGGCATCAGGCTCCACTAACTCTCACCACAGAACCAAGCTCATTAGGAGCTTGCAAGCCTTAAAAGATAGTCCTTTATCTTCTTCTTACTTTAACTATCAAACACAAAATACAAAACCATCCCTGGCTACAGAACACTGTCAGCATCCGGTGTTTTTAGGGGAAATGCCCTGGGTTTTTTTCCTGTACACTGATGGCATTGCAAATAATCTGAATCTGAAATAATTGCTGATAATCTGAAGTAGTGTGTTCACCATTGCATGCAAAAAAGAATTTTAATGGCATCCTATTTATATCATAAAAGGCTCTGTGCATGTGTCACCGTTGTGTTTTGATTTAGCTGTCTCTCAAATATCTTCTGATAGACATCTCTGCCAGTCATTGTGAGGCAGTAGGAGTAAAATATGCTAGGACATTTAACACAATACTGAGTATTTTTATTTGACTTGTGTTCCTGGCTGTGTAGTACTCTAAACTTCACTTCACTAGTCGGGTTTGGAAGGGTTTTTCCTTGCCAAGAAAGGGCTGTGCTACTGTGAGATTCTTATAGTTGTCTGTAATCACATGATGTGCTACAGCCCAGAGACACCCCCCCACCACCACCACCCACACAGAATACCAGATTTGTGGTCTGCTTGCACCAGACATGGCAAAGAAATACTAAAAATATGAGGGACAACTGGGGCAGAAGGAGAAAAGTAAGAACAATAAGGGAAATGGGTACATAGCTGTGAACCCCTGCAGGGATATGTGCTGCATGAGTCATCTCATGCAGTCCTTTGGCTAAACTCAGTGTTCCCACCATGACTCAAGGTTTAGGAATGAGGATGCAAATGCAGGCAGCAAGTATAGGCCCCTTGTGGCTAGTGAGCATTTGTATTTTCAAATCATCAAAACAGACAGGAAAGACCTAGCCCTACCATTAGTCTTTTGTTCCAGCTTCTAACCCAAAGAACATAAATGAGGACAGGAGATGATTGTTCTCAGCAGATCCCACCAAATTGGGAGAGCAGCAGATGAAACAGCTACACAGATATCCAGGATCCAAAAGATAGTTCCTAATCCAGAAATTTTTATGAAGACCACTTTCTTCTTCCATATCTTGAGATTTCTTTCAGTGACATCTCTCAGAGTGTGAAATTAATTCTGGTGGTTACAGACAATAGTTTAATTTGCAGGTGTTGTAAACAATTTTGTTTAAGAATAATGGTATATTTATGTTGAAACTTCCAGGATGAAAGTGGCTTTGCAGAGATTCTACTTACAATAACCATCACACAGATGGAGAAATGACATCTAACCCCATATTGCACAAAATCTCTCCATCACAACTAGGATAAAAATAGTAATCTGTTGGTCCGTGGTTCCCAAAATGAGGTCCTCCCCAAAAATAAATATTTGCAGACCCATTACATGGCTAACAACCTTTGTACACCTTTGTGCATTAGTAGGTGTCTTCTACACAGTCTTTCTTTATAGATGAGGTAGCCTCAATTGATGGAGAATTGAGACTCTGTATCAGGTGCACTGTACTCTAATGTAGTTTTCATTCTTTTTACTACTGCCTTGTCCCAACCTTCATTTTAATCACACTTTCAGGGTTTTTTTTTTACGTTTTATAAGAATAAATGTGATCTGTCCTTGGAAGAAAAGACACAAATTAAACCAAATCTTCACTGTGCAAATAATCTGAAATATCCTATTCAGTACCCAAGAACGATGGTCACCTTAAAGAAAGGTATCTATCTTTTCCCAACCCACTTTTTTTTTAGTTTTCAATTGCAGCTAACGTTCTTTATTTTACCTCTCTGTGTAGACATTTAAAGCTGTGCAAAGTGAGTGTATTTTTTTTAAATCTTCCTATTTCACCCTGACAAAAGTGGCCTTACACAGTATGGAGTGATTAAGAATTTTTTTCTCTGAGCTGACTGGATCTATCAGTGTGGAAGATTGAACACACTGGCATTCAGTTCTGTCAAAAGCTAAACTCCATAATGTGCTCTGTTTCAGCAAATACTGATCTCCTTTGTTGCAACGCTTTCTGTATGCATCATTAGTCACTTGACATTCTGCATACCCTAGAAACCCAGAAACAGCAGCATCAATGCTTATTTGTCTATATATTTTAAGAAACTTCATTTATGGTTTGACTTCAGTCATATCATTTCACAAATTATCTTTCAAGAGCCTGTCTCATCAGAGAATAACTGGAGACTGGCCAACATGCCCATGGTCTTACCATTTTTATTCCTTACTCCACTGATTCAATTCACCCACACTCCTAGGACCTCCATAGTACTCATGACCTCCCCAAGGACTGCTAAAACTATTCATAGCTACAATTCACAGACTGACTGACACAGAGGACCACATTCATGAGACATGGGTAGAGCTAAGCTGCTTTAGCTAGAGGCTTAATCCAGCAGATGGAGCAGCTGCCTGACACTGTGGAGATAGCCTGTATCTTTGTCCAGAGCAGTATGATCTGGTGGCCTGGTGTACCTGGTAATTATTAACGAAAATGTGGTCATTGTTATTTGCTAGCATCCACAGGCATGAGAGAGAGCTCTGCTTCACTGGGTATTTTAGAAACTTTTACTACTTCCTGTGCATGTGTGCTCCCATTAAAATAGTTTCCAACTTCAGAGTGTCATTAAGCTCTTAGAGCTGGCAAGGCAAATGGCGATCTCTGCTGTGAATCTAGAATGTCATCTGACACTGGTTTGACTGATGGAAACCGATCTTAGAGCCCACTGTAGGGCTTAAGAGCAACCTGCTCATGCTCTATAATTATCTGTGAGTGTAGTCAAAGGGAGCCTGACACACCTTGTGGAGTTAAGGACCCCCAAGTAGTAATGGCAAGACATGCAGGTGCTCTTTACCTTGCATATAAGCTGTTCCACATCATCCTGTGGGAATGGGAACACAGGGAAACCTAGTATTCCCAAGGTTTTATGTGCCATTACGTTTCTCCTACTCCATCCTGGAATATTTTTCAGACTTACCTACTGTTTCTGTCAACCTCCTTAGATGGTGTCATGTTCTGTCAGCTGGGTAAAGCGCTGATACTTTTATTTCAATCTTGACATTGTGACATGTGCTTTAGAGATAATGACAATTTCAAACAAACCATGGCATGACAGGCCCTCATTCTCGTGCTCTTTAAATGCATACTTCTGTAGGAAACCAAAGAGGAGTAGATAATGATGCCATCTGTACCCTAACTATGAATCTGTGCCTATGAATGCAAAAGCTGTAGCTGCCCTGAATGTGGGAGCTACTTTTTGTCATGTCAGAGCTCCAGGCAGGAGAACTGCCTCCTCCACGGGAGGAGGACCATATCTTTGCATCCTCTCAAGCCCTGCTCAAGAAGCCCAAGCAGAGCTGGTGGGGCAGGTCAGGTGTTACAAAGGCAATGTGCTGCCTCTCTCCACAGAGGCAAACTTGGACTACTCACCAATGCCTTGCCCACTGGTGCCGTTTAAAGCTGCTCCATAGACATGGAGGGTTGTTGCCAGGGATATAAGACCTTGCAGAGAGGCAAAATTACTCATTGTTTTTCCTTTTTATTGAAAGTGGGCAGAAGACCTTGGAGTTGTCTCTGTCAGTTTGGCGTATTTCGCCAGCAGAACCAAGGGATGTTCTACCTGTCAAATCATTCTGTTGCGGCATCTTTTCTACAAGCATTTTTCCCACACATATCTCTATCAATCATAATGGCCATGGAGACCATGGATTAGTTTTCAGTTACAAGTGACTGGCTGTAAATCTCCTTCTGACCTGGAAACTGCTTCTGGCAAAATCCCGGACCCATTTCCCACTGGTTTTCTTGCCATGAGTTAGTGAATGCCGTGGGTTTGGTTGATCCTTCACCCACAGTATCTTTGCAGGAGTTCAGGCTAATGTCAGAAATGAGAGCACTTCCTGGGCTGCTTCTGCTCTTTCCAGGCTTGGACTTGACATTTGCAGTGTATCTGGAGGTGATGCCCATTTTTTCCTGAATAGAGCAGAGCTCTGCTTCCAGAGGCAATCTGGCCCTTTGTGATTAATTTTTTGATTAAAGCCTAGGTATCTTTGATTTAGGTTGTTGGTTTTTTTTGTTTGGTTGGGTTTTTTTGGGGTTTTTTTTGCTCCTAAGACATCTTTTCATATTGCAATATTAAATATCTAAAACCCTCAGGGATTAATTAGCAATAAGTGATACAGGATGTGGTCTGAAAGCTGGAAAAGAGATCTATATTGACAATATGCAGAGACCATGTTTGAGACTGGAGGCCAGTGTTTGATGGAACCCTGGCTCCTACTTGGTATTCCTGAACATCAGGATAAATTCTTCTTAAATATATCTTCCTTTCTGATTTTCTGTAGTCTAGCTGTACCTTGTCTTGACTGGTCATAATGGAGACTCTACTTTAAATCCTGATTTTCAAATCTCTTTAGTCTTCATACAGTAATATCTTAGAAAAGTGAAACTCAAGGATATATTCAAAACAAGTATTGCTCTTTGACTGTGTAGCTTCTGTTGTTTTGGTAATCTCAAAAAATAAATTCATAGTAGATCTAGTTTCTTGATTTTCTAATTAACTACCTTCCTTACACTCTGCAAAAGGAGTATATCCCTTCTGGATATATCAGTGATGTTTCTCTTTTCATGACTTTACTCACTTTTCTGACCATACAGTTAGTGCCAGCTGCCACTTGATGCTATGGAAATTTACCCAACCAGAACCAAATGCAGATAAGACTGCCATGAGGTGACACTGATTGCTTTGGTGAACCAAGCAACTCCTGGAAAAGTGATGTTAACCAGGCATGCATTTTTAACCCAGCTTTTCTTTTTGACTTCCAATTTTAAAAACTGGCATTTTCCCCACAGCCAAGTTGTAAAAGCATCAACTGTTTGAAAAGTTTTCTTAAGACAACAGCAATGGCAAATGTCTTGTCTCCCCTTCCCCGAGTGGTCACACCATGAAAATTAGCCTCTTGGAGGTGCAGAGCTTTTGTGCCCAAGAGAAATAGTGAAACCCTTCCCAAGCTGACAAGCCCTGACAAGCTCTATCTGACACTCTATATTGCTGTTTCTGTGTCCCTGTGCCAGGGTAAGCAGATACCTAGTGGATATTCCTGGGAAATGAGCCTGTCAAACTGCACAGGAGCTGCTTCAGAGGAGTTTGAGTGGCCAGAGCAGATTGATGCCATTTCCTACCCAGGTTGTGGCCTGGCAAAGTGAAGTGACTGATTGCAAGGGCAGGATGGCTAACTCTCTTGGAATGAGAAACAGGCATACAGATTTTCCCCCAGGATGAATGAGAGCTCTGTGTATACACAGATGTTTAGGATTAATTAATTTCCAGCCTGGTTTTATAATCTCTTAGCAGACTTTGACATGCATCTGCCTGTGCAGTGAATTGTTGTATTTCACTGGGGAGTAGGCATTTCTGAGACACTGATCCTTGCCAGCTGAGATGACTTTGCTTACCCTGACAAGTCTTGCCCTTTCTTCTGGGGAGTATGTATCACTTTAATTTTGATTTATTTATTTCTTAATTAACATAAAGGAGATTAAACACTTCAACTTTATAATATAAAGGGTTTCCATAGCAGAAATTGCAGAGAGTTGGTCTGGATATTTTTGTTGATGGAGTTTTTTGGGGTTAGGCTTGCTGAGTTTTGGTTGTTTCTTGGGTTGTTGGGTTTTTTTGTTGTTGTTTTTGGGTTTTTTTGTTTTTTTTTTTTTTGTACAATCCAAGCAGCGACATCTAGCTCTAGAAACACCAGGTTATGGAAAGCAGAAAGGCACATGGAAATGTTCGTTGTTTTAAATTCTGCAATGACTTAATTCTGATATGGTCCTACTGGCTTTTCTGGAGCTCTCCCAGAATTTCTGATCTCCCAGGGCAGAATTTCTGATCACCCAAGACTTCTTCCATTTTCTGCAGGGTGTGGAAAAACACAAAAGCACAGTGAAAACTGGCAACTGGAATGGACTATTTTTGTGGTGCTATGTATCTCTATATATCTATATTTATAAGCAACCATCTATGTCAAGACCATTTTGTCTTTTGCCAGTGACTTGAACCCAAAACTTCCAAGGAGAAGAGCAAATGCCAGGCTGATACTCCTTTGTGTGTGCAGCAGGCTCAGATCAGATTATGCTGTCTGTGAATGGGCTGAAGAAAAATCTATAGGGTAGGAAAGAGAAAGATTATTTGAAGCCTTGGCAGGGGTCTATGAATTCACAGCTCAGGAAGGAAGCTGTTGAGAGAAGAGACAGGACACTCAAGCGTGGGGCTTTTCTCCTGAAAGAATATGTAAGGCAGGAATGAAAGAGAACCATTTGCTCATGGAAGAGCTCTAAAGAGGAGGTGAATGTGCTGAGTGCAAGAGATCAAGAGAAGGCTGAAGGAGCAGTGAGGTGAAACCAGGTTAGAAGGGATCCTGAGAGAAAATCTGATGCCTTGTAATGCCTCACCAGCTAAATCTTTGCTGGGCAGCTGATTGTGGTTGTTCATGATCAGGCAGATCCCTCAGCTGGGGAGAAAAGCCCTCGCTGCTGGATCTCACACTGGTGGATGCTGTGCTTGTGGTGCCTGCCCTTAGATTTCGTGTTTGGAGAGACTTTAGACTTGACCATTGGACTGACCTTCCTGCTGTGCTAGAGCCTGATGGATGGAGAGAAGCTGAGGTAGGTGCTGGGCAGACATAGGTTGTGCCCTCTCCAGGGTCCACTTATGTGCAGGCAAACTTTTATTGGATTTGATTAAGAGTTCTTCCTTTCTCATATGATGTGCAGCAAATTACTGAGTCCAGAGTCCTCTGTTAAATCAGTGTGTTCAAAATACTCACAGACCTATAGAAGTCTCAGAAAAAATGTCATCTTCCATAAAATATGGCTGAAATTAATGTAGGTGCTGTTTGGACATATGATAGTCAACACATCCTCAATCAAACAAATTGAAAGGAATCTCTCCATTTAGGAGGAAAATGTTGATGAAAAGCAGCTAAGGCGAACATCTTAGAAACACATCCTGTTTCCAAAAGGAAAGCATTCTAGTCTACTGCTGGTTTTGAAGAATGCATTATGCAGATTGTTAGCATTGCAGTAGTGATCCTCACATATACTTGCACATGCTACCAAGGTTGAAATTACTTTTCCTCTATACAAATGTGTCTACATGTAGAGCCTAGCTATAATCTGCTTCTTAAAAACCTCTATTGCCTTACAGTAAGCTGGAAATTACATAAGTGAGTCCAGTTTTACAATTTGAGCAAAGGCTCTTCCTGACTCTCCCTATAATATAATGAACTATTAAGTACCTGGATCGGTTTGGCTGAACTAGTAAGTTCTGAAATATTTTCAGTTTGTTGTGCTGCCTTAGAAATGTCTTGCTCCTGCATGAAACACAAAGATGCTTTAAATTTCTGGGGTATCTTTAATAGATACAGGCAGAGCAGATGGTAAAATATTTGTGTGCTTGACAGTGTCATCAGCATTCTAAGAATAGTTGAATATCTAATACTATACATATATATATATAATATTCTAATATTAATATTATACTATATAATATAACTATATATAATATTATACTAAATATTCTAATACTATACTCTATGAGAAATTATGCTCCAAGTAAATCTTAAATATGCTGCCTTCTGCATGAATAAATCAAAACAGATAATTAAGTTTTGGGATGGCCAAAGGACAACCAATGATAGCTATAATTTACTTTCTGTTCTAGATTTCTTTTCTGAAAGCCTTTGTTATACAAATTCCTTTGCAATTACTTACAAGATTTGCTGATGAGGAAGGGCAGCTGGTTTGAGTCCTCCTCATCACTTCCTACTTCTTTTTCTTATCTTTGTAATATTGTACATGTAATGTGTGGCCAAGTGACAATCTTGACTCCTGGTGGAAAAAAAGTGTGTTTGGTTTTTTCCCGTCAGGTTTAGTTTCTAGTTTGATCAGTTTTGGTGCCACTTGAATGTGGTTGTATATAATTAAACCTCTGTGCATATTTTTGTTTTGTTTGGGTTTTGTATTTAATGTAAGACCAGTGGCTATCTTGGCTATGGCTTGGCTACAATAGTTCTGCAGCTTTGTAGCAGAACCCTGGGAGCTACTCACTCTGAGAAGAGGCAAAGAGAAACCATTAAATTCTCAGTGTACCAAACTGCATGTGTTGTTAGCATTCTGCAACATCTTTCTTCGGAATAAGGTAGCATCCAGAAGCCTTTCCCAGAATTAGCTGGCAATGTGAGAGAGAAGAGTGGTCTGACCTGCCTAGTGCAGTGAACTGATCATGGAAGCAGGTCAGGAATGAGGATCATGAAGTCTGGCTGTGGTTATTGCCTTGGTTAATGAGGCAGACTCTCAAGCAGGATCTACTAAATCAGGACTTAGCCTATAGCTTGAAGTCAAGGTTGCACAGAAAGCCTAAAGGTGCAGAAATCTCCCTTGAATGTGTAGCAATGCTGAAAAGATTTGATTCTTTTTTGTTAGGTTGGTCCTGAGAAAAGAAGTAATGCTACAGCTGAGTTAAGCTATGAGGATCCTTGTAAGCAGTAGTGATAGGTTGGAACATGCCATACTCCATACTAACACTTTTAGTGGAAATTATCATACACTGATTTAAAAATGCTAAAATTATTTCTTGGAATAGGTTGGAGTGGAACATTTTTCCAGGTAAAAAGAAGATAACTGTCACTGAAAAAGCTTCTCTGGATTGTAATTGAATAAAAATGGTCCAAGATCTGGATCTCAGCATAAGAGTTGCTGTATTGAAATGTCAGACTATAGTACAAGCAAAGGCAAGAAGCCTGCTTGCTCGTTACCTTTTAATGCTCTCCTCTGTCACTGGTTTGTAGGTACAGTGTTTTACTTATTTATGCCCAGGGTGATATATGTGAATGAGAGCTGGCAGCAGCTGCTGAATAATGGATGAAATACCTGAATTCTGCTGGTGGCAGTTTTCACAGAATGGGGAGATAGACTGAGGGCTTGCTGCTCCCCTGGCTGAGCATTCTGCTATTGCTTCCCTGGCAATGGCAAGAAACTTCCAGCAAGTCCTGGGGTGTCTCAGTGAAGAATGTCTTTCTGCAGAGTGTACCTGGACATCTTACATCATGGTCTGTTTCATCTTCTAGCTGATTGCTCCTGTTTCTAATGAAGAGTCTGACTAGCACTGGCATGCAAGAATAGCAATCTTCCCTTTCCGCTACCTTTTAGCAGTGCTTTCAAAGTGCATCCTTAAAGCCTTTATGCACAATTTCAAATGAATAAGCTTTGCTAAGAAAGACAGCAGAAATGTTTTAATTAGAGTAACCTAATGGGCTGTCTGAGCTCTGAATACAGCAGTGTCAGGAGATCACTGAAAAGCTTCTGCCCTTATCTGGCTTTAATCATATATCTTGATTTCCAGGGCACTTGAAGGCTTTATTTTGAATGCTTCACAGATTACACTGACTAATATGAGAACAGGGTCATTAGTGTAATAAATCTCAGGTAAGTTTAGGGCTAGCCTTAGGAAACCTTTCTATATTTGGCTTCTGATAGCAGTTGTCGTACAAGTCTATAAAAAATAAGTGTTGACATATGGTGTAGGGGACTAGTACACATGTCAAATGTTAATGCTGTCATTTTTCCAGCAAAATGAGGCCAGGCAGTCTTAGCTTTGGCAACATGGCTCTGTAACATGCCTTGCTTGCCCTGGGGAAGCCAAGCTCCTGCTTGCTGGGCACCT
This sequence comes from Taeniopygia guttata, assembly GCF_048771995.1. Classification (NCBI taxonomy): domain Eukaryota; kingdom Metazoa; phylum Chordata; class Aves; order Passeriformes; family Estrildidae; genus Taeniopygia; species Taeniopygia guttata. Next base: position 62,508,213 of record NC_133026.1, on the reverse strand, counting down.
GTCTATACAAGCCAAACACTAGAGTTCATTGACTTGTTCAAAAAATGTTGGATTTTTCTCTCCATTAACTGACGAAACTTGAATCTATAGCCCAGCTAACAAAATAGGTATTTATAACCTCATTTGTAGGAGGGACAAGAGCTGGTTGGGCTACAACAGCCTGGTTAAAAACATCTGAATGTCCCACAAGCTGGGTCAAGGATTCACTCTGCTTCTCATTTTAGCCAAACAGGGCTTGACTTCATTTGCCTCACCCTTTTGATGACCCCTGGGCTTGCAGGGTGTGTGGGAGGGGTGCTGGCTGGATCCTCTGCCTATGTTTTGTTCTTCAGCCCTCAGAGCTTATCTCAAAGTTTGCACTGGATAGGAGGGGTTGGAAAATGTGTGGAGAGGAAGAAGAGGAACCAGCCTGTGGTGAGACTATCACAGGTACAACCCAGTGACATTTGCAGTAAACCAGCTGCCCTCTATCTGCAGCTGCCGTGCTAGGCAAATTGGTAGGGAAAGGATTTTAGTCCTTACCTGTCTAATCCCAAACTGCTGGGATATCCTGCAGTACAACAGTGATGGAGAAACAACTATCCTGCCTCAAGTAAAGCTATCAAACAATGCCCAAGGATGCTTGAAAACACACCAGCAAGATGATTTAGTGGGCCTGCCTTTGGGCAGAGTGATTAAACTGCATTTTAATGAGTTTGTTGTTAATTCCACCCTAGCTTGCTCTGTTACTGTAAACTGATGGAGATATCACTGCTGGCTCCCTTGCTCTGACACACAAAGGCTTCTCTGTGTACATGTCTGCAACAGTGTTACAATTCTCTTTCTTTTTTCTTTTTTTTTTTTTTTTTTAATCTTTCATTCCCAAACAATTCTGGACAGATTGTTTTTCCTTCTGTATAGCTTTGTAAGGATAATAAAGTAGCAGAAGCAGTGGGGGGCTGTGGGGGAGAGAATTAACACTCTGTTCCTAGCTTTAGGATGACCAGATGCATGAGGAGGACCTGACTCGGGGGGGCTGTTCCCCCTGCAGTCCCAGCATAGCTCCTGCTCTTAGGCTGGGACAGAGCTCCACTTTGCTTAAAAAACAGAATGGCTAAAGAAAGCTGGAAAAGGGTGAAGAGGGCAGTGCTAAATTGTGAATGTGTGCCATTGGGTAATCTCAGAGGGACAAATGCACAAAATCCAATGATCCTACAACACAAGAGTTACCCCTTTGTGGCTCTGTGTGTGCCACCTTTGCCATTACTTTTCACAGCTCTGGAGGAGTCTTGGTCCATCTCCGGGTTTGACAGCAGCTGCTCCCTTTTTTGGCTCTCTGGCATGTGCCCAGCATTGAGGGGGAAGACAGTGGGGATAGATCCTGTGCAGTGTAGCAGCACCACAGTGGTGCAGAGGGGTTCAGCACTGCGGCAGAAGGGTGGGGGGTTGGAAAGCCTTTCTGTAGGACAAGGTGTAAGGGATGGCATCAAAGGGTCTGGAGAAAATAGCCATTTGCTGCAGACCCCGGTAGCACTCCGCTGAGCAGCGCTGCACTGCTGGGCAGGCAGGCAGTTTTGATAGTGCAAAGTCATCCTCTGTGAAGGGGAAATGGGGCACAGGGTTTGGGGAGGGGTTGTCTGAGAAAATTGGCTTCCTCCTCCATTATATTATAGCACAAATGAGGAAGGTAAATGATGTTTAGAATGAAACCTTTGGTGCTGGAAACACCAGCCTCCTTAGACCTTCCAGAGGCTTTCATTTGGTTGCAAAGATGTGTCTTTCCTACTTTGCCTGAAATTCCTTACTGAATTTTTGACAGCTTTCAGAGCATTACAGACCCACTGTCTTCCCCCTTGCTGTGGAAAATTAGATTTCAGTGTCTTCAAGACGAAATTAGTTAAAAGGTATAGGGAGTAAAGCCTGTTTTCTAGTCCCTCTCTTGCATACTGAGTTTACTCTTCAAAATGTCTGTCTCTAATTATGGTCACCCTTCCTGTGGAGGAGGTGGCCGACCATCAGCCCTGGTGGGACAGGCTGCTGTGCTCTAGAGAAGGAAGCTGGCTGCTCACAGATACCTGGCTCACACTAATAGGGCTGCTACCAAACATTTAGCAAAATAGTTAAGCAAATATTTAGCAAATATCCAGAGCTACCAGTGAGAAGAAGGATGTTCCCGGAGCACTTAAAAACATTCTGATCCTTTACAAGCTAGTGGTTGTAAGGGCTGGGGATGTTCCTCCATAACAAAGTATTGCTTTCATTGCTGTGCATTTTTCAGCAATATCCCACTATGTGGGGCTTTCCTCCACCTTTAAAATTGCCCTGCTGACCTTTAACCCACAGTGAAAGTACTGATTCAGCATAAAACTTGTGCTGTGATGTTCCTTGCCCCCTACTGAATCAGAGAGAATGAAGAGCACTTTGGCTTGCTTTACCTTCTTAGTATCTCCAAATAATAATTTTGCTTTAATCTGGCTTTCTCAGTTATCCAAAACATTGACTTTTAACAGTAACTGAGGAATCCCATTTCTGAGTAAGAGGTTAATGTTATTTATATTAAACATGATTGGGAGTTTTATATTTTTGTATTTATGTTTTGGCTTTTCTATTTATTTCTGCTTGTACCCACCTACTTCAGCTTTCTGGAGGGAACTAGACCACTTGTTCAGCAAACAGTTGTCTCCAAAGCCCAACTGCAGGCTTGTGATGAGGTATTTTTGTGGGACTTTCCTTCATGGACTCCTTCCAAGCCTGCCTGTGCTGTTCCTCCCCAGTCTCATCTGTTTCACTGCGGAGTTTGCTTTTTATCTTTAGTATAAATAGTCATTGTTCAGCAGTAGAAAATAATCGGGCCAGAAAACCTGGCTTTGTTCCATCAAATCAGGTGCTTTTTTTATCCTGCTTGGGGGTGGGGGTGGGGAAGTGGAAATGAGCCCCTCTGGCTCAGTGTTCCAAATGGCTTTTTCAGCATCTGTGGTGGTTCTTTTGCCTTATGGATGCTGATAGTTGCTGCTGGAGGAGGAAAACACTTTATCAGTGCCTCTCAGGGCTGCTCTGAGGGAGAGACCAGGCCAACCATGCTGGCAGCTGCCTGTGCCCAAAGGTATAAAACTCTGCTGCAGCACTGTACACATGCCACACCACAAAGGATGCCTACCTTTTCCCTTTGGGCAAAACACAGAAATGTTATTTCTGAAGTGAAGGGGAGGAGCTACAGCTTAGGGGCAGGGTGATGTTTTCAAAAAAACCAAACGCATTCTTTCTTCCCACCCTCTACCCTATTTGCTAATAATATGACTTCCCCTAAGCTGTAAGCAATATTTGAAAGTCTTTCAGCCTCTAAGCTTGAAAATGTCAAGGAAAAAAAGGGACATGCTATGGAGCTATGCTATGGAGAGCTGAAGAATGCTATGGAGTTCTTCCTTTACTTTCTGAAAGAAGTTGAGGTAGCCCCAGGGACACTCATAGTTGTTAGTCACCCCGTGTGCTCAGCCTTTCAGAGGCTGTTTACTCTTGATGAGAAAGGGGAAAGTCCAGCAACAGTAAATCTGCAAACATGAGCACATGCCTTCCTGTTTGCTTGGGGTTTTATTCCTGGATTTGGCTTTTCTGATGACATAATAATTAGTATGAAGTGCTCTACATTGTTAATCTGCTATTGTTTACTGATAGATAAGACCAAATTTTACAAAGATCTTTTCTTCTTCCTTGTCCCTGCATGTATTTATCCATTCACTAGATTTTGAGTGTCTAGGGTTGCTTTTTAAAAGGTCTGACTATCAGCATTTAGAACATAGAAGAAACACAGGAGTTAGCAGTTGTTCTCATTGAAATTAGCTGCTGCTTTTCCAGTTCTGTTTCCCTTCTTTATTTAAAATTGAAATATTTGATCATGTCTCTGTTTAATTACCTGGACTACACAGATGTCTGGAGGTAAGATACAGGTCTGAAGGTGTGCTATTCCTCGCAGTGGGACAAAAACTAATGCAAGCAATGCAGTCACTGATGACTCCCAGGACTAGCCCTCTGGTGAGGGTTACTAGAGTACAGCTAAAAGCGCTCTGAAAAGGAGCCAAGACGCTGACCCTCTAACTTCAGTGTCATGTCCAAGAGGAAGGTGCCGAGGATTAAACTGTCTTTAAAATAGAGAGTATTTTTAGAGAATCAGGCTTTTAAGTTAGATCTGTTTTGCTCATAAACTGACTCTGGTCTGATTTTGCAGAAACTTGACTGTTAATTTTTCTGCAAAGCAACTCTGAACCTCTTCACCTTGTAAGGTTTTAAAGCATTGCTGTGTTTGAACATGTAGTTCATGTCAGATAGGTCCAAGTTGAAGTCATTTTGCAGGCTGAATGAATTTGACTATCCTGAAGGTCCAGAAGATGAGACAAAGAGGTGTCAGACTTGTATTACCCTGATCCAGGATTTTCAGTAGCAATAAGCAGTTAATGGCAGAATTGAAAGTTCAGATCTTTCAAATGCTTATTTTAGTAATTTATAGATACTGTGTGGAAAATGCACACTGAGCATTGCAGCTGCTAAGTTTTGTTTTATTCTGTGGAACAGAGTTATCCAGTTGACAGGGAGAATGTCTTTTAGTGTAGTCTTTTCTTTGTGCTTTGTAAGATATTAGCAGATGAATATCCAAATGAAGAAGCAAAAATCAAGAGCAGATCCTTGCATGTCTCAGTAGTCATGTGGGCAAACAAATTTAATTGAGGGGTAGGAAAGGAACAAAAGCAATAATTGAACACTAATGTTAACCGGACTTTTATGTGGTTGTTACTGAAAACTACGTGATCTTACTATGTAAGACTTTTTTCATATCCTTAAATTCTTCCACTTAAAAGAAAAAAAAAAGTTAGGAAATGCTGACCTAGCTTGTATCTATGAATAGTCTTCTTGGTAAGCATTCCAACTTGTGAGCAAAGGCTTTGAAATCTTCCCCTGCTTGTAATGGAGCTGAATGAGTTCAGCAGTAAATATTCAACAAGTGTAATGCCCGTTTCCGCTCTTTGTTCCCCTGAGAGTCATTTAAATGAAACAAATTCAGTGCACACTAATAAAGTGGGTAGGTAGCTATCACAGCGTAATAGCTTTGCTTGACCATTTTCCTTGGCAAGGAGCTTGAGGAATATTTCCAGCAAGGTCATGATATCTTCATCATGGACTGTTATCAGGAATTGCGTTTCCTGGTGTCAAGTCCCAGTGCTGCAAATACGTTGCCCTTTGGAGCCTTGGACTCCTCAGGAGACACAGATACACAGCCTTTCTGCTGCTCCCCACAGCCCATTGTTATTGCTACAGCCTTCTCCACTTGCATTCAAAATGTTTTCCATACAGAATATTCATTGAGAATTTTTCCACTTGATTTGCCTTTTTTTTTTTTTAACAATAACTGGCAATTGCTTGCATCTTGCTGGACAATTTTTGGGCAATGCTACCTCCTTTCTTCAGCTTCATTTTAGTGGTGTAGGGTAAAAATGTTCTACTTGTGGTACCTCCTGAATTTGTTGCTCCATCAGGTGCAATGCAGCTACCTGAATAACACACCAAAGTGTTGAGCAAATTTGCTGAGCTACAAAGAATGATGAGGACATGTCTTCCTTTGGGTCATCTGCCGCCCACTGGAACTTGCTCAGCTCTGCTGTAGGAAACCAGATAAGCAATGGGATGTGGGGGTGGGGTAATGCACCAAGATCTAAAAACTGTTCCTCACTGTCTGTAGGTAAGATAAGTGTGGACAGATTAGGGGAAAATAAATTGACAGTCAAGATATTTGCATTGTATTCATACACCTTGAGCCACGAGCCTGTTGAATGCTCCTCTGCAGAAGAGGACCTGGGCCATAATTTGGCCTGACCTCGTGCCAGTGTTGCTACATCTGATCTGGGCACTGCCCCCAGCCTAGAGCTGTAGGTTCCCCTGCACCGTTCAGGGACTCCTTGCTGGAGACTCCCTGTGGAGGCAGGAGGTGGGCACAGGAACTGTTTGAGCCAGAAATGCTGCTGGGGTTTACCCAGTGAGCTGTGCTCCGAGTTCCCCTACCCACCCCCTGAGCAGATCTTGTGCTGAGTAAGTGTTAACAGTGTGAAACTCCTAAAAAGAGGAACTGAGTCATCCTTCATCTGCAAATGCATGACTGCAGGTTACCTTTTTGGTCTTCCAGGGATCTTTGGCAAGTGGTGAAATAAACTAGCAATAAATGCTGTGGACTGAGGAGCTGATAGTGCCTTACCTTCCAAAGGGTTTGCATTCATAGTTTGGCATCTCTGAGGTTTATCCTTCCTTAGATGGCTCTGCATCATCTGCCAAGGTGGGAGTCTGCATGGCACCATTCTCCATGGCAGCACATTCATGTGGATCTGCTTAGGGCATCTCCACCTGCTTGGACCCTTACTCTAATGTCAAAAGTATAATAAGCGTATTGAAATTACCTGAAGGAGTTCCTAACTACCAGAGGTTGAAAAGGAGGTAGATAATATGACAATATATGCACCTAGCTTAGGGAAAATATAATGCTGATAATTTGCTTAGTGCCCTCTAACTGATGCTCTCTGTTCAGTTCTGCGTGTTTTTCTTTCTAGCTTGGTATGAATGCATGCTCCTCTCCTAGAAGATTGATTATCTAGAAATCATGCCTGAAAGACTTTTTTAATTTAGCTTCAACATCTAAAGGGAACTGAAGTTCAGATGCACAAAATGATTAAGTGCAGTCTAGTTTCAGCCAGAACCTGTTATTCTTGCCAGACAAACTCCAAATTGAAAAGGGACAGGGCATTTCTGATGAGCAGCAGACTATTTGAATAATTTAGAGCATAGTTATTTAGTACCCTGGGTCAAAGTCAGTCAATGGCTGAGCTGAATAAAAGATCTTGAAACACCTATATTTAGAATATATTTTAATGTTTAATTGCTTATTTCAGAAAGCTTCTAAAAATTGCTTAAGCTTTAGGAAATCAAGTTAAGCCAATATAAAACCAGAATTTCTCCATTGCTCTTGTTTTTTTGCTAAGAAATAAACATGTACATCTCCAAGTTTGGGCACGGAGGTCAGGCTGACAAGACTGTAGTTCCCCAGATTCTCCTTACAGCCCTTCTTGTGGATGGAAAATAATTAGCAATAATTGTGCCTCCGATTAACCTCCTTGGTTATGGCTCTAACCCTGTGCAAGTCAAAGCCCAAACATTGTTACACGTCCAATGCTGCTACTAGTTACTTGTTCAAATTTTTACACATGGGTGGCTATTATTTTTAACAGTTTCTAAGAGCTGTTAAAAATAACTCTCAAGCTGTTAAAAGTAGCTCTCAAGAGTTACTCTTTTGCCTCCCAGAACAGCAGTATCTAAAACGCTGTGCATCAAACTCTGCTTTGGAGGTTGGTTTTATGTGTCCTACCTTTTGAGGAAGATCCCTGAATTAAGGAGTTCTGCACGGTCCTTGCAGCTCCTGAAAACCTGGCCATTGTCATCAATGCTCACTTGTGGATGCAGGGCCTGATTTTTTTAGCCAGATAACTTAAGTGTCCGCATCACATCTTACAGCATATTTCACATCAGCCCTCTATATTTGGTGCATTCTCGTACTCTCCAGGCAAACACACAGGTACTCAGAGCTCCTCCCCAGAGCCATCATACTCACGATTAATGGTCTTCATCCACCTGAGAACTATGATAAGGGTTTTCTACTCTTTACACTTGTCCTGTAGGTTGGGAAGTGCAGCCTCTGGCATGGCTACCCACGAAAAGGGCTGGTTTTCCGTCAGTGGGTGTACTGCACTCCCTTTGTGAAGCACCTGATTCCATCAAACTGTAGAGGAGCAGGAAGCAGTGGTGGGGTGCAGATTTGGGTGCTGCACCCTTCAGCGTGCTGACACTGAGAACACATGTGGTCTGGAGTGAGCCAGAAACAGGAATGGGTGTCCATGGTCTCAGCAGAGAAAATGCTTCAGAGGTCTGTGGCACCTCCTGCAAATTGCTACAGTTGTCAGGACTCGCTGCTGTTGTGATGCCTGCTGCTTGGTGGTCTTCTGTCCTGTTAATGCAGGCATCAATGGGCTGCCTATTCCATCCTCATAAAGGAAGCCTGTTTTGCAGAGGATATGATGCAAAGATCCTGCAAGTTTGAAATATCTGGGTGTCTTCCAATTTCTGTTCCCAGAAATCTTGTTCTAGCAAATGCTGTTGAATGTACACACAGTACAAGGGGGTGCAGGGAGAGGCTCAGCAGGAGATGGGATCATACAAAACATCATCAGTCTTGGACTGTCACAATTAAATAGTCTGCACTAGATGTTTTTAAGTCAAGCTGGAATGATTAATTGTTTGTGGAATCCCATTACCTGACAAAGGCTCCAACCTGACTCAAATATATGATCAGCTACAGTTCTGCATTTAGAGGCTTAATTTCCAGTCGTGCTGTAGTCATGCATTTGGATGTCAGGATGCACCTAAGCAGGAATATTCAACTTGTGTGACAGCCATTGGGAAAAATCCAGGTAGTGGGAGAATCCTCACCCAGTCCAGCAGATGGATAGTCTTCATTTGTCAGTCTAGCACAAGAGAAAATGAACAAAATTTTCTCCCTTTCTCAAACACCCAAAATTTCTGCTTCCAGTGCCTGAGTTCACAGCAGTTGATAGTCCCTAAATTGCCCAAGACTGTAATTGTTTCCTGTTTGTTTAGGTTTAGATATTCACAGACCCAGTTTGAAAAATTACGATACCAGAGCCAAGTAATGAAGTTTGCTAAAGGAAGTCTTGCAGTCCAAGAAGAAACTGGAAAATTTTTTCCTCTTCTTTGACCAGCTGGGGGTGAACTATTGATAAGTACAACAAAGCCAGGCTCTCTCCAGCTTCATTTAATCTCTTTAAACCTCAGCATGCAGAGCTAGGCTCCTTCCCCTTATGCACCTGGGAACAAGGGAACAAGAGCAAATGCAGGGCACACCTGAGGAGGAATTGACAAACTACTTTGAAAAACTGGCAGCTTGGAAAAATAAACCATAACAATACAAATGAGCAAAGGAAGAAGAGCAAAAATGTATTAGTAATGTTTTAACTGCTCTCAGTATGCTTAACAGTTTGAGAAAGAAACCCCAGCATTTCAGTTCTGAACAGTAGCAATTCAAAAAGAAATTGAGGTCTCCTGAGAATTAAATTGTATATATATCTATTCATATGGTCAAACAAGGGTTTTTCCTGTTTGCAGCCTCTCTGCTTACTCCTTCATACTTTATTGTGTTCAGGACTTCTAGGCAAATTCTTTTCCATAACAGTGGAAAGTTTTGCCTGAGTTTCAAGAAAGCTTATTTCATAGTGCATGACCTGAGTGTCCCAACATGTTTTTAATTTACGAAAACTTTTGAGTGGATAAACTTGAGACCTGAACAAGAGCTCTCAGGCTTGAATATTTTCTTGCTCGAAGAAGCCATACATCAGAGGTGAAGACACCTAGAGAACCGTTCAATCCAGCAAAGCCATCAGGTGTCCATCAACAATTGGGTTCCCATATTGGGAGCATTTTCATTTCTCAGCTGTCAACAAAACATGTAATTTTTCATGCCGTCTCTTCACCACTTATCATCTCAACTCCCTTTCTCCTCATGATGCAGTAAAACATAAAGGAAATAGTCAAAGTGAGGCTGTGTGTTTTGCATTTGATAGATGTCGTGATCTGACCACAGGTCCCCAGTGACTGTTCATTGTTCTCATTCTTTTGGCATATTGACTGTGCCAAAAAATATCATCGTCTGTCTGCTATCAAAGGACATTTCCCCCTCCCTTTCCTTCCTCCCATCAACTCCCTTTTTCTCTCATTCTGCATTATGCTCTGGTAGTATTTCAGCTTTCAGGAATATTTGGTACAATTTTTGGGCATCCACTTTGATGGGCTCATTCTTTCCATCCTGTTACGGTTTGGAGGCATCAGATCCCTTGTGCATGATGTGCTGGGGTTTTCTTGTGGTAGTCTTTTTAAAACCAGTATCTGTGTGTATTAATTGCAGGCACAGGGTTAATGCTGTGGGATCACAGGTGACCTTTAATTTTGCTCTGTGTTGCTTGCCTTACAGCCTGCAATTCTAATCAAGCAGGTTTGCTGTCTTCACTATGTTTCCCATGGGGTGTTGCTTGCCATGATATTTAGATGATGGAGAAAATTACATATTGGGAAAAACCTTTAGTGATTTTAAATACATGGCTGAATTAAATGGTATTGCATGAACAACAGTTGCTATATAAAAATGACCAATGATGTTTTAACTGAAGTGACATTTCTAACTATTTTCCTTGAAATTAATGCCTAGTGCCTTATTTAGCTATTTCACTAAGAATATGTGGAAGAACGTATTTCCATGAGTTTTAAAAGTACGTTTTAGCAGTAGATTAAGATGTTGTTTCAAAAGGGGTCAGGGTGATTGCCAAGCCTTTTTATTTCTGAATCACAAGTCGAGTCTTTCTGACAGTTGTTCAAGAATCTCTCAAAGAGGAAAAAAAAGAGGTCTAGAACAAAATCTAAAATCAGAACTCTAGACTGGAGGTCTGGAATTAGATTTGGGAGGTGGGGCTGATATTTTGGTCAGAATCCAAGCTGTCCATTGTCAGCACCACATTACCATCACAGATATCAATGTGTCTTATTATTTCAAGTGCTGGAACCAGCAGGACCTGAAGAAGCTGTTCAGTCTCAAAAGTAATGGTCCATGACCCAAAAAAACTTCCAAGTGAGGGGAACAAAACCAATGAGAAAGTGGTTTAAAGGAAGCACAAAGACACAAGACTGACAAGACTTGTCAGTCCTGGAAGCAGAGACCTTGAGGCACATGAACTCAGTTTTCCAAGCACTGTGTAGTCCACATGGCAGAGAAGACCGAGTAAGTGGATGAGATGGATCCATGTGGGCTGTATGGAGTTGGGGGGGGCAATCCATGGAGAGAGCATGAAGATGCTTGTTCCACTCTCTAATAAGAGGCCTGTGAAGTGGCCTTTGCCAATAGGAAGCAGAAATTCAGACTGATATGCTCTTGTAAATACGCTGGTGACTGCCAAAGACTAGTGGATTTGTCTCTGTATCTTAATCACAGCTCAGAGAAAGCTTGATTGAACAGTAGGTCTTGCTATACTAATTCCAGAATGAAGCATAATTTCCTTCTGCAATGCTCCCAGTCTCAGTGCATTTCATTGGAGCCACCAGTCTCTCAGATGCACTCAGTGGGAGTAGTGGCATTTCAAGCATCTGTTGAGCTGACTTTCAGCCCTCTGCTGCCAGTAGATTCTGTAGGTAACAGTGGAGACAGCAGAAATATCAGCATCAAAGAGAAGAAATTAATAGAAAGAGTGTTTGAAGTGGGATTTTTAAATACAGTTGGTTTTCATGTCTATTCACTAATCTTGTATTGCTGAGACCTAACACTTAAACCAAAGGTCACTGAAGCAGAATAAATGGGCAAAAGTTTTTGAGCAACTCCTGAGGAATAGAATCTCCACTATTGACTTTGAACAGTGGGAGCAGAGGAAATTCTTTACTTCTTGTATGTAGCCAGTACTATGGCCTACAACCCAGGAGCCTCCCCTTGTTATATCTGCTCTCAAGTTTAGCTGTGAGCAAGGAAAGCTGTGGAAAAATGTTTCTTTTAGAAACAGAGTCCACAGTGTTCTGGACTTGACTTCTAATCCGGAGACATGATATTGGCAGCACTGACAAGCTACAGCTCCAGAGGGAGTTTTGGCCTTCCCTCATAAGGGGAGAGGTGGGCAGAGCATCACAGGTGGGAGCATAAAAATGCCTCTTGGGCTTGGAAGGCTGAGCTCTACAATCACTCTGAGCAAAGCTCCAGACCCACATAACATAAGCTGTTTTAAGTGACAATGTAAGTTACTGTGGAAAGCCTATAGTTTTTGGGTTGCTTTGGTGATTACCTATGTCTGTCACATGGCCCTGCAGCTGAATTACAAAATCACAGGACAAGCTAGCAGGGAAGAAAACTGACATTATTCCTGGTGGAATATCATGCTGAGACCCTGACTTCCTGTTGCAAAAACAGGAAATGTGTTTTCTTTTCTGGAATGCTGGACTAGTTTCAGTGCTGAGGCACATTTACAAAAGTGCCTACACCTTTACAATTGGGCAGTTTTCTGTTCTCACTGGCCCCAGAATAATAGCCAAAGAGAGAAAAAAAGCCTTTGAGTAGGTTCATTTTATCTTACCTCTAAAAAGACTGAGAGCATGGGCGTTTGTATGCTTTGGCATTTTGGCCAGTCCACTCCTAAATGACCCAGCTGGTTGGACTGCTACTAGCTGTTCAGAGACACCACTCTATAGAAAGCTTCACTGTCAATTTTTTCAGTATTGAGCTTAAATTTTCCTTTTGGATTCCTGCTGCCTTTTCCCAGAGAACTTTCAAGACAGCCATTCAATAGCAACATTAGGAGTAGGGATGGACAGGTGGTCCTTTCCTTACTTCTCAGCCCTAAACTGTCAAAACTACTTGTCTTGTTTTCTGTTGTAAACACCCCTAGGTGTGATTTGCTAAGGAGCTTTTTTATAAGCAGCAATGAAATGGATTGCTTCAGATAATTTCAAAAATTTACAATATACATTGTTAAAAGGCATATGCTTTTTTTTTCCTTCTTTATGGTTTGTATAAACAGTTTTTTTGTTATTAACAGAATTTATCCATACTAATAAAATTTGAATATTATTCACTCTTCTAATTGAGGGAATCTCGAAGGTCAACTGTTTTGCATTAGTGGTTTGCATTTGAGGGATGATGATGCAGAAGTGGAGAGGTTCTTTCATAGGTATGTGCTGACTAGTTAAATGTTTGGCACAGCTCTGGGGCAATGAAATTACTGCTGCAAGCTTTTGAAGCTGTATCACAGAACAGCAATACCTAAAAAGATTGAATGCAAAGTATATAACCCTAGATCTAGGAGTTTTGTTTGTTTTATTTTTTAAGCCACATATGACTTTATTTGAGCATAGCGGATTACATAAGTTATCTCTTTCTGTACTATTAAACATTTTAAAGGATTTCCCCCCCTCATCCTTAACATATATGCACTCCTGCCTCAGAGGTATTTTCAGCAGGCTGAAAGTACACCCTTTTACAAGTAAGTGTGGCTCTCCAGGCAGAAGTCCAGCCCTCGCAGTGAGCCTCATCCTGGGCAGGATGAAGCAATCAACATCAAGATCTCCACTGAGCAGAGACTCACAGAGGGAAACTTGTTGCTATTTCACTCTGCAGCTGAAGAAACATACAGTAGTGGCAGGGAGCCTTGGGGCAGCTGATTTAAGGACTGATTTTGCAAGCTGTTCCTTACTATCTGACATTCATAAAATTAATCTTGAACAACTGGTTTTCCCACTGAACTCTTCAACTCTGAGCAGAAGAAGATCCTGCTGGCTGGACACGTTCAGATCATCTCTGGAGCTACACAAAATGGTACCACATGCACTGAGATCCAGTGAGTAGAATTTGAGGGTTTTTTTCCTGTCAGTTGTAAGAATCTGCTCTAATCCTTTCCTGTGAACTTAGCTAATGTGAGCAGTAAAGGCTCTCCCCAGAGACAGACTCCCACTGCATTCAGCTCTGTACGGAGAAAATGGGGCTGGATTAATAGAGCACAATTGCTCCTGGGCAGCTGGTTTCTGGCCAACCATGTGGTAGAATAGCCTGGACATAAATTTTAATTTAATGCAGAGTTGCTAATCAACATCAAACATGTGAATGTCAGCAGCTGATAAATTTAATTGGATGTTTGTTTAAGAGCATTAGAGGAAATATGTGCTTGAAGCATCAAAGAGTAAGTCTTAGAACTTCAAACAATACTCTGGTTACATTTTTGGGAAGGGCTGTCACCAGATCTGTGCTCGCTGGCTGCTTCAGTGATACCCCGTTGCATCAGTTTCTGAATCTGCGGGGCACTTACTAAAATACATGTGTACATAAATAGATTATGTAGAACAATATTCATGTATATAAATACAATTCTGAAGAATGATGTAAAAAGAACATTGTCATGGTGGACAGCAAAGACCTAGCTGGGCAATGCAATCATCAAGGATGTCTGCCAAATCCTGATTTGCTCCTCCATGTATCGTGGGCACAGCTCACGATCAGATCATTTGATCACACGCTGCATTCCTAGCAAGACTGTGAATGCTGAGTGTGGCTCTGGTGAGAAGCTGTGATTGAGGGAAGAAGCCAGTTTGTCCAAAGGAGGACACATGCTCTTTCTGTCCACAGTTGTTAGACCAAAGTTTTTTGCCATGGCAAGGAAATATAGGTTAGGCTTCTTGAAGAAAATGCAAACAGTTCTGCAACCAGCAAACAGTTCTGCAAACAGCAAAATGCTGCATATCTGGAAAGATGGAGGAATTGCTGGTCTTGAAGCTCAAAGGAAGGCAGACCTACCTCTTTCTGCATCACAAAAAGCAAGCAGACTAGATGGCTTCCACTTTCTTTCCACACATTCCCATCCCATTGGCTCTGAATCCTTGTTTTCTACCTCTTTTTCACTAAGATCCAAAGTTAGGAGATACATGACAAATGGGGCAGCCATTGGTAGAAGGGGAATGGAGCCTTTGGCAGCTGAATATGGTCCTAGAGAAAGGTATTCCTTCCCATCCTGCAAGGCACTGCAGAAGTTTTGCAGCTCTCAGTTGCTTCCAGTCTCATGTGGAGGATTAAACCCTAAACGTTTCAACTGAAATAGTGGAATGTGCACTCTGAATATGGGATATTGACCTTCCCAGAAAGCTGTATCCTTCTGTGCATCAGCAGCTTTTCTGTAAAGTGAGAGTAATACAGCATTTTCAGTAGGATTGCATAAGTGTGTTAATACTTCAAAGCACTTGGAGGCTGTAGGGATGTGTCGTAAGAGATGAGGCCATAAGAAAAAGATTAATTTTCTCCCCGCAGTGGGGACTGAACAGTGCACCATAAAGAAAGCCAAGGGCTACAAGCTGAGTGACAAGAAGTCAAAACATTGAATGAGCTCTGATTAAGTGACAACCTTTCATTCCTTGTGTTGGATGAAGCAGGAACACCGGGGAAACGTAGCATGGAGTGTTTTACTGAAGACTGTACAATAACTCAGTTTCCTATCACATGAGTACTGAAGTGGGTGACTTGCATCTTTGTGAGGAATGTAAAGCATCCCTATGCTACACACAAGTATCTACCTTAAAATAAGATATACAAACAACCCGGACCACAAAAAAAAAAAAAAAAAAAGCTCTGTAAATTTGATGTCTGTGGCATTTGCCAGGTGCTGGATCTCTTAGTCGGGCACACAGACAAGATAACAGCAATGGCAAGCTGACATTCTCCAGGCTAGTAAGTGCTAGAGATCTGGAGCTCTTTTGCCAGCAGTTATATGTTGATAAATGTTGATGCATAGCAGGGGATTTTTGGGTAGCCTGACTTTATCTCAGACTTGGGAGGGGGCATACTGAAAAAAGCATAGACTTTTTTTGTTGCAGTCTTTGTCCTATGCTTGTTTTGTCTGAAAAGATTTTGGTACCTTCTGTTACTGTCTTGGGCTGCCCAACTACATTGGATCATCTTAGACATAAATTTTAAAAAATAATGATTTCTCATAACCCCATCCTGCATAAATGGCCAAACCATTGTGCATTTTTTGTGAGAAGTGTCGGGCATCTGAAATTCAGTTCTGTTTACAATATTGTGTCACTCTGTATGTACTTGCAGAAATGGCTTGAGACTGTGAAGCAGAAACTGTAGGAAGCTTTAAAATCTCTTATTGCAACAGCTGTGGTAATCAGCAAACCTAAGTCATGCTCTAACTCCTGAATTTTCTCTGAACTTCAGGTATAAATGTGGGGCTTCTGTCAATCATCTAAGAATTGCTATGCATGGTGTAATTATGTGCTAGAAGAAGGGGATATCAACCTCTCCTACAAGATCATACTGCTCTATTTATTTTAACGACTCTATTAGTGATTAAAATTCAGGGATAAATTTGAGTCTCCTAACAGTGTCCCTGTGAATGCACATCTTTCTAGGGAGAGCATGAGTGCTTTGTTTTTCATTCCGTTAACTTGTCTCCAAACATTCATACATCTTTATTTTGCAGGCCATAATCTAGGATATCATAAAATGCCAGGCATGTGAGAAACACTACGATTCCCCCCAAAAATTAGACTGTGCAAGGTACAGGTTCCCACGTGGATGCAGCTGGCATGCAGGTATGACAAGAAAGCATAATGATGATCTGATTCCAGCTAGGTTTTTTTCAGTCTTTGCAAGGAAAACCTGAAATAATGATGCAACCTCCAGTAAAACACATCTCATTCCTTCTTGCTGTCCATGTTAGGCAAATGATGCAACACCTGAGGTTTTTGACACATTGAACTGATCTCACAGCTGACTAAGGAAAAGGCAATAAATCAAAAGTGAGACTATGCCCACAGCTCGATTCAATGGGCTTGATTCTTTTGTATAGTTTCTTATTATCAGAAATTATTAGATCAGCAGAAAAGAAGACCAAAAGAGATTATAGTCTCCTGGGACTCCCTAATTTTAGATTACAGAGTGAGTTAGTCAGATGAGACACACTTAGAATGAGTAGGAACATCTTTCCATGCATGCTTGGGAATTCCTTGTTTCAGTCACAAAAACCCACTAATAAAGCAGTAGCAAAGCAAGAGCTGAAATTCCCCATTTCTGTTTATTTCTGCCCCCACTTACCCCAGTGCAGACACATTTCTGCCTGGTGCCCTGGCTTAGCTACAGCCAAGGACACAAGGTCACGCCTGGAAGATCTTTATGGATGCTATTGATGCTTGCACTGCAGAGCACCCTGCCCAATTAGAGATGGAAAAATCCATATTTTAAATATTTTTTTAACTTGAACACATTGCATCTAGTGCTTGAGACACTGTAATTACAACAATTTGTCACTGTCTGTAGTGTTGCTTCTCTGAAAAATAAACAGAGATCCTACAGTCTTTCAATATGTGCTGACTTTAATCCCTTTTTTCCTGATAGTAACTATCATCCTGAATACCGGTAGGTATTCAGTTAATGGCCCCTCTTTCATTGTGAAGCTTGAAATAATATTTGGAATATAATGTAATTAATTTCAAGGTTTCTTGCTAAACATATTGTAACCCTTTTTTAGTTCAAACAATGATATTAATGATACTTTGAAGGGAACATGGAGTTCTTTGATACTGTACTCCAAGACGTCCTGGTTAACAATAATAAAATATTTCTGCAGTGTGATACTAGCTAGGCCTCTTGCAGAACATCTTCAGGAGTGGATTATTGCTCCTCTGGGACCATAACTCCAACTCTGTCAGCAGGACAGGGCAAAGCCAGCACTTGCTCAGGGTGCTACCAAGGCAGCTTGCAGCACCATCAGCCATCCGTGACTGCTGCAGCACTGGTGAGCAAGGACTGAATCCTAAAGCACTAGCACACATTCAAAAGCAAAATCCCATAAATCAAGTAAGTGTCCACAAAAGAGGCAGGGAGAAAATGGGAAAGGTATTGAACTACCTCTGGGATGCTGTCACCAAATATTAATAGAAACCAAGAATTTCTAGGCCAGGTATCTTTATGAATAGCCCAGTCTCCAAAGCAAGCCCTTAGAGTCACATTAGTGTGCATGTGAACTGCAAAGACTTTTACAAAACCTCTCACCTGAAACAGACAGCACACACACACTCCAGCATCTCCTCCCAAAGGGTGATGTGTGGAAGGATGTACAAGAGACCCTTCCCATCTCAGTCTCTAATAACTGCAGGGTGGCTTAAGATCTGAAGCATAACATTTAATTTCTCTTCTTAAGTTTGTGTAATTATATATAGCTTTATTCCCAGTAGTCACAGAAATGGTCTAGTCTCTCTCTGATTTCTGCTGTGATCATGACACCCTGAGGCACAGAAGTTCTTGCTCTTTGTGAACTCCTTGCCCTCTCAGTTTTGTAGTCACCACCATGTAGAGCTATCAGGTATCTCCTTGCCATTGTGTCTTCAGTTAGAGAGAACAGAATTTCTACACCTTGGATTATTCATAATTTATTATACTTTTCCATCTCCCATTTCTAGCTCCTCCTTGGAACAAGAAATGCCAGGAGTTTAATCACCTAAACTTGGGTCTTTCTAGGTCTTTGACTGCCCCTCTTTTTCCTTTCCAATAAGTATTTTGTTATTCCACAGCCATTTTTTTAGGATAAGCAGCACCAAGCATGCAGTTGCAGGAGGCTAGCCCATTTATTCACTCATTCATTCCTCTTAAAACAATATGACCTTTTTGCATGATAATCTTCATCTCATTGCTTATTCTTGTTTCCTTTTGACAGAAATTGGAGACTGAGCATAAAACCTCACTGAACTATGTAGATTTTAAAAACACATCAGTTCTCCCTTAATTTATGTGTAAATTAAGTATTAAAAAAGAAAAATCTGGATAGAGGAAAAATTTATTTCTCCCTTGCCCACAAGGCAGTTTTTACTGTTCCATGCAAAGTTTAAGGACTTGACCCACAGATGTGTTTTCTTGATCTGAAGCGTATGCTTGAGATAATTAGGAGCAGAAGTAGACTATGGCTTTTTATTTGAAATAAAATCCATACCAACATAAAAGGCTGAGATAAACAGAAATGCTAATCTTGTTTTCTCTTCTCATAGTACTTTTTTCCCCCAGACTTTTATATCTGTAACTTGGCAATACTGCAACAAATAAGGAAATCATGGTTTGAGTGAAGCTATGGCCAAATATATAAGATGCAGAATCCTGTAGACATTTGGCATCACAGCGTTATTAACCTTCAGTTTCATTAAGATCTAGTGGATAACTGTACTTCCAGACTTTTGCATATAGGCATGCATTTGGATAGTAGGACATGTGATTATAAATTTGTGCTTATACAAACACTTCCAGTCTATCAACCATCCCCTGGATGCTGTTTCATAGTGTCAGCAAGTTTAGTGTTTATTAACCATGGGGTGAAACAGAAATGTGAAAGCAGTACTGCTTCTAAGTAGCTTCTCAGTTTACTGTGCAGCACTCACAGCCTAAAATCCACCTGAAAGCAGAGGAAGGCTCATGCAGTATTCAGGATCCCGCACAGGTGAAAAATTATATACACAACAAGCTTGATAATCTGCCTTAGTTTTGCACAGTGAGGCTTAGTTCACAAGAGCTATGCCTGATGTAGGATTTAATGAGCAAGGGAAAGGAGGGGGTGATGGAGAACCTCACCTAAACCAGATTAGGATGCTGGGCTCATACTGCTCTGGAGACTGGCACAAAGCAGAGCATTGACCAGAGCCAGCCAAAACTCTTGTTTCGTTGGTGGTTGCCAGGTAGCGTAAGCCTTCTGAAGGGTTTATTATCCAAGTAACAAAAGAGGAGGGTGAGTTTGCACTGACACAGAAAGATTACATTGCTGAGGTTCATCTCTGCAAAACAATTTTTTTCCTGTTGTTGCTTTTATTCTGTTTTCCAAGTACAAAGAGAGCATGTCAGAAGTGGGAGAGGAAAAGCAAAGCTCAGCCTGTAAAAAGACTGGAATCTTGATCTTAGAGTGATTTTAAGGTATTCTAGAAGTTTTCAGGGGCTGGGAATCTGTAAGTTTGGGCTACTGCCTCACCCTGGGACTGCATTTAAGATCGCTGAAGTCAGTGAAGCTGTGGACTGGTCTCTTATCTGTGGAGAAATATAATTCCCAGAGTAATTGCTCTAATGAAATAATGGTTGGCATGTGATCTGCCAGCTCAAAGTCCTAGTTTCCCAGGGTAAGGGACATGGCCAGCATCTGTATGTTTGGCAACAGCAGGACACAGGTTTTTGCTGCTAGTGCCACCAGTGCTTACAAGCACATAAGCAAGTTCATCAGGGAAGGGAACAGATCAAAAGAGGTTTCTCCTGTTTTTTTTCTTTTTATTAACTCCTTGCATGACCTCTTGGCCCATCTCTCAATTAAGTATCACACTTACAGTTGCAGTGGTTTATTTGAGCTACCTGCTCTCAAAATGCAGCCTCCAGTTCTCAGCTATTTTCACCTTCTCATAGGTCAAAGCAAATGTGGGATGTGGTAGGGATGGGTACAGTATTTAAACCTTACAAAAGCCTGGGAAAAGCCCAATTCTCTTTCAGTCTTGTCCCCCAGAACACCAGTATCTCAAACTGATAGCTGGTACACAGACCACTTCCTTCATTCTGACTGTCTCTGCTGGAGTTACTGTCCACAGCTGGACCCCTGTACTTCAGAAATGCTCACTCCAGAGCTCTGCTGTGTGTTGAGTGAGACAGGATCCGACTGTTGTAGGAAGCAGCAGGGCAGAGCAAGGCAGACACGAATGCTGAGATGGTACTGAGGGCTGGAATGTAGAAATTTGTGCCATGTCTGGTCTAGGAATGTAAACAAGAAAGTTATAGCAGGAGAAATTACTATAGCAAGCAAAGTAATTATGATGCAAATCAGAAATAAAAAAAATATTACTGCATCACTAGTTATTTTCATTTCCTATCCTTTTCTCTGCTACACAAGAGTCTCCCATAAACAATTATTTTTACAGCTGTTATCGAAATTGTTAACAAGGGAGAGCTTACAAAATAATTGTAACTTCCTGCAGTGGCTTTTTTTTTTTTTTTTTTTGTCCCATTATTTCTAGCATCCAGCCTAGCCACAGACTCCAGTAAAAGCTTTCTGCTTCCAACAGGATTTTACTCTGCCTGGTGGCTATTCCTTCTACCCCTCAGCAGCAAGCCACAGGCACTAAATGGCCCATGTTGAAATTCATTCTCTTGAATGGATTACACTTGTTCTTGAAATGGTCAAAGGACTTTTGTCTTCAAAGCCCTCAAAACAGCAAGTCCATTTTGACCACAAGGCTCTGAGGGTAGGTCTGCCTCCTGACATTGTCAGACGACATCCAGCACTGCATAAGCACACCTGGCTTGAAAGCTTTCTTTCAGTATTGTGAATTAGTCCTGGGAGGAGAAGAGCTTTTTGAGGGATGAGAGACAGAACTCGGAATTACTATGTCTTTTTCAGGCTTTCTGCCTGCTAAGGTTACTTCCTATGCAGACTGTTTTTCACATTGTGTTTTCTTCCTCTCCCTTGGGACAAACACTGGTTTTCTTTACCAAAAGGAAGGATGTAGTTGCTTACAGACCTGGGGGAGAGAGAGCTTGCCTCTGCTGTCTTTTTTGTATCCATTTGTGGGTTTTGTAGCCTGTTTCTTAAGATAAGCAAAGTTTGAACAGTCAGGTTTTCTGTCTGTCTTCCTACAAAATTATTCTTGATTTTGTTGACAAATTCAATTTTAACTTGATAAATGTTCTCAAGATATCAATGATACTATATTTCTGTATGTTTTCAGGAAACAAATGGTAGTTCAGCAGGAAAGATTGTGTTAACATTCTAACATACAAGCTAGTGAACTGATCCTTTACAGCAGAGAATCCACACAGAAGAAAACAGATGCCTGTAATTCTTCCATCTGTGGAGCTACTATAGCAAACAGGTTTAGATGCCCGAGGGCATGCAAAAATTAAATATTGTATTGTCAAGATATGACCAGCATTACATTTTATTTATATATATATATAGATATGTAGATATATAGATATATAGATATATAGATATATATATGTGCAAGTGGAGCGCACAAGGTAGGCTTTGGAGACAGGGTGATGATGGAGCCATTTCACTCAATGGGCAAGAGAAACACAGAGCATTCTGCAGCCCCACTTGTACATGAAGTGGCCAACAATGTTTCCTGAAAACAGGAAACCTGCTGAGGAATTTGGAGAATGACTACTTCCTAGTCTTAATGGAGAGCCTTGGGGAGGACTCACCAGCTTTGTGACTTCATTTTCACACTTGAAAGTGAGCTGCTCTGAGCTCTGGTGAGGGTGGTGCCCGTGCAGCATCTATGCTGTACCCAGGCTCTGTGTCGCAAATGTTAATCAAGAGATAGAGCATGAAGGGCAAAGGTACTAGTGGCAGAAAAGGACAGTGGGTCAAAATCACTTTTGTCATCCCTTTTAAATCTCACAGTTCTACCTCTAGGACTGAAACCTAAAATTGCTGAGCGTGCAACTTCTGTGTGTAAGAGCACAAACCTTAAATTGCTACCACTGCATTACCCTGCACTTGAAAAGCCACTGGCTGTATTTTTAACTGCACTTAGGTAGCATGCTGTCAAGGGAAGTTAGAAATTCTATCTCTTTGAAGTCAATGATATTGATGAGCCTTTAAATACCAGCGACGTAATTTCTCTGCAGTGTGATGGCTTCTGGATTTTCGTGACTTTCCAGCACATGCAGATGAGGAAGCCCTGTATGTTTGTGTACCATGGACTTATCACCAGTTATTACAGAATTATTTCTAAATACTGCTGCTCTAATTTGTGCAAGTTTAGCTAAAATAGCTGGAATATTTTTAAAATTATTTTCTTAAAAGAAACAGTTCATTCTGGTAGAATAATCTAACAGATGTCTGTAAAGAACAGACAGTTATGATGAAGCTACTTGCAGGCTGAGAGCAAGTTCTCCACTGAGACATGAGGAAAACAGGTTCCAGCTGTGTGTGACAGGGGAGAGAAAGGAAAGGCACCCTCAGAGGATGCACCTGGCTGAGGTGAAATATCATACTGTTGCAATTAATAAAAGAACAGGTACACTTGCCCTGGAATGAATGTGCTGTGGTCTAAGATAACTTCTTTGGAAGAGTAAAATACCTGCCCTACTCTGATGCTCCTTGCATAAGACTATTAAAACCACTGGTGTAACTTAAATCTAAAATTCAAGGCTGTTTAGTGGCTTAATGGGTTGGGCCCCTTGCTGGCTTATGGGGAGACTGATACAGACTTCTATTCCCACCCTAAATCCCTGATCTTACCCCCTCAGGGATATCAGTTCATGACCCCATAGTTCACTTCAAATGAGGTACTTGACCTGAGTGAGCAGAATGGGACTTGGCCTCATGGAGAATACTGCACAGGCAGCAAAATGTCTGTCGGGGGGGAAGTAAATCATGTTCCTAAATGATCGCTACAGTCAATTTAAGAAGGAGTATTTATATCCAGAAAAGTAATTGCTGTTCAATGGGTTTTTTGCCCAGCCATGACCAAGCACTTTCTCTCTAGGAGCAGCAGTGCAGGAGGAATGGATTGTCTGTCAGGCCTCCAGTGGGGAACTGGAAGATTTGCTGAATAAATAACATCAAAAGTGTAATCAAAGTTGGGTTTTTCCTAGTAACACTTCAGGATCCTACTTAATGTTTTGCTGTTTCCAGCAGCACACAATTAGTGATCAAACCTGACAACCTCTGAGAGAGCTGGACCATTTGGATGGAATAATTGGGCTTTATTGGCTGTCTCTTGGGGACTCATTAATATGCTTACAAAAATGGACAGTACAGCACAGTCTCTATTCTCAGTATATTTTACTGCAGATCCACCATAATTCCACAGCCACTGCACCAATTCACCAATTACAGAGTCTTCATACTAAAGGGGCATGGGAGAAGGCTTTGCTCAAACACAGGCCTTGGGTCTGGAGTTCTTGTATGGTCTAACAGAGAAAGTTTTTATTAACATGAGTTTTGCCTTGTGGTAATTTATCCATGCACTTAACCCTGTTGTTGAAATTTTACACCTTTAGCTGCTGTCTGTGTCAGACAATGGATGTCACCTAACTATTCCCCAGCTCACTGCTATGCACTAATTATCTCAGAATACAGCTCTGGTGAAACTAAAGCCTAGTCATATGTGGAGATTATAAAAATTAAGCTGAGCTAGAAATCCAGGGGTGTGCCACAATGGGCTCTGAATCAAGGGACGTAACAGCCAGAATTTGTTTACAAAGGACTAGCATTCAGCTACTCAGGACTGGTGCCAACTGCTTACCTGAAAGAGCAAACAACAGAATTCAGAGGCACAGAGACATATGCAGTTTTCCTGCTCTATCTTGGAGAAAATAACTCAATGTTCCATTCAGAAAAAATTACTTCATAAAAATAATTGTCTTGTAAAACTAGAACTTAGGGCCAGACTACCGCTGGATCTACCATGTTATATTAATATTCACTTGACTGCAAATTCAAAATGTTACATGGACCTTTTTTTACCCTCTTATTTCAAGAGCTTTTCTTTATCTCCCCATTATGCCAATCGAAGATGACAGCAATATTCAAAGTCTAATCTATTGAGCCAAACTTATCAGTTTACTCGAGCTGAACTGATAAGCTGCACTTATTGTTTAAGATAAGTTCTTATATTTCAAGGAAACAACACGAGCGCACTCATACAATTACATGAAATACCACTTGGCCTGTGGGGACAATCCTGCTGCGTCTCCTCATATTGTTTTCATCTCACCTGTTTCAATGGTATCATCCCCACTTGCAGACAGCTGATGACACCAGCTACTTATCAGTCCATTTCTGCTCTTGCTGACAGCTCAGTGTAAATTGCCTAAAAAGGGATGTGCTGGTTTTCTTGCACCTGCTGGAGAAATTTAACGTGGCCATACAATTACAACACACACCTACATACAGCTACACAGTACACTTAAATATCGATAGCACGATAGACTCAAACTCCAAAATGCATTTGTACTCATTCCTTAATTATTTCACAAAATGCCAGAAGCTTGAGCGAGCTATGAAAGTGTAAGCTTAGGATCTGCAGGAAGCATTGCTGGCTTTCTCTTATTTTCAGCAAACAAACAAAACTTGGAGTGCAATTCACTCCTGCAGAGAGTATCAGCACAAAATATATGCATCTTGAACACCTATTTTGAGGACTCAGCTATGACTTAACTGGTACATTTTGTGATAGCTCATTACTAGTCACGAATTTCACTTCAAGAGAGCGCAGATCCAAACTCATGATTTTGTTTGTTGGATTTCGTTTGTTTTAAGAATTCTACTTTTGCTTTCAAGGAGAAAAATCTGATTTGTTTTCTCTAGCACAGTGAGAGAATTTTTCTTAAATTCCCAGTGAATTATGCTGTTCAAACCCTTCAAAAATTCCAAGGTTTCCATGGTGTCACAAAAAGGAAGGCATCATTAAAAGAAACGTCATTGCTCTTGCATAAATGAGGGTAGAAATTACTCAAAGAAAATTCATTTTTACCCTCTTCCATGAGGAGTGAAAAAAACCCAAGAAAGTCCTCACTTGAGTGCAGTGACCCCAGACTGTGTTTTTAGCAGTGGCAAATAGGGAAATTTTCTTTTCTTTTGCTGGGTTACACCATCCTGCTGCTATTTTTGCTGCAGAGTATAATGATGCTTTCAGATACGACCTCCAAAAGGAGAGGTGGACAGGATGCAGGGCACACTGAACTTCTATCCAGCTAGCACAAATCCCAAGTGCCCCACTCACCTCTGGACAGCTGACTGCACCTCTTTTTCCAGGCTGTAAGTGTGTTGGTCCTCTACAGGCTGGCACTGAACCTCACAGTTGAAATAACATAAGGAAAAGTGCCACTTCAGCTCAGCACAGCTCCTTGGAAAACCTGTAAATTCATGCCTTTTTTTTTTCTTTTTTTTTTTCCTTTTTTTTTTCTTTTTCCCAAGGATGCCTGGAAGGCATCACTGCAAAAGGCAGTGGCTGTCATGACTAGTTTAATTAGTACTTTTGCACTCTAATTCTACTAAATTTAGCACCTCTGTCTGCTTATCTACAGTGCAGCTGGAAGGCATTATATAGATATGGATATAGATGGAAAATGAAAAATAATTGCTCTGGCCTTGGGGACTAAGCATTATAATGATGACAAAATTTAGTAAATAGATACACTTTTATCCTCTCAGAAAAAAAAAAAAATAAAGACATGATCACAAATACCTGGAAACAGCCAATTAATGTGTTGAATAACTGCATTCTGTGTACAGCCAGTAGAGTGTACACAGTATTATTGAATCCTTTTCAGATTGAGACCCAAGCAGGATTGTACAGACTGATCCTATTAATTACCACCTATTTGTTATCTGGAAGTAAGAAAAAGGTGGGGTTTGTATGTGGACTCTGGTGGAAAGTCAACGTATTTTAGTCCTTATTATCTTTTCACGTTGTACATAGGGACTAAAAATTCACTGCCAGAAGATTCCTGTGAGCGAAAGGATACAAACATCCTCTTCCTCTACTCTCAGGGAGGACAATAGGGTTAAATAGTTACATGCTATTTTTCACACTCCCTCCAGAGTCTCATAAAACTTGTCCTCTTCATGCCCAAAGCAGCACAGTCTCCTAACAGCCTCAGAGGAATTTCAGACAGATCATCTCTCCCCAGGGTATCAGCAAAGTCTTAGTAGCACAGTCCAAGCTGAAGATACCTGGGATATATTGTGATACTTCTCACCCTCCTTGAAAAGTGAAGAAGTGAAGAGGAAAAAGAAATTAAAAGCTGGAAGAGGTTTTCACAAGGTCTCAAAAAGGGATAGTCTTCCCTTGCTGCATCCTCTCATCTTGGACCAAGTCCCTGAAGGAGGAAACGTGGCCACTTTTCTCCCCACAGATCTAAGGCAAAGTGAAAGGACTCTGGACATTCTCAGCTCTCCTGCTGCTGAGTGGGATCCCTCATCTCACCAAGGAGAATGGGGGAGCAAGGTAGGGTGGGAGCCCTGCTTCCCTGGGGCTCAGTTTTGCAGTTACCAAAGACTCACCATGCTAAGACACAAGGGATGGAGGGTGTCACCTCTCTCTGCCTCCTAGGTCTTTGGGGAGTTCACTTTGTAAGGAACTACAGAAATCATCTTTCCAGTACAATCCATAGGTAAGGAACATGATTTTTGTACCTCACTACATCTTAGACCTTGGAAAAAAATGATGTGTGTGCATGCATGCACACATAGCAAAAAAACCCAATTCATATTAGCTGGATATTGCAGATGTTTTTGAAAACACATTTTCCTTAAGATCCTGCAATCCTACACTCTTCCTACTGTTTAAAGAATACAGAGGAAAGGACATGCTTTATTGTGCCCCATGCTAGCCTGGCTGATTGAAAGGATTAGGGTATATAGACATGTAACAACCAATGTAGAGTAGCTTTGTGCACTCGGTGTATCTCTCTGGAGGCATCCAACCCTAACCTTCAGCTGTAAAAGCATGCTAGGCTCCTACCTTCAGGCAGCTGTATTGGATTTAAACCAGATGCTGGAGAGGTAAGAGACACTGGATAGTGATCAAAATTTCCCCCACCACCAGTGGTTACAAATGCCAATTGCCTACTGGGGACTTTGATGGTACTTTTTCAGCCATAATTTATGCTTTGCTTCATCTACAGCTCTGGAAAACAACTTTTCTCTGTTTGCCCTGGGGTTTTTTGTTTGGTTTGTTTGGATTTTTTTTTTCCTAGCAGTGATTCTACTATTCAGAAACCCGGTGATAACATATTTAGTTTCTCTAAGTGCAAATTTGAGGTGAAAATTACTTATAACTAAGTGCCCAGAAAAAGCTTTTTTATTGTTTCTGTGGTTTTTTTTTGGGAAAAAAAAATATTGCTTGAGGCAAATTCTAGAGGTGTTGGGCTTTTGTATATCCCTATGAAATAGATGAGATTCTTCAAAGTAAACAAGAAAGTCAGTGATGCATTACATTTTCTGAATTCTAGAAAGGAATACAAAAATTGTAATGTTCTGATTGAAATACAATGCACTTTATCTTGGGGGAAAAACAAAATCTTACTAGCACTGCCATTATATGCTGAACAAGATGAAAATACATCCTTAGCTGGAGATGTAGATTTGAAATTCTGTTCAGCGGCCTTGTGTGCAAGAAGACTGTGACCCTGGTGTTTCAGAGAATCTCAACAAATACCCAACCTCACTTGTATAAAATGAGATAATGGAAACCATGGTTCTTAAAACCACAAGGGAAGTTTTCCAAAAAAAGAGAAAGGACTAAACTGTGGTGAGCAAAATTATAGCACTTCATAAGAAAGTACAAGTGGTTCTGTGCCTGCTATGTGAGGGTAACAGCGTGAGTGCTCCCAGATCATTCACTGGGTATAGAAGTTGTTTGCAGGATCTGGATTATTCCCACAATCACTAAGGCTTACCAAATTATTGAGAATAATATTACAGGAAAGCCTTTGCAGTCAGGGAGGGCTGTAAACTGGGAATTTGGCACACAAGGAAACTGTTGCAGAATGTATTTACCCAGGGGATAATTTTGAAATTGTTAATAAAATCTGAAAACAGAACAGATTTAAAGCTCCTCCTCAAGGAGAGTCTACAAATTGGGATATGAAATGTAAAATGCTACAGTTTGTTCCTCTCTACACAATACAGCATTCTGCCAGCAACAAAGAGGTTCCTCTTCTGAAAACTTTGTTGCATGCTACTTGTGGGAGGTTGAAGAAGGTTCGGAAGTTCAGTAAATACCTACAGTCAAATCAGTGATGGAGTCCGTACACTCCCACCCCACAAGAGCTTAATTTTCCCAAGGATATTGGATTTGTTTGAAAAGGGGTTGCAAGTACTATGGACTTCATCAAAACCTACCCTGAAAGGAATCGGCACATAAATAAGAGAGTGAATTCACTTGTTTCAATCAACAACCTAATGGAACACATCCACCAGCACAGTGGGGATCCACTAATTTCCTTCCTTCTGAGGAACTGGAAATTTCCCAGGAAAAATGCCTACAAAGCAGGAGACAGACTCCCAAATACCCAGACTTTACAGAGTATATGCCTAAATTTATCTCCTCCCAGAGATTATGTGTAACATACAGTATCCAAACAAAATCTGATCAGAGGCTCTCAAGGTTCTTTTGAAGCCTGAGAACGTCACAATGTCACACTGGCTATGCAAGACGTGCTACAGATGTATGGGTTGGATTTCAACCCCGTGCAACTGGTGACTCAGCTTTGCCTGTTTCAGGCCAGCTATCAATTTGCAGAAGGTCACTGAGGTCCATTCCAAAATATTTTTTCTTCAGCCAAACTAAATGCTGACTATTTTGCAAAAAGGTGAAGCTGACATTAATGTTTTCCATGACAGTAGTGACCAGCCCTTAAAATGGAAGGAATATAGATGCCTAGTATCAGTCATAACTCCGGAGCTTGCACCTTATGCAATGAAAAGTCTGATTTAGAGTTCACTGGAGTTTTAGGTAAATTCGCTTAAAGAAAACAACAGCCCCTGAACTTTGTCCAACTTGGACTCTGTTCCTCTTTTTCTGTTTTTAAAAGAAGTAATTATTAGCTTTGTACCATTCCTACTTTGTCTACTTTTAAGATGGTGAGGAAAAGAAACTTTGTCCTAAATTTTAAAACTTACTATCTGTAGTTTTCTTCCATTTTTAATAGAGGTCAGTGCTCATTAAGCACTGCACTGGTTTGCCTGGAGGTTTTGGAGCATTGGGTATGATGCTTCATTCCCAACAGAGTGAGCAACATCCTTTACATCTACATTCACCAGCTGGATAAAGGTTTGCCCTCATATCTGAAAATAGTGGAAGGATGTGTCTAAGTATCTAAGAAGAAAGCTTTAAAATATCTGACTACAGAAGCATTTTCCCATAGCAACATGCTTTTAAAAATAATTGAGGGAGGTTACCAGAGAATTCCTGCATAATTACACAAATACATCTTCATCTTTTACCAGGGGGTTCTTAATCACAAAAAGCATGTTGCAGAGGAGAAGCTGAATGGGGCTCCAGGTAGGTTTATGAAACTAAGCAGGAGCCAGTGAGGTGCCTGGTCAGGATAGCAGTCTGATGCTGAATAAGGAGATCATGAGTAGGTCAACACTGCTAGCCTAACAATCTCCCTCCTGCCTGAAGCCCAGGAACAGTGCTACAGCTAATTACCATACAGAGCCTTTTGTCAAAAGCCAAATTACCAGGAACAATTCATCCTCATGGAAAAGAACTGGAGATAAGAAATGTCCTGCTTAAGACAGCTGGCAGGACTGCTAAAAAAACACAGAAGGCTTTTGACAAGGTAGGTTTGGGCTCACTGCCTATCTCATTCCAAAAAACCACAAAACTGGTGCAAGCCTTTGATGCTCTTCCATGACGCCATCACAAGTAGGAACAATTGGCAACATCTGCAATCACTACTGTAGACTTTTTACTTTGTAAATGCTAGCTGCTTAAAACTCATTGTCTTGCTGATGTCTTCCTGAGGAAAATGGCTGAACCCCTGGCATGGCTGAAAAGAAGGTTTGCTTGACACCAGACAGAGGATTGCCAGCAAGATTCAGCCTCCTCCTTACTGACTGAAGCTATCAGGATTTCCTGTTCTGCTGGTTCACCACCCATTGACCAGCTGAGTGGGTAGTGGGAAGCAGGGAAAGGCCACAGCAAAAGCTGCTCATGAATAGTCCTTTGTTATCTCTTAATTACAAACAGAAATCTTGTATGGATGAAAGTCTAATTTCTTTTTCCAACATCATCCTATACCAGGTTTGCTTCTTCATGCTATTGTTTACAATCTGCTGTTTTCTTTCGGTTTTTTAAGCCTGGGGAGATTTTGTTGCTGTTTGTTCTTTTTTTTAAGCCAAACCTCTCCAACTCCAGCTGACTCATCCCTTGTAGCATTTTTCTTGATCCAGGTGTAACATTCTTTGCTTGCTGTTGGCAGCTTTTCCATCCTAGCAAAACTTTTCTGACTAGATATCTGCAGCTGCAAAGGAACTTGAGTTTCCAGACTGTCTTCTGTATTTTCCAACTTATCAGGCTCAGCATCCTCACTGGGCAGCAGAAAGAAAAAAAGCTGGGACAAGTCTGCAGTGGGTTATTTGTTGAAGTATACATGGTATGACTAATGCTCCTTACCTTTCCTCAGCTACTTGGGTGTGTACTGAGCAAACATCGTGGAAAGCTGCATGTGTCAGCCAGACCCTACTGGTCCAGAACAAAACTAGCTGGAATTTCACCTTTCAGTTCAGATGCACCAGGTCCTGGGGCTCTAGTAGTGTAAAATATAGAGCTCATTGGATGAACAAAGAGGCCTACCTCTCCTTCTCTCCCTTTCTCCCTTTTTCTCTCTCTCTTTTCTTTTTCTATTTTTTCATTATTACTTATTTCAGGAGTCCAGAGACCCCTTAATTTCAAGCTGCATAAATTCAAGTAAAAAAACTCCATTATTATAGAAATGCTTGGCATTTCCAGGGTAGTGGTTAACAGATCAAGACATCCTTGTTAGCATGCTGGGAAGTGGGTTTTGAACTTTATGAGGTAAGATATAAATCAGTGGTTATGCCTGAAGAGACAAAGTCTGCCAGACTGACCACACTGCAGAGCTGTATTTGCACAAATTGGCTTGGCTTCCAGATAATTACAAACTATTTAATTGTAACAGTGCAAGCCTCTTATCTCTCAAATCTTTAAATGGTTTGAGAAAATACAACCAAAATGTTATATATTGTGTTACGATTTTTTCCCTGACTTATTTTTTTCTCTTTTATTCTTAAGATCATTATTTTGTTTAATAAAAAATTTCTTGAGGAAAATCAACATGCTCTTTCCACAACTGGACTAATTAATGCTCTTATTTCCCTCTTCAGCCTTATGTGTGCTGCCATACTTGGTTTGTACATAGACAAGAGAGAATATGCTCTTCTTGACATTTTGGAAAGGATTTATCAGGAGAATAAGGGGCTGAGCTGTGAGCCACAGGTGCAGGTGTCCACTGTGGATGGGCAGTGGGAGAGCATCAATAGGGAAGGGAAGGGAAGGGAAGGGAAGGGAAGGGAAGGGAAGGGAAGGGAAGGGAAGGGAAGGGAAGGGAAGGGAAGGGAAGGGAAGGGAAGGGAAGGGAAGGGAAGGGAAGGGAAGGGAAGGGAAGGGAAGGGAAGGGAAGGGAAGGGAAGGGAAGGGAAGGGAAGGGAAGGGAAGGGAAGGGAAGGGAAGGGAAGGGAAGGGAAGGGAAGGGAAGGGAAGGGAAGGGAAGGGAAGGGAAGGGAAGGGAAGGGAAGGGAGAGTTGGAACTGACCTACAATGGCCAGCTAGTCTACCTTCAATCAGTTGTTGCAGGGTGCAAGCAGCAGTGAGTGCCAGATAACACACAAATAGATGGGTATGTATATGTCAGCATCATGTGGCTATGCAACCTGATTTAATTGAGACTTTGCCCCTTCTCAGCCTCTCCACGAGTAACATCCAGTTTGGGCCTGCATTGAAAGACAGAACAGGCTAAAGTCCTTTTGTTGTACCTTGAACCTAGCTAACCTCTGACACCAGCATTGACTCAGGGATAAAACCATTTGGATGCTAGGTGAGCCTGAGTTTGCATATACAATACAGGGGCAAGCAGGGAAGGAAGAATGCTTCCCCATCAAGAATGCTTCTTAACCAGGTGTAAAGGGGAGGAAAAAATCAAAGGCAAATATTTGATGTGCAAATAAGGTTCTTGATTATAGGTTCCACTTTTATTAGATATTCCAGTTAGGTCCTGCAAGATTGGAAAACTTGGTGATTCATACATTTTAGAAAACAAGTATTTGAGTTCCCATCCTTATGTTTGTTAGGTTACTTTCTGTAGCATATACATGCGCTTGCACAGTTAAGCTGCAAGCAAGGTGTAATTTATCTGTCTGAGGACTGCACTCTGAGTCACTGAGTTCCCTCAGGGTGTCCTGGTTCCTTTCCTTCAGTAATCCCTAAGGTATGTCCTAGGTGCTTTTTGGTTTTTGCTTTCCCTTTAGAAACTGAGTTATACAGTGAAAGCGACAGTAGGTATCTGCATGTAGCTGATTCTGACTCCCATTATAGGTGAAAATGCACCCATCTTGCTCCTGAAATAAGTATTACTATTTCAGCCAGAGTATTTCTGTTAAGAATCTCTCAGCAGCCTTAGAGGAGGATGTAGAAAATATATACATATATTTGCACTAAGTGGTTTTTCAGCATCAGATGTTCTGCTACCATGTTATGACCAAGGGAATGTAAAAAATTAATATTATTAGAGACTTTGGTCTTTTGAAGCAGAAATCCAGCTCAAAGCCTGTTTAATTTAATTTAATTTAATTGTTCATTTAATTTCATTTATTTAATCCTAGTATTTGAAGTCTGTTTAAAATAAAAAAAACACTGGACTGACTTAATTCCTACTTGACTTCACTGCAGTCCATTGAGGCATTTAAACAAACTGTGTCTAAAAATTATGTACATTGTAGAACTTGTCTTGTGTAAGCACTTGTTAGTGTTTTGCATTGTTTTAATGTATAAACACAGACAAAAAGCCCTACATTTAAACACCATGAAGAATGTGGAATTAGGCACTTGAAAGTCAGAAATTACTAAAATAGCTTGTGTAAGTCTAATTTGGCTTCTTTGTGTGTTCACATAATGTTTGTGTGTTATACACATTTATATATAAAGTGTATAATACTTGTGTATATACAGTGAGAAAAGCCTTTAATTACATGACTACTTTTTTGTCCACAGAGTGTTTGCTTTTTTGAGTGAACAGGATAGACCTGCTTTTCATGTGGGTCACCTTACTGGGAAGACAGCTGTTCCCAGTACAGCACTGCCTCATTAATTGTAGAGGCAGGTGAATCACAAGTGAGGCGGCAGACTGGATGAAGAGTCACTGCTTCTCCAGAAAATTTAATTAGTCACTTAGAAAGTCAACTGGCTGGCTGCTGATAAGTACAGAGGTATCTGAGAGAGCTCCTGAACTTCCCTCAAGGAAAATGATCAGGACAAGGTTATGCAATTCAAGTTGCTGTTCTGCGTGAACCTCATGGATCTACATGACTGTAAGGCAGGGGATCCATGTAGGAACTGCCCTGAAGATAGACTGGAAAGGGAACCAATTTCTAGATAGGAAATGGTCAGAGCAGCTGATGGAGGTAACTTCCTCGGGTGGCCCCAGTGAGAACATCTTGGTCCAGGTTGTGACTCTCTATCTTGCTGTACAGTCATTAAGAGTCCACATCAGTATCATTGTCTTCATTAGATAAATTCATAAACTTATTTTTAAAAAAGGTAGTAGAGCAAAATTTACTTTCCTTAAATTCAGGTTAACTGACTCTAATTATCTTACCTAGTATTAATTCTTTATTAATCCAGTGCTGCATCAGCTGCTCCATCACTTTGCCCAGGAGTGATCTCAGGCTTCTCTCTCTTCCTCAAAGCACTCAAAGTATGATGCTATTCCAGTTGCATTTGTCTAATTTTGTAGGTGCATGTCTTGAGATTGTGGAATTTAATTTGCAAAAACACTGCACAATCACAGTTGCCAACAGGATCTG